>NC_040092.1:41093580-41413515 GCF_003369695.1 Bos indicus x Bos taurus
CAGTCAAAGGCTTCGGCATAGTCAATAAAGCAGAAATAGATGTTTTTCTGGAACTGTCTTGCTTTTTCTATGTTGGCAATTTGGTCTCTCCCAACCAGAGATCAAACCCATCTCCCCTGCTTTGGAAGGCAGAGTCTTAACCACTGGATCACCAGGGATCCTCTCCTTTGCCTATTTTGAAGTTTTGGAAATCTTTTCTCACTGGGCTTTCCTGATGGCTCAGTTGGTAAAGACTCTGCCTGCAATGCAGAAGAATCCAGTTCGATTCTTGGGTCACAAAGATCTCCTGGAGAAGGGATAGGCTACCCACTCCAGTATTCTTGGGCTTCCCCTTGTGGTTCAGCTTGTAAAGAATCTGCTTGCAATGCGGGAGACCTGGGTTCGATCCCTAGGTTGGGAAGATCTCCTGGATAAAGGAAAGGCTGTATTCCTGTCTGGAGAATTCCATGAACTGTATAGTCCATGGGGTCGTAAAGACTCAGACATGACTGAGCAACTTTCACTTCACTTTCTTATACCAGCATGCTTTTATATATTGAGGTCCTAGGCTTCTATACAAGAACCCCAAATATTTATATTTTCTGCCTTCCATATCACTCACTTGCAGAATCTCTTTGACTTCTATTAGTCCTACTGTATTTTTTTTAAGTAAGCCACTAACCAACTGCCCAACTTCTGTTAACAGAAAATAGAAAATTTCTTAGTGGTAGACTCTGCTGTATTTGTTTGGAGAACAAAGCTTTTTAAACTTTCTACTATATAGAATATGTTATATTTAAATTTTACTTAAGCTTTGTTTGAGGTCCAGAATATGTAACATATTACCATACTTCAGTGGGTATGTAGGAATTTAAATTTAGTAGTTGAAGTTTTCACACACAGGAGACAGGGATCAAGACCATCCCCATGGAAAAGAAATGTAAAAAAGCAAAATCGTTATCTGGGGAGGCCTTACAAATAGCTCTGAAAAGAAGAGAAGCCAAAAGCAAAGGAGAAAAGGAAAGATATAAGCATCTGAATGCAGAGTTCCAAAGAATAGCAAGAAGAGATAAGAAAGCCTTCCTCAGTGATCAATGCAAAGAAATAGAGGAAAACAACAGAATGGGAAAGACTAGAGATCTCTTCAAGAAAATTAGAGATACCAAGGGAACATTTCATGCAAAGATGGGCTCAAAAAAGGACAGAAATGGTATGGACCTAACAGAAGCATGAGATATTAAGAAGAGGTGGCAAGAATACACAGAAGAACTGTACAAAAAAGATCTTCACGACCCAGATAATCACGATGGTGTGATCACTGACCTAGAGCCAGACATCCTGGAATGTGAAGTCAAGTGGGCCTTAGAAAGCATCACTACGAACAAAGCTAGTTGATGTGATGGAATTGGAGTTGAGCTATTTCAAATCCTGAAAGATGATGCTGTGAAAGTGCTGCACTCAATATGCTAGCAAATTTGGAAAACTCAGTAGTGGCCACAGGACTGGAAAAGGTCAATTTTCATTCCAATCCCAAAGAAAGGCAATGCCAAAGAATGCTCAAACTACTGCACAATTGCACTCATCTCACATGCTAGTAAAGTAATGCTCAAAATTCTCCAAGCCAGGCTTCAGCAATAGGTGAACCATGAACTTCCTGATGTTCAAGCTGGTTTTAGAAAAGGCAGAGGAACCAGAGACCAAATTGCCAACATCTTCTGGATCATGGAAAAAGCAAGAGAGTTCCAGAAAAACATCTATTTCTGCTTTATTGACTATGCCAAAGCCTTTGACTGTGTGGATCACAATAAACTTTGGAAAATTCTGAAAGAGATAGGAATACCAGACCACCTGACCTGCCTCTTGAGAAATTTGTATGCAGGTCAGGAAGCAACAGTTAGAAATGGACATGGAACAACAGACTGGTTCCAAATAGGAAAAGGAGTACATCAAGGCTGTATATTGTCACCCTGCTTATTTAACTTATATGCAGAGTACACCATGAGAAACGCTGGGCTGGAGGAAGCACAAGCTGGAATCAAGATTGCCGGGAGAAATATCAATAACCTCAGATATGCAGATGATACCACCCTTATGGCAGAAAGTGAAGAGGAACTAAAAAGCCTCTTGATGAAGGTGAAAGAGGAGAGTGGAAAAGTTGGCTTAAAGTTCAACATTCAGAAAATGAAGATCATGGCATCTGGTCCCATCACTTCATGGGAAATAGATGGGGAAACAGTGGGAACAGTGTCAGACTTTATTTTTTGGGGCTCCAAAATCACTGCAGATGGTGACTGCAGCCATTAAATTAAAAGACGCTTACTCCTTAGAAGGAAAGTTATGACCAACCTAGATAGCATATTGAAAAGCAGAGACATTACTTTGCCAACAAAGGTCTGTCTAGTCAAGGCTATGGTTTTTCCTGTGGTCATGTATGGATGTGAGAGTTGGACTGTGAAGAAAGCTGAGCACCGAAGAATTGATGCTTTTGAACTGTGGTGTTGGAGAAGACTCTTGAGAGTCCCTTGGACTGCAAGGAGATCCAACCAATCCATTCTGAAGGAGATCAGCCCTGGGATTTCTTGGGAAGGAATGATGCTAAAGCTGAAACTCCAGTACTTTGGCCACCTCATGGAAGAGTTGACTCATTGGAAAAGACTCTGATGCTGGGAGGGATTGGGGGCAGGAGGAGAAGGGGATGCCAGAGGATGAGATGGCTGGATGATATCACTGACTCGATGGACGTGAGTCTGAATGAACTCCGTGAGTTGGTGATGGACAGGGAGGCCTGGCATGCTGCAATTCATGGGGTTGCAAAGAGTCGGACACGACTGAGCGACTGAGTTGAACTGAACTGAAAAGGAGGGAGATAGGGGATTTCTGATGCAGTTTATAATATAGGGTGTTCTTGGACAGCTTAATCTGCCCGTTAAGCATCTCAAAATCAGTATTTTTGGAAATTTCTTTGCTTTGAGGCTTTGCCTCAGGAGATCTAATAATTTTCTTGTTTTTATAAGAGAGAGAGACAGAGGCATAGAGTCGCTGTTATTAAACCAGTTTCCATTTTCTCTGATCCATTGTTGCATAATTGACATAAGGGAAAAGAAGGTCTGCTCAGCCAACTGGGAGCAGGCACAATGTGACTTCTAAGTTTAAAGTGTAGATGATGTCATTCTGACTATGTGAAGTAACAGAATTTTATGCTGCATGATAGAAATGAAAATTCATCATTCAGATATTACTTAAGATTATGTCAGATTATACAATATGATAGCAAACTCTACCGTCTATACCATGATTTGAAAAGAATGCATATTTTTTTAAAAATAAGAAAACACAATCCACCCAGTAAGACCTTACAAATGCACAGATTTCTCTTCAGTTGTGTTATCTCGTTATCCACACTAATGTTGAAATGCAGACCTAATGAGAGATGGTGACTGATGCCCATGCAGCGGGCTTCCCGTGTGGTTCTAGTGGTAAAGAACATACTTGCTGATGCAGGAGATGTAAGAGACTCAGTTTCCATCCCTGGGTCGGGAAGATCCCCTGGAGGAGAGCATGGCAACTTACTTCAATATTCTTGCCTAGAGAATCCCATGGACAGAGGAGCCTGGAGGGCTGCAGTCCACGGGGTTGCAGAGTCGGACATGACTGAACTGACTGAACACCCATACATGCCCTATGAAGTGAGGCTAAACTCTTCAAGCAAAATTGTACTAAGTTATTTCTTTTGTGTAGTCTTGGACTCATATTTTTAAAAAGATAACTGAATTTGAAATTCTAATAAGGATGATTTTTAGTAAAGAGCAAAAATGTCCAGTTGTTGTGCCTAGGCTTAAATTAACATCAACCTCATAAGCTATGGAATCACTTTCATAAACAATATTTAAATTCGTTTTATTTTAATGTTTCTCATTATAGTGGGATACGCTATTTAGTTTAGTTTAGTTTTGTTTTTCCAGAAATGTAACCTCCATATATTACATTGTTCCTGTGAGGAATTAGGCTTTGAAGAATGGTTTTGTCCTTCTCTTGCAACCCCATGGACTGTAGCTAACCAGGCTCCTCTGTATCTGGGATTCTCCAGGCAAAATTACTAGAGTGGGTTGCCATTTCCTTCTCCAGGGTATCTTCCCAACCCGGGAACTGAACCCAGGTCTCCTGCATTGCAGGCAGATTCTTTACCAAATGAGCTACAAGAGAAGCCCCATTTAATAGTGGGATAAGCTAGTTTTTTTTTTTTTTCCCCCAGAAATGTAACCTCCATAATTACATTGTTCCTGTGAGGAATTAGGCTTTGAATAATGGTTTTGAATAACCTCATATTACCAGCTATGTAGTTCAAGAGGTTTTTTTTGTTTTTTTTTTTTAAATGATTATTATGTTCAGAAGACTGAGTGCTCAATCACTCAGTGAGGTCCAACTCTTTGCAACTACATGAACTGTAGCCCACCAGGCTCCTCTGTCCATGGGACTTCCCAGGCAAGAATATTGGAATGGATTGACATTTCTTCTTCCAGAGGATCTTCCCCACTCAGGGATTTAACCTGAAGGTGGAAGTCTATTATGTTGAGATACTGAATTTCTAAACAAAACTTGAACTAAAAAATTGAAAAAAAAATCATGAAATAATGGATAAGCTAAGAGGATTTTAAAATATTTTGAGACTCAATTTTTTTAAATTGCATTTTCATAAATAATTATTAAGACCAGTATTTCTCATTCAGCCAAAGCATCATTTACTCACATAGGAAAACCAAAGTAGATTTTCATCCCTTTCATAAACTATTTTGGCAAACTTAATTACAATGTTTATCAATGAAATCATTTTCAATTGCTTACTATAATCAGAATTACTCTTATCTCATAATAAACTAGTACACAAATTCAAGAATACAAGGATTGAACTTTGCTCATTACTGTACATCCAGGACATAGAAAAGAGACCTAGTCCACAGTAAGTCCTTTTTGTTGACTGAATGAATTAATGAATGTTTTAAATTTGATAATGTATGGTTTTTCCAGTAATCATGTATGGATGAGAGAGTGAAGTGAAAAGTGAAGTCGCTAATTCGTGGCCAACTCTTTGCAACCCCATGGACTGTAGACTACCAGGTTCCTCTGTCCATGGGATTTTCCAGGCAAGAATACTGGAGTGGGGTGCCATTTCCTTCTCCAGGAGATCTTCCTGACCCAGGGATTGAACCCGGGTCTCCCACATTGTGCTGCTGCTGCTGCTAAGTCGCTTCAGTCATGTCTGACTCTGTGTGACCCCATGGACTATAGTCTACCAGGTTCCTCTGTCCATGGGATTTTCCAGGCAAGAATACTGGAGTGGGGTGCCATTTCCTTCTCCAGGAGATCTTCCTGACCCAGGGGTTGAACCCGGGTCTCCCACATTGTGCTGCTGCTGCTGCTAAGTCGCTTCAGTCATGTCTGACTCTGTGTGACCCCATGGACTATAGTCTACCAGGTTCCTCTGTCCATGGGATTTTCCAGGCAAGAGTACTGGAGTGGGTTGCCATTTCCTTCTCCAGGAGATCTTCCTGACCCAGGGATTGAACCCAGGTATCCTGCATTGTAGGTAGATGCTTTACCATCTGAGCCACCAGGGAAGTACCTGGATGAGAGAGTTGAGCCATAAAGAATGCTGACCAAAGAATTAATGCTTTCAAACTGTGGTGCTGGAGAAGACTCTTGAGAGTCTCTTGGACAGCAAGAAGATCAAACCAGACAATCTTAAGAAAATCAACCCTGAATATTCACTGGAAAGACTGATGCTGAAGCTGAAGTTCCAGTACCTTGGCCACCTGTTGCAAAGGGCAGATTCATTGTAAAAGACCCTCATGTTGGGAAAAATTGAGGGCAGGAGGTGAAGGGGGCAACAGAGGGTGAGATGGTTGAATGACGTCATCAACTCAATGGACATGCATTTGAGCAAACTCTGGGAGATAGTGAAGGACAGGGAAGCTTGCCATCCTGCAGTTCATAGGGTTGCAAAGAGTCGGACACAACTTAGTGACTGAACAAAAAAAATACTTAATATTTATCATGATATTATTTAAAAGACTACATAGTGAACCACTGCACAAGCAGAGTAATTCAATCTTGTAATCTTGAATAGATTTTCTGTTATTCATCATTATAAATAATTGTGCTCCTTTGCGTTCATCCCTAATTGTTTTGGGGTTATATTTTTGGAATTAAAGTTCTTTTGGATACATACTAACTGACCTTTCCAGTGTCTGTACTAATATAATAAACTGTTTCAACATAACTTTTTCCTTGACAATATTAAATCTGCCTCACTTAAGAATTATTTTTTTTTCAACTTTTGTACAGGGAGATAGCCTGTTAACAATGTTGTGATGGTTTCAAGGGAACAGCAAAAGGACTCAGCCATACATATACATGTATTCATTCTCCCCTAAACTCCCCTCCCATCCAGGCTGCCCCATAGTATTGAGCTGCTGGAAGTCCTGACATATTTATTTTATGCTCTTTCATGAGGGTTACAAAGTATGTGCTTCATGATCTAGAAAAAAATATGCTAGCAACAAAAAGCTTAACTGTTAGAAGCTGCATTTTTTTCCTTTAAAATCCCTTGAAAATCTCATATTTGATTTTCTTAGTACTTTCCCTAATAATATAGAAAGCAAGATAATTCAGCTGTGAAAACAAGCAAAATTTCTTCTAATATAGAACAGCTGAGTTCTTCACTTTTATAAAGAAATTACTCCTGTAGCCACAGGTATTTTTTTTAATCAATTTTCTATTATAGACACAGTGTGGTTAATTAAGGGTTCTCCATCTTATTGTAGAAAACTTAGAAGAATAAAAAGACAGAGGGAGCCTGATTTTTTTTTTTTTTTTTCAGTTTGTGTTACATTGGCCTTGAAAAGAAAGAGAAGAGAATAATTTAGCCAAAAACAACAAACATCCAGTTACCACAAATTTCAAACTCTCAGGTTTAGAGTGAAAGAGACCCATTAATTCAGGGATGTCAAGGCTGCTGGTGAAACTGAAAACCAAAAAATACCGTCCTGTGAGTTGCTCTAGCTAGCTGCCTTTAGGAGATACCTTTTTGGGGAAATATGCTATTTAAGTCCTTTGTTAAACAATGGAAAAGGGTGGAGGAAATAGAATCATGTTGTCTAAAGTATACATCCACTCATTCAGCATCCCAATGAAGTGCATAAACTCTGGCTGCTAAGAGGAAAATAGGAGTAACAGTTTCCTGAGAATTGTTAAGCCAACATGCTATTAAATATACCACCTAACATTGTTCTTTTCCTCTCCTTTTTCACTCTTGCAGCTACCACATGTGATGGAAAGAATCCAAGTTAAACACTCTCACCAGAGCATGTTCCAAGACAGATGACTGGGCCTCAGGCTTGGCCAATACAATGCACTTCTATTCTCTATTTATTTTTGTAGTTCAAAGACCTGGCAGTTACCAAGTTGATGCCTGCCATAAGGACCAGTGCACTCCTGATTACTGCCCAGTGATTTTTATATCTGTGTGCCAGCTACTCAGATAGACCACGTATAAAGAGTTGGGGGATTTTTTGAAAGGGAAAGAAACCCCAGCTTCCACTTCCACTTTGAAATTTCAGATGATATACTGCCAGCTTACAGACCTTGCTTTAATCAGAGCAGCCACATGAAAAGGCTGTTTCTATTTACCCTAGGTCATTTAGGAAACCAGCGATAAGTAAGCCGTGCAAAATTTCAACTTGTCTTAAAGTTGGCATGTTCTCCTCAACTAGAGTTGAGTCTTGATTTCGTTTTCTGAGTAGAAATATTTACAAACCTGTCATACTTGAGTTTTAGTCTTCCTTCTGCCCACCAACAAGTAACCTTTTTAAAGAATGCTTAGGGCAAATTGGAAATTGTTTTCTAATGATGGGTCCATATAAATTTAAATAATTTCTAAACTCCTGTAATTGTCTGTATGGTCAGGCCACTCAGGGTAGCTCTTCTCTTGCTCTCTGCACATCCTGTGCTTGACCAGTGCCTGCTTCACTCACACTCAGCTCACAACGGCTGACCTTTCTGTGTACTTGTTGCTGCCACATGCATGCCTGCTAAGTCGCTTCAGTCCTGCCAACTCTTTGCAACCCTATGGACTGTAGCCCACCAGGCTCCTCTGTCCATGGGATTCTCCAGGCAAGAATACTGGAGTGGGTTGCTGTGCCCTTTTCCAGGGGCTCCTCCTGACCCAGGGTTCAAACCAGGCATCTCTTATGTCTTCTATTTGGCAGGTGGGTTCTTTACCACTAGAGCCACCTGGGAAGCCGCTGCCCCAGCTGATGACTGATCTAATCTTTAGATCAGAGCATCTCCACCTGATAGCTTATCAAAGGGGCCATGAGGGACCCATGCCTCTGCTGGTTTCCCTAGTAACCCACGAGGTCAATTCTGGCTGGCATATATTTAGGTAATTGACACCTTCCCCCTTCCCACAAGAGAGAAGACTGTCCAGGCTCAGCGTCTGGCTGCACACAGTGGGGAGACGCTCCAGGACCTGGAGTCAGACAGGTAAGCTCCTCCATCCATTACACTACTGATGTCTGTGTCACTGACTCCGGGCTCTTTCTTCGGTCTCAGGAAGGTGCAAGTAAAGGCCTTGGAGGCCTGCAGGGTGCACCCAACAATTGGCTGAGCAGACAGGAGGCTGAGGAAACTCCCATGAATGCTGGGAGATAAGGACGGGGGATGGAGGGTTGCTGGGGACTGTCTTCTAACATGGGGGCCGGAAAGGTGAAGGGGAATCCCTGGAATGGACTTTCATAGTATGTGGGGTCCTGTGGTGGTGGTTCTTGATGTATGCAGCTGCCATGAGAATGAGGAGAACTCACAGACACTGTTGCTGAGTTACTGGCTGCTATTACAGTACGGGAAAAGTTAGCTAATGTGGGGACCATGGGTGTGAGATGGCCGTTGTTTTTTATGTTAAGAAAGGCAACAGAGGCTGAGCTAATAGCTGAGGTGAAGGTTAACTTAATTTCCGTTTTTCTGAAAGTGAGTCATGTGACTGTGAGTGATACATAATATCTTCTATTACTATTTGTTTCAACTGAATTGCTGTTTAGAAACTTGATATTTAGAAAGAAAGAAAAAAAATCCCCCAAAATGGCCAAGATAGAAATCTTTTAACATTCTAAAACTGGTTGTCATTTATGCTCCTAGAGAATGTTAGCTTTTTAGAAGGAATTGGTATTTCTCTTTCCGCACTTTTAAGATATAATCTATCTGAGAGTGAAGGGGAAAAAAAGGGCCTTAAAAACTCTAGCAGGAAAGCTGAGATCTCTGTGCATATGCACAGACATGTGTATGTTTATGTGTACTTTGGAAGTAGAGTATCTCTCCCTTCAAACAGTGTGGCCAAGATTAGTTTGTGAGTGACCTCTGCTTAATTGGCTTAAAAGAAATTAATTGCTTTATATAAATTCTTGGAAATGTGAAAGAAACAGCCTAGGATAAAATTCCAGTTCAGGTGATCTGGGAAGTCTTCAGTACTGAATGGGTTATCTGGTATTGAAGCCACTTAGGCTTGTTGATCTGATTAATATAGACATGGTTTTAAATTCGTTGGTGTTTGAGAATTATGCTTCTGTTGTACCTAGGTTTGTGTGTGTGTGCATGCTAAGCTGCTTCAGGCATGTGCTAGGTTTACTAGTGGTCAAATAAGCCTTTATTATATCTGTCGCAAATTGGTCAGCAAGGAAAATAATGAAACTTTAAATGTAAATAAGCTTTTAGTTAAATTGTATAGGAATAATTGGCTTCCCAGGTGGCGCTAGTGGTAAAGAACCTGCCTGCCAATGCAGGCTTAAGAGCCCCTGGGGAAGGACATGGCAACCCACTCCAGTATTCTTGCCTGGAGAATCCCATGGACAGTGGAGCCTGATGGCACTATGATCCATAGGGTTGCAAAGAGTCAGACACGACTGAAGTGACTTAGCATGCATGCCCTTAGGAATAATTATGTTTGGGGAATATCAATCTAAATGATCTCTCCAGATTTTGGTAACTTGAAGTAAACTAACTTAAATGAAGAGAATTCATTGACTATCTGGGCCATTTCAAATAGGATAAAATATTGGAGCGTTAATTCCTAGGCAGGTCTCTGTTTACCTACCCTTGATTTCTTAAGAGAGGAAGACTAAAGCATAAATTTTCCAATCAGGAAATGCTGGTATGACAAATAATTCACAATTACTTTCTTCTTGGTTTTTGCTAGAGGTTAAGGTTTTTATTTACGGTTGAGATTATAATCAGTCATAATTCCAGTTATAATTGAGAAAGTAACCGGCAGGAAGGCCAGGGGTCTCCAAATGGAGGAAATAAGCTGCAAGTGTCATTTTTTATCTCTCTCAAGTGGCAGGAGGAAACAAACTACTAGTGTTAGATTTTTTCCCCTTCTCTGTACAAATTTAAAAAGAAGTTTCTCTTAAAATTATGTGTTGCCATGACGACACCTGGTTCACCAGAACTTAACTTTTCTCAAACCTTGAACTAACCAATGCAGTTTTACTTACGGAAATGTTTGTCTTAAGCTATGTTAATGAACCATGTATTTACCCTAGACTCTGTCTTCAAGTTGGTTCCACCTAAGACTCAGAACTGACTTGACAAGCCAGTATGTTTTACTCATGCAAATGTTCTCTTAAGCTATGTTAATGAGACTGTATTTGCTTGGAAACCTGCCCTTCTTCAATTCATGTCAATCAGTTTATGGCCCAGGACAACTCACCTTGTGCCAATGTTATTTCAAAGTGCATGTTGTGGGTGAGGGGCCTGGTGCCAGTCTCTGAGTTTTGAAACATTTCTTTTCTCTAGCAGACTGCTAGTAGCTATATAACATCCGGCTAAATACTAGCAGTGGGGGGCACTCTTTCTTTCCACTTCTGATGTCTATGTCAGAAGCTTTCTCCATCTCTTTTATACTTTAATAAAACTTTATTACACAAAAGCTCTGAGTGAAGCAGCCTGGTCACTCGCCCCGGATTGAATTCTTCTCCAGGGGCCAAGAATCCCAGTGTCTTGCGTGGTTCAGCAACAACCTCTCATTATTACCAAGTTTTTTTTACTGTCACGTTGTTATCAGGTATTTAACCTTGCTGTAAGTCTTTTGTCATTTATAGAGTTACTGTTGTGCTTATGTTTTTGCAAAACTACTTCATAGGAAGCCCCTTTTGACAAGTATAGGTCTCTGATAAATTTCAGGTCCTACTGCTGAGCTGGGGCAGAAATTAAAGAATCCTAAGGGAAAATCTGATATATTCATAAAGATTTAACAGAGGGATTGGATATGGAGTGAACTGGTGAATATAGTTATAATGTTTACGGTTTTTGTCTGAACTATTAGTGATTTAGAACTATTTTTTTCCAAATATAGGGAAATCCTTAACCCCTAGTTAGTTACAATCTACAGCAATTTGGTAAACTACACCTGTGGGTAGAACTGAAACATTCTTGTCCCTCCAAAAAATGGAGACCCTTGGGTTCTGAGCAGCCTTATCCGGTGAGTGGGAAAGACTGTCTCCTGACATATGCAGGGATCTCAATATTTTGGGGCCTCCGGAAGAGAGAAATCTCCCTGAGATGGAGTCTGATGGCAGGCCTTTGGCAAGGCTTTCTTTAATGGTAAATGACTTATGACATGAGGTCATATCAATAAATGAGCATGAGGATATAACTCCAGACCATAAATTCACATAACTTACAGATGTGCTGCTGCAGAAGCTTACAAGTAAATCTGTGATACCCTGATTGATGGAACTTGGAATGAAGTTTCTCTTAGAAATTGTATTGTAAGAGTGGTTGAATTTCTTGCTCACCAAGGCCTATTACATCTATAATTTAAACAAAGTGAAAAAATACTTAAGAAATATTACTTTATTCTGGTGCTTGATTCATGGTTAGTACACAAGAAATATATATTGAATGACTAAATAAATAAATTTATATATAATATATATTATAAATATAATACACACACACACACATATATACAGTGTTTCTATAGAAACGTAAAGTTTTGATTCAGGTTGTCGCTACCTTTCAACACTAGTATCCTTTACCCATCCTTTCTACTTCAACCCCAATCCCAGCAGCTGGATCAATATTATAACCTCTTCTAAACATCAGTAGAAGAGAAGTAAGGCACAGGGATTTATAGAGCCTCTGTTCCTACAGAGACTTACAGATACTCACATGGGGGAGCAACCTGGAGGGAAGAGCAATCTGAAGGAGAGTTATCTGTGATGATGGCATCTTCGGAGGAAGGAGTGGGTTGGGTAGAGTTCTGGAGGAGGGGGGCAGTGGTCTACACAGTGACAGCATACATAGGGTTTCCTCCAGTAGCAGCATTTCCAGTTCACAGTCACCGGGATCCTGGTGGGACATGGATGGTCTTATCGGGCAGTGGGAAAAAAATGGTCATTTTACCGACCACAGTTGTGCATACTCTTTAAGTAGCCTAAAATCACCGTCTTAAAAGGAGATGACATTTTCAAATTAGATCCAGATGGATATTCAAATAGAACAAGTCTTTGGGGATAGATAAAACTGCAGGTAGAAATCATATCTGGCAGGCATAACACAATATTTAAAACAAATAGCAACAGAACATGGCTATAGAGGAGTCCTAACAAGGGATTTCCACAGCATAACTGGAAGTTCAGAACTAGGTGATAATAGAACTACATAGACAGGCAAAGAAGGAGACATGACAGGCCTCTTACATGAGGGGCTGCTGAATAGGAGGCAAAAACCAGGTCCTTGAGCTATAAAAGTGACTAAATCTTATAGAGGAATAGAAAGTACCTTCCTCATACTGGGGGAAAATATAAGGACTAGGTTTGAGGAATATGGCACAAGTCCCTTAAGCAGAACAGGGACTTTAAAAAGTCAGACAAGTTTTGTTCTAGAGAATTTGATAGAGTTCCTACATTTACTGGCATTCCCCTGTTGACTCAGTAGTAAAGAATCCACCTGCAACCCAGGAGATGCAGGTTCAATTCCTGGGTCAGGAAGATCCCCTGGAGGAGGGGATGGCAGCCCACTCCAGTATTCTTCTCTGGAAAATTGCTTGGACAGGGGAGCCTGGCCGGCTGATTCGTGGGGGAACAAAGAGTTGGAAATGACAAGCGACTGAGCACGTGCACATGCCTATGTTTACTTAATATATAAGGTCTTGGTGCACTTCAGAAACTGGGGGACTATACCTGTTCTTAGAAACAAATTGTTTTAACTTTGGGAAAACAGAGGGCTGTAGATCCTCAAGTTAGCAATCTCAGCAGTCTAGGCCTGTGTCAGTCTATACAGCAGGTCTTTACATTTTCATTTTCTTCCTATTTTATCCCACTTCCTTCATTCACGTGTCCCTATGCTTCAGACTCTTCTTAAATTTAGACTCTGTTCAAATGTAAATTGAAAAATAATAACTTCCCTGTATAATAATTTCCCTGTCTCTGCATCTTTTATAGTTATCTTTTTATCCCCTTATGTGTTTCTCTCTGATTTTTAGGCCTTCAAATTGCATTTTTTTCTATTTTTGCCCACATCTGATGCAGCACTTTGTGCCACCAGGCAAAAGGTTTTCTGAATAGATTTCATATTTGTAATCTCTCAAGAGTTATTAGTTTAATTACAAGTGACATCCTGAATAAACCATGCAAATCACCAAGGTCCATTTAGAACTGGCAGTAAATAGCACTAATTCAGACTGCATACAGAATTATTTAATAAAGTTTGGTGACCACACACATGGCACTGAATTCATCAGAGTAGAATTATCCATGAAGGTACATAAATGACTTTTCATTGAGTGTTTCCACAATTAAGTGAATGTTTCATGATTAATAATCTGAAAGAATAAGAAATCTATGCTCAGGAATGGACATGAACTATGTCGTGGACAATTTGAAAACTCAAATAATTGAATCTCAGGTTTATGTTTGCTTTGAATAGGAGGTGTAAAGAAAAGTAAATGACCAGCTGTAGTCAGTTTATCCCCTGGATTCCATATGCTTAACAGGCATCTTGTAGAATCTTTGGGCATTAAATTATGGATCAAAAGGATTTTTGAATATAAGTCCGATTTGATGATAGCTAATGATAATAGAACATCAATTTTAAAAAAGAAAATGGACCAAGGATTTATGTCTTCCTGATCGTTTATATTTGACAATTTTCTAGCCAATTAACATATCTACTGTATTTAAGTCAGTATTAAATAAAATCCTGAAAGATGACGCTGTGAAAGTGCTGCACTCAATATGCCAACAAATTTGGGAACTCAGCAGTGGCCACAGGACTGGAAAAGGTCAGTTTTCATTCCAGTGCCAAAGAATGCTCAAACTACCACACAATTGCACTCATTTCACATGCTAGTAAAGTAATGCTTAAAATTCTCCAAGCCAGGCTTCAGCAATACATGAACTATGAACTTCCAGATGTTCAAGCTGGTTTTAGAAAAGGCAGAGGAACCAGAGATCAAATTGCCAACATCCACTGGATCATGGAAAAAGCAAGAGAGTTCCAGAAGAACATCTATTTCTGCTTTATTGAGTATACCAAAGCCTTTGACTGTGTGGATCACAAAAAACTGTGGAAAATTCTGAAAGAGATGGGAATATCAGGCCACCTGACCTGCCTCTTGAGAAACCTGTATGCAGGTCAGGAAGCAACAGTTCAAACTGGACATGGAACAACAGACTGGTTAGGAAAAGGAGTACGTTAAGGCTGTAAATTGTCACCCTGCTTATTTAACTTATATGCAGAGTACATCATGAGAAACTCTGGGCTGGAAGAAGCACAAGCTGGAATCAAGATTGCCGGGAGAAATATCAATAACCTCAGATATGCAGATGACACCACCTTTATGGCAGAAAGTGAGGAAGAACAAAAGAGCGTCTTGATGAAAGTAAGAGAGGAGAGTGAAAAAGTTGGCTTAAAGCTCAACATTCAGAAAACGAAGATCATAACATCTGGTCCCATCACTTAATGGCAAATAGATGGGGAAACAGTGTCAGACTTTATTTTTCTGGGCTCCAAAATCACTGCAGATGGTGATTTCAGCCATGAAATTAAAAGACGCTTGCTCCTTGGAAGGAAAGTAATGACCAACCTAGATAGCATATTAAAAAGCAGAGACATTATTTTGCCAACAAAAGTCCATCTAGTCAAGGCTGTGGTTTTTCCAGTGGTCATGTATGGATGTGAGAGTTGGACTGTGAAGGAAGCTGAGCACTGAATAATTGATGCTTTTGAACTGTGGTGTTGGAGAAGACTCTTGAGAGTCCCTTGGACTGCAAGGAGATCCAACCAGTCCATCCTAAAGGAGACCAGTCCTGGATGTTCATTGGAAGGACTGATGTTGAAGCTGAAACTCTAATAATTTGGCCACCTGACACAAAGAGCTGACTAATTTGAGAAGACCCTGATGCTGGGAAAGATTGAGGGCAGGAGGAGAAGCGGACAACAGAAGATGAGATGGTTGGATGGCATCACCAAATCGATGGACATGGGTTTGGATGGCCTCCAGGAGTTGGTGATGGACAAGGAGGCCTGGCGTACTATGGTTCATGGGGTCTCAAAGAATCGGACGCAACTGAACTAAATAAAATAGAAGACTTGTATTTTGAATAAGGCACCAATAAATTAATTCAGTTTAATCTCAGAATAATCTAAGAGGCAAACATAGGATGCTTCATTCTACTGTACTTTCTGTAATATACTATATTATGTATCTTAGGACCAAACTACAAAACCAACTATAAAGTATTATTGCCACATTTTAAACCAGCATCTGATCAAGCCTCTAAATCTAACTGCCAATTTATAGGGAATACAAGAAACAGAATACAAGTTAAAAAATACCAATGGGAGGCAATTAGCAAACTTTATACTCCAGGAAATTACATAGAACAAATGACCTGATCTCTTTAGCAAATAAACTTCAAGGAAAAAAGATAGAAATTTAGAAAAAAGGGGGCTGGAAATAAAATATTTTATTTAATCCAACTGTAGTGTATGGATTTTATTTATACCTAGATTCTAATAAACATTCTATAAAAGAAACTTTGAAACCATTAGGGAATTTGAAATAATTCATAATACTAAGAATTATCCTTAGTAGTTTGGTAATAGAAATATCATGCTTCGAGATGGGTTCTTATTTATAGATAGATACTAAACATTAAGGATGAAATAGTATCATACTTGATTATATTAAAAAACCAGAAGTAACAGGAATAAACAAGAGTTGTAGACAAATTAAGATTGGTCATGAATTGATAAGAATAGATAGTAAATTTTTTATTATCATAGTCTCTACATATTTATGAAATTAAAATTTTCCATGATGAGAAGCTTAAAAAAGTATCAAGCATTACATTACTACTAAACATTATTGTTCAATATACAATATAGTTAATCATTTTCCACATTGAGATATATATAAAATATATGTAACTACCTTGCTCAATTCACCCATTAAATCTAATAACTTACATATACATTTTGGATTTCCTCTAAATGACATGTGTTAACATGTCATCATCTCTCATTTCTTAACTTTTCTCTAACATAGTGATGCTAATGATTAAAACGAATATAACTTCTTAGGACTTTAACAACCGGGGGAAGTTACATATAGTAGGGTTCCTATTGCTAGATTTGCTATACTTAGGACAACTTAATACATTAAACTGGGTTATACTTATTCATGAATGTGCTGAGGAGTTTTCCTTTTAATATAATTGTATATTGTTTAATAAGAATAAAATAATGTTATATTTACCTATTCCTGGGCATGTGTGTGTGTGCGCACTCAGTCATGTCTGACTCTTTGTGACCCTGTGGAGCTGGCCAGCCTCATCTGTCCATGGGATTCTTCAGGCAAGAATACTGGAGTGGTTTGCCATTTTCTTCTCGAGAGGATTTTTCCTGACCCAGGGATTGAACCTATGTCTCCTGCATTGGCAGGTGAGTTCTAGCCACCAGGGAAGTCCATCCCTGGGAGATGCCTTGTCAATCACACCTATATAAATCTTGGCTTGGACTATAAGTAAATAATTAACAGTGAAATAGTTTACATGTATATATGAAACAAAATAAAAATGATACAATGTTCAACATCATTAGTCAGTGCACATCAAAACTACAATGAGAAATCATTTCACACCTGTTAGAATTGCTATTGTCAAAAAGACAACAGGTAATAAAAGTTGATGAGAATGTGGAGGAAAGGGAACCTAGTCACTGGATGGTGAGAACATAAACTGGTGCAGTCATTATGGAAAACAGTATGAAGGTATCTCAAAAAAAGTAGAAATAGAACTGTAATATGATCCAGCAGCTTTACTCCTGGTTATGTATCTGGAAAAACCAAAAACACTAAGTAAAAAAGATATATACACACTTATGTTCAGTACAGCATTGTTTACAAGAGCCAAGATAAGGAGGCAACTTAAATGTCCATCAATAGGTGAGTAGATAAATATGTAATACAATGAAATTATTAACACATTAAAAATAGTGAAAATTTGTCATTTGCAGCAATATAGATGGGCCTAGAAGGTATTATCGGAGAAGGTGATGGCACCCCACTCCAGTACTCTTGCCTGGAAAATCCCATGGACGGAGGAGCCTGGCGGGCTGCAGTCCATAGGGTCGCTAAGAGTCGGACACGACTGAGCGACTTCACTTTCACTTTCCTGCATTGGAGAAGGAAATGGCAACCCACTCCAGTGTTCTTGCCTGGAGGATCCCAGGGACGGGGGAGCCTGGTGGGCTGCCGTCTGTGGGGTCGCACAGAGTCGGACACGACTGAAGGGACTTAGCAGCAGCAGCAGCAGCACAAGGTATTATGCTTAGTGAAGTAAATCAGAGAAAGACTAATACCATATGTTTTCACTTGTATGTGGAATCTAAAAAATTAAACAATGGAATATATATAACAGAAACAGACTCATAGATACAGAGAACAAACTGGTGGTTACTGTGGGGAGAGGAGTGGGGCGAGGGGCAAGATAGAAGAATGGGGATTGAAAGGTACAAACTAATAAATCTAAAATAAGCTACAATGATATATCAAACAGCACAGGGAATATAACTGATATTTTTATAATAACTTTAAGTGGAGTATAACCTATAAAAAGATCAAATCGCTAGGCTATGTATCTTTAACTAATTTAACACTGTAAATCAACTATACTTCAATTAAAAAACAATAAAATATTTAAAATTAACAAGACAACCAACACTGTAGAAGTGCCTTGATCAGATACATATGTATCAGAGAATCATAAAGTCCAATTATTTGGGTGAAAAAATTGAAACAACAGAAATAGATTCATATCATGTAAGATTCATGGAACGACCTCTAAGATTGTTAGTCATTTAACACTTATCTCTGTCAAAAACTTTTTTCCTCATATGTCTTGGAACAAAATAAAAGGAAATAGTCTTGTGCCATGAGAAAGACTGTCCAGTGAACTAGTGTGAAAGGGAGAGATTCCGGAGGCAGATTCTTGGGTCTGTTATTGGTGAATGAGGACAAGCTGCTTACTGCTCCAATGTCTCAGTCCCTCAAGTGTAAAACTAACATCACACTAGTTCATCAACTTAAAGGACTGAATAAATGAGTTATTCCTTAGAACAGTGTAGTATACAATATTATCAACATCATTATTTTGATTATGACAGTTATTATTAAATATTTTATTGGAGACATAAAAATAAAATTAACACATGGGGCTTTTAGGTTTACCTCTATCTGCTGACTTTTCAAAAAAGAGAAGAATGCTCAACATAGATTATTTCCATTTATATATCAATTTAAAAATAATCATTAAGTGCTTACTACATGGCAAGCATGGCATTGGATGTGTAAATGTGAGTAGAATGTGTCTTCTATCCACAAAGTGCTTTTACAGATATAAATTATCAAAGACACGTAAGTGTTACAGGAGATACCAAAGAAGTTCACAGAAGTTGCCGTAGGTGGGCAGAGGAAAGAATGGGGAGTTTGACCTGAGGAGAGTTCCAAAAAAAATTCTTAGAAGGAAGCCAGTATTCTAACTCTCTAGAAAGGTTTAGGATGATTTATTCAGCAGTTAGTTGGGACCTGGAAGACCATGTACTTTCCAGGCAGAAGGAGAAGCTGGTGAAAAGACAAATATCTGCAACAGGTTACTAGGCATAATGTACTCCTTTATTTATTCAGTTATTCAAATAATTTTTGAATGCCAGATCTTGCAGACACTATACTGAGCAAAACATATAAAAATTTAAGGTTTCATAAAAAATTACAAAAGACAATTGCAAAATAAGCTAGTATGCAATATCTCAGGTAGTAGATTAATTCTGTACAGAAAATCAAAGCAGAGTAAGGGCCTAGAGAGGGACCGGGGAAGTGGTACCACTCTGCAAGGTTTTGAGAAGATGGCATCTGAATAAAGACTTGCAGAAATTGAGAGAGCATGCAGGGTAAAATAACTTTTCAAGTAGAAGAAACAGAAAGGGCAAAGACTTTGAGTCAGGGGATTGGTTAACATGTTTGAGAAGTAGGAAGGAGGCCAGTGTGTCTGACATGGAATGAGTGGAGGGGAGGTAGAAGTTGAATGAAACATGAGAAAAGGGAAATGGGAAAAACGGGAATGGGCTTTCAGGGCATGGGAAGAATTCTGGATTTTATACTAACTGAAGGATTTTGAACAAAGATGTGCTTTAATCTGATTTAAATTTTCAAGAACCCTGCCTAATGTATGGTAAGATTACAAGGCTGGTTGGGGATGGGGGGGTGTGGGTGGGAACTTTGAAGAAAAAAATGAAGATTTCCCAATAATCTACATTAATAATATCAGTGCTAGGACCACGATAGTAGCATTTATATAATGAGAAACAGATTCAGAATGTATTTTGAAGGTACTGTTAACAGGATTGGCTGATGGACATGGAAAATTAGAGAAAAGCAGACCTCCAAGGTGCTCCTAGTTTTAAAGACTGAGCAGCTGAAACATAGTGTTTCCATTTACTGTGATGATTAGTACTGAGAAACAGTATCCTCTGGGCATCTTAAATTCAAGATGTCTATCACAGGGACAGGCATATTCTAGTGCCAGCAGACTGTCTGGTATGACTGGAGCATCAGATTCAAAGGAGGTGTACTGATGGCAAATAAGGCTGGAGGTGAGTAGACTCTGTCACACAGAAGGCTTTGTGTGCATAACAAGGACAGTGTACTTGACATTCCCAACCTACAGTTGGCCTGTATTGTGTGAAAAAGCATCTCCTCTTTTGATTAGCACTCGATTAGTTCAAAATACCATCTATTTCTGCCCCCCACACTTGTAGCCAAATGTATAATGAGTAGCCAATGGCTTTGTATTGTACTTCCTTGCTCATCTCTAACAGGGACTTTGCTTTATAAGAGGAATTAAATTGAAGATCTGTTGGAAATAAGAGCCAACTTGAGGCCAGATAATTGAAGGTCTTGAAAATCAGCATAGTTTTGACTTTATGGCTAGTTAAATGTGCGTGTTAGTTGAACTAAATAGCATTAAGACCGTAGTTGATACTTCCTGGTGGCTCAGTGGATGGGAATTCACTTGCCAATGTGGAGGACATAGTTGGATCCCACGTTTCATGGAACAACTAAGCCCGAGCACCACAATTACTGAGCCTGTGCTCCAGGGCCTGTGAGCCACAGCTCCTGAACCCCGCTAGCATAAGGCCTGTGTTCCACTGAAGGAACCACTGCAGTGAGAAGCCTGTGCACCCCAAGGAAGAGTAGCCCCTGCTCCCTGTGACTAGAGAAAGCCCATGCAAAGCAATGAAGACCCAGCAGCACAGCCATAAATAAATAAATACATATATTTTAAACTGAGGTTAAAGAAGCTTAATCCAACAACAACATCAAAGAAAGATTGAACCTGAAGAAGACTACCACTAGCAATGGAGTTAATCAGATTAGTGATATGAGACAGACGGCAAAGGCCACAGGAGACATCCTATTGGGAAATCCTTCTCCCATTTTTAAATCATTATTTTTAATGGCATGTCATCAAATTATGATGTTTAACAGTCTCTCTTCAGTTGCAAAAAGGAGGAAAGTTTAGAATCACATTCACATTTTGTTTCCCCTAATTCTATAATAAATTGGTTACCAAATACTATATATCCTAGGTATTGAGTGTTTTTATTTACCTTTCTCTTCCTTCTGCTACTTCTGCCCACGTTCAAGAAATAGCCATGTTTTGCCACAAGTTTGATGAAATCATTGCTACCCACTGCTACAGTCACAGTACCCTCCAAAGTTGAGAGACCTTCTTGATGAAGTATCTTGTTTAACTTAGTACTTAGTGCTGTTAGTTTTTTAAGCTTCCAATAATAAGATCATCTACATTTTATTTTCATTTTGCTGTTTCCAAGAAGAAATTTACAAAATGACTTCCTTGGAGGTTCAGGTAAGTAAAGAATCTGCCTGTGATGCAGGAGACCCAGATTCAATTCCTAGATCAGGAAAATTCCATGTAGAAGGGAATGGCTACCCACTCCAGTATTCTTGCCTGGAGAGTTCCATGGACAGAGGAGCCTGGTGGGCTACAGTCCATGGGGTTGCAAAGTTGGACATGATTGAGCGATTAACACTTTTAACAATTTTACATATTTTCAAATGTTTTCCTCATAAAATAACAATTCATAAGTACAGTTATTTAGTCATGGCAGGTTTAATGATTTTGCATAATACACACATGAAACAGGTTTCATTTTAAAAGAATCTAGTTTTTTAAATCTCAGTATTCTTTTTTTGTAATTACATGTAAATATGAAACATATCTTTCAGAATTTCAAAACTATAGTTTTACTGTGAAAAATTTTTTACATGAAGTGTTCTGCTTTTTTATTCATCAAAATTATAAAAAAGTATACATTTTACAACTGTCAAACAGTTTGAGTAAATGTGCATAAATTAACAATTTTATGTAGCTGTATACTCGTTTCTGAATCTATTATAGATTAAAAAATATGTGAACAAAAATGGAAAATGAGTGATTGTAACAATAAATCTATACCATAAAATGTTCAAAACACATTTGAACTGTGATGACTTTTAGAGAAATTATGTCATAAATTGGAATATAGTTATGAATAAAAATTGAAAAGATAATACTCTATAAAAGATTAGGCTTTTAATGTTTTTCTATTAATGTACATTATCCTATTTTGTTGAGGATCTTGCCAGTAACAATATATTTTTCACTTTTTTGTGTATAAATTTTAATCAAGCATGATTATTAATCATATTAATAAAACCATATTTAAATACTATATACTTCCAAATGAAGTTTGGTGATGTGACTTACAACTTCTCTAGTAGATCTGTGTTAAAAAAAAAAAAAAAATTAACTTCAAAAAAGTGAGTCTTCTTTCCAGACTGCCTACAAATCAATGCTGGTTTATTGTAAAATAGATTAAAATTTATGTCACAATATCATTCACCCTTGAGAATACAAGATTCCTTGTATTTTAAGAATTTACAACATAATAGAAAAGAAATAGTAGAAAGAAAACAGTTCCTTTTTCTCACCATTGAAAAATTTTAGAGGAAAATATATTTTATTATATTCATGCATATTAAATGGCATCACACTGAGTAATGCAGTGTTATAAACAAGTAGTCAGTTTAATCAACTCAGAAGAAAAATATTGGTTATTCTTAGTGGGTGAAGACTTTAACTGTTGCTTACTACCCATTCTCTCCATTTCCTCTTTGTAATGAAACTCCTTGAAATTTTGCTGTGTGTACATTAAACTTATAGGATGACTACATTTCCTAACCTGACTTGTAGGCAGGCATAGCTTTTGTGTATGTTTGGGAGAGTAGTATATCAGGAAAAATTGTTGTGAGCAACACTTGATGTCATTACTTTAAAGGACAAAGAACACTTTATAGATGTTCAGGGTAAATGGTATAATACAAGTATCTTGAGAGTTACTGGATTTCATGAATGTTTATATAATACTAAAGTTTTGTCTACATTGCAAATGTTCCCTTATAATTGGAACAAGGCTAGGAATAAAAAAGGCAAGGGTGGAAAAAAAGGATAAAAGAATCAGAAGAAAAGAAAGCTGGAGGATATAAAAATTTGAAATTTCAATATATAAAGAAGGTCAATCTAAACTATTGCTATGTGACAGGAAACAGTTCAAATTAAAATAATTTTAATAAAAGATCCTTTATATATGTCTAAGCTCTTCCATCATCTTTTTGTTAAGGTAAGCCGACCTTTGTTGGCAAAGTAATGTCTCTGCTTTTTAATATGCTGTCTAGGTTGGTCATAGCTTTTCTTCCAAGGAGCAAATATCTTTTAATTGCATGGCTGCGTTCACTGCAGTGATTTTGGAGTTCAAGAAAATAAAGTCTGTTACTGTTTCCTTTGTTTATCCTTCTATTTGCCATGAAGTGATGGGACCAGGTGTTATGATCTTAGTTTTTTGAATGTTAAGTTTTAAGTCAGCTTTTTCACTCTTCTCTTTCACTTTCATCAAGAGGCTCTTTAGTTCTTCTTCGCTTTCTGCCAGAAGGGTGGTGTCATCTGCATATCTGGGGTTAGCAATATTTCTCCTGGCATTCTTGATGCTAGCCTGTGCTTCATCAAGCCTGGCATTTCTCGTGATGTACTCTGCATATAAGTTATATAAGCAGGGTGACAATATACAGCCTTGTCATACTCCTTTCCCAATTTGGAACCAGTCCATTGTTCCATGTCCGGTTCTAACTAACGTTTCTTGACCTACATACAGATTTCTCTGGAGGCAGATCAGATGTTCTGGTATTCCCATCTCTTTAAGAATTTTCCACAGTTTATTGTGATCCACACAGTCAAAGGCTTTGGTGTAGTCAATGAAACAGAAATAGATGTTTTTCTGGAATTCTCTTACTTTTTCGATAATCCAATGGATGTTAGCAATTTGATCTCTGGTTCCTCTGCCTTTTCTAAATCCAGCCTGAACATCTGGAAGTTCATGGTTCAGGTACTGTTGAAGCCTGGCTTGGAGAATCTTGAGCATTACTTACTAGCATGTGAGATGAGTGCAATTGTGCGGTAGTTTGAGCATTCTTTGGCAGTGCCTTTCTTTGGGATTGGAATGAAAACTGACCTTTTCCAGTCCTGTGGCCACTGCTGAGTTTTCCAAATTTGCTGGCATATTTAATGAAGTACTTTCACAGCATCATCTTTTAGGATTTGAAATAGCTCAACTGGAATTCCATCACCTCCCCTAGCTTTGTTAGTAGTTGCTTCCTAAGGCCCACTTGACTTTGCAGTCTAGGATGTCTGGCTCTAAGTGAGTGATCACATTATTGTGGTTATCTGGGTCATTAAGATCTTTTTTGTATAGTTCTATATATAGAAGTATTCTATATATATATATACACACACACACAGTATATATAGTGTATTCTTGCCATCTCTTCTTAATATCTTCTGCTTCCATACCATTTCTGTACTTTATTGTGCCCATCTTTGCATTAAATAGCTGGGAAAATAAGAGAAGCAGTAGCCTTACAAATAGCTGAAAAGAGAAGCAAAAGGCAAAGGAGAAAAGGAAAGATGTATACATTTGAATGCAGAGTTTCAAAGATTAGCAAGGAGAGATAAGAAACCCTTCCTAAGTGATCAATGGAAAGAAATAGAGGTAAACAATAGCACGGGAAAGACTAGAGGTCTCTTCAAGAAGATTAGAGATACCAAGGGAACATTTCATGCAAAGATGAGTATCTCATTAGATAATTAAATTAATAGCTACTAAAGATATACATGGTGAGGGTAAATAGGGGATTTAGCAACTGGCTTTCAAGATTAATGTGGATTTGTTTTGTGAAAATGCATTTTAATTTAATATCAAAATAATATTTTGTTTTTATGGCATGTTTGAAATACTGAAATGTTTAACTAAAAGGATATGCCTCTATGCTTCTTTTGTCACTGGTCAAATTTTAAATGAACCTGAAATTTCTAATTTTATTTGTAAGAAAAGAGTTCAAATAAGAAACTGACAGGTATATTAAGCAACATGATTACTATTAGCCAGCACTGGTATCTGTCACCAATTAAAATGTTACAGAAAGATGGGATCTTTAGATTCTCACATTGTCTCCCCTGAGCACATACCTAATAATAAAGCTGAACTTCAAAAAAAAAAAAAAACCTGCTCCCTTTCTTTGAGTTTCAGTTTTCCATCAGATAATTTTTCATGAATAATGGCAAATTTCACAGCTCTGATTTTCCTTTTTATTTTTCTTGCAGAAAATTCATAAATAAAACCACATTGCTTTAAAGCAGAACACATGGTTAGTTTTTAGCAGAGAAGTGAAAAATCTCTAGTTTGTCTACCAATATAATTACTGGCAGCCGTTAAATTCTATATACAGCATAAGGCATAAATTAGCTGATCACCAACATGTGTGTAGCCACAAGGTAACAAATATTAAATGAGGGAAAAAGGGAGAAAAGTGAAATAAGTTAATAAATGATGACAATGAGATAAAATGTATAGTTATGTTGATTAGATTTTGCCACATGTCATTTGTTTTAGTCTTCAATGCCAGATCAACATTTTTATAAAAAGAGGTATTTTATGATATCAGTTTTCATTTTTAGTGATCTTATTGCAAGGTATTTTGTGTTTAGGCAAGAAAAATGAAAACAGGAACAAATGCAAATAGGGCCACATATTTCTAAGAGCCTAAAACTAATGTTAAGTTCCCCTGTCAACACAGATTTAAAACCAAAAGGGAAAAAGAGTAAAGTGCCATAAGTAATTTGTTCCACTGTCCAATTTTACTGAAGACTCTAGTTCTGCAATTAGAAGCTGATGACAGCTCACCATACTTAACTTGAACGTGTAGGTTCTTTTTAACAAATTTGTGGAAAGAAAACACTGAAGATCTCACATTTTACAAACAATTCCCAAAGTTTCAGAATTATTAAAGAATAACTTAGATGAAAATATAAAATGAATAATATTCTATCCTTCATACATAAATATGTTAATCCCCAGTCAATATACAGCGTACGCTATTGAAATTTTTTTCTATCTGTGATGATGGATTTACTGTATAAACTCACAACTTCCCTTATTCCCCCTGTGATTGGAGGTATTTGATTGGGAACTAGTCATAGGACAGAGGGAAGCTGATTGGAATTCACAAAACCTAACCACATTGCTTACACTCATTAGTATAGCAAAGCTGCCAACTACAGACCAAAAAAGGAAAACAGAAAAGAAGGAAAAGAATTAATGACAAACATTACAAAAGTTGAATTTTAACTTTGGAAAAGCTGACATTTGTTTCATATTTGTACTTTGCAAATGATTTTTATATCCATTTTCTTATTTAAAAAGTGTTATTCCCAGTAAGCAGGACTTATGTAATCACACCCACATTATAAATTTGAAATTGTGACACAGAGGAGTTATGTAGTTAAAAGCCAGATTCAGGAGAGACAGAATCATATGATGGCTAAAACCTGGCCTCTGATCTGAATTCAAGTCCCGTCTACCTCATAAGAAGCCTTCATCTTTCTGTAAAGTCAATTAACAGTTTTAGCCTTAAATACCTCTATCTATAAAATGGATAAAAAATTCTCAGCATCTTCTTCCTACCTTATGAAGATGCTGAGAAAATTACATAGGATAATGACTTAAAGTGCTTAGAATTTTACTTGGTATGAGCAAATGTTGATCTTCAGTTCAGTCGCTTAGTCATGTCCGACTCTTCGCGACCCCATGAATCGCAGCACGCCAGGCCTCCCTGTCCATCACCAACTCCCGGAGTTCACTCAGACTCACTCAGACTCAGACCATTGAGTCAGTGATTCTATCCAGCCATCTCATCCTCTGTCGTCCCCTTCTCCTCCTGCCCCCAATCCCTCCCGGCATCAGAGTCTTTTCCAATGAGTCAGTTCTTCACATGAGGTGGCCAAAGTACTGGAGTTTCAGCTTCAGCATCATTCCTTCCAAAGAAATCCCAGGGCTGATCTCCTTCAGAATGGACTGGTTGGATCTCCTTGCAGTCCAAGGGATTCTCAAGAGTCTTCTCCAACACCATAGTTCAGAAGCATCAATTCTTTGGCCCTCAGCTTTCTTCACAGTCCAACTCTCAGATCCCTACATGACCACAGGAAAAACCATAGCCTTGACTAGATGGACCTTTGTTGGCAAAGTAATGTCTCTGGTTTTGAATATGCTATCTAGGTTGGTCATCACTTTCCTTCCAAGGAGTAAGCGTCTTTTAATTTCATGGCTGCAGTCACCATACTACTATTGTATTACTTTTATTATTACTATTTATTATTACTCAAATATTCATGATCACCTCAGTACATCCTGCTTGAAATTGTGATAACATCCTTTTTTTTCCCCCCACAATGAGTATTTTATATAATATAAAATGCTTGGGATATGAGATAATGAACTGTGACTATTCTTATCCTTGTAAATCAAAAGGGTGAATTCTAACCCTGACTTTGTCACTTTTTATTGATGTGAGTCCCATCAGTAAACTTTGAGTCTCCATTTCTATTTTTGTTACATAAGAACATTGAAAACTGGAAAGTACTGCACATGTGTAAAGTATTATTAGTACTTGGGAAATAATTGTTGGTGAAGTTGAATCTTAGCAAAGAACTTCTCTAGCTTCTCACCATCTGGTATTGCCTAACCAATCTTCAATTGAATTGTACCTTACCGTTTTCAAATGAAGGAAAAATAAAATGTCTTTCAGTCTTAGGAATTTGTGTTTGCAAATATTTTCTTAAAGTAATTTTAAGAAAATTAGAAACATTATTGGATAACCATCAAGCAAGATACTGAAGTATGTGATTCATTCATTTCATGTTCAACGTGATCAGAGGAGTTAAAGCGAAGAGAGAAAATGGAACCTTTTAGCTAGCACATGTGTTTCATTGTATGTTGAGTTGTAAAATCCCAATCTCTGGTTTTTAAAGTAAGTTCTCTTTTGACTCTTTTCAACAAAGTAGTTTTGAACATGTGTGAGAGTGTAAAACAATACAGCTTTAGAGGAGTTGTGATTAATTCCAGTCTACCTTGTGATTTGTTAACAAATGTATCAGCTCCATTTTGATTTGGATCTTTTCATTTGAAAAGAGCTAAAGAGAAATGGCTTCAATTTTTAGTCTCTACATGAAAAAATTAGAGGTTCAATGAGAAAAAAAAATTGACCTTGCTAATAAATCATGTTTATTTGGAAGTGGTATCAAGAATATAGAGTTTACAGAGAGAACCAACCTATGCATATAACAACATTTAATAAATATTTATGTAACAACTCATCTGTACCACATACTCTTCTAGGCAGTGTAAATATAGCAAAAATACAACAAAAATCTTTGTCCCTATATCCTTTACATTCCCAATGTATTGTGCAAGGTAACAGAGAAGACAGAAAGACATGTTTTCATGGTTATATTTTAATGTAGCTGAATACTTTAAATCTACTCCCCATGTTTGTATGTGCTCAGACATGTTTAATACTGTTAGTGAAAAGTGAATGAATACCTTTGGGTTTATTCAAAAATGGTTGATAAAAATGTTTCTATAGATCTCAGAGCAGAAACAATTAATACGCTTTCAATAAATTTGGAAGCTGAGAGTATGCCACACAGATGACCCCACATTCTCCAATATTCTGTGCATAACCATTACCTTAATATCAGAACTAATTAGCTTGAACCTCCACCAACTTCTGTGGTGTGCTCAGAGTTCCCATCCTCTCTGAAAATCCCACTGGCATTCTCATGTAGGGGGTTGCAATTGATTCAGGTCTCTGAAATTGCTAAATTCTTGATCTTCAGATCATTTCTTTTCCTATGACCTCTACTTCCTATCAATTTGATCTATTCTGGACCTCACTCAGATTCTCTTATTCATGTATAACTGACCCATGCAACTTTTCTGTGTTTCTGAACCCCTTGTCCCTTTCCCAATAGACAAAATTTCTGATGTTCTTTTACATGAACCATTTAACTTTATCCACATTCCTCCTGTTTAGGTCCACCGTGGCACCTTACTCTCTTCCAATATATGAGAATACATAAATAAGAGCCAATCAAGTGACTCCAAAGAAGAGACAGGAGTATTGCTTTTCCTCCTCTAGAAGGATGTATAAAACACATATATTCACTTCCACTCATACACACATGTATGTATGAGTTTGTGTCTATGATTTCTTAGAAAATAAACCCCTACCCATCTATTTACAGTATCATCCACGTGTGTGTGACTGTCACTATGAAGACATAGAATAAGTTCTTTTCTGTCCTTGCTCGTCACTTAGGTGATATTGGACAAGTTAATTGACATTAGCCTTGGTTTACTTAAGAAATCAGAAGCACTCTGTCAGAGGATTTGGGGGAGAATTAGATGAGATAATGAAAAATAGATGTTATAATTTTTCGTCACTCTGCACTTGGAGGAAGGCTAGTTTTTCTTTCCTAGAATCCAGACTCTCACTTCTGTCTAATCTGTCCTTCGGCAGTCCCTTTGCCTTTGGTCCTGCTTTTCAGATACTGATTCTTTCCTCTGACTTTTGCTGTCTGCAATCCTCCCAGCCCTCCTGCCTGGAATATTTACATTTTTGTTTTTAATTTAGTATAATTTTTAATCTCTGTTTTATGTTTACAAAAAAAAAGAACAGATAAAAATATGCTCCCTTTTCCTCTCCTTTCCTCAGCTTCCTTATTGTTAACAGCTTACATTAGTGTTGTGTATGTGTTAAAACTGATGGACCAATTTGTTGATGTTCACTCACTCAGTCGTGTCCGACTCTTTGTGAGTCCTTGGACTGCAGCATGCCAGGTTTCTGTCCTTCACCATCTCCCAGAGCTTGCTCAAACTCATGTCCATTGAGTGGGTGATGTCATCCAACCATCTCATCTTCTGTCATCCCCTTCTCCTCCTGCCTTCAATCTTTCCCAGCATTAGGGTCTTTTCTAATGACCCTGGGCTAATATTGATACATTATTACTCACTTAAGTTCATGGTTTACATCAAGTTTTACTTATGTTGTACAGGTTTTGACAAATGCATAATGACATGTATCCATCATAATAATATCATTCAGAGTAGTTTCACTGATCTAAAATCCCTGTGTTCCTTCCACACCAACACCTGGCTCTGGAGTAACACAGTATATACCCTTTAAAGACTGGCGTCTCTCTCTAAGAATAGACATTTAAGTTTTCTCCATGTCTGTCTGTGGGTTGATAGCTCACTTCTTTTTAATGCTGAATAATATTCCACTGTATGAATACAGCAGAATTCCATTCACCTATTGTAGGATATCTTGGTTGCTTTATTTGGCAACTATGAATAAAATTACTATAAACATTCATGTGCAGATTTTTATGCTTTCAGCTCATTTGGGAAGATACCTAAGATCACAAATGCAGGATCGTGTGGTGAGACTATACTTAATTTTCTAAGAAACTGCCAAAATGGTAGTTGTTGTTGTTGTTTGTTTGTTTGTTTTTACTGCCACTGGGAATGAATGAGAGTTTGAATGGATTTTAGTCAATTGAAAATCACTTTGTTTTAATGTGAAATTTCCCTAATGACATACACTGTTGAGCTTCACATGGTTATTTGACATCTGGATATCTTCTTTGATGAGGTGTCTGTACTGATTTCACTCCCATTTTTAAATTGGGTAGCTTCTTATTGTTCAGTTTTAAGAGTTCTTTGTGTATTTGGAATACAAGTTCTTTATCATATATGTGTTTTGCAAGTATTTTATCCCAATCGAGGGTGTGTCTTTTTATTTTCTTAGTAGAGTCTTGCACAAAGCAGAAGTTTTAAATGTATTCATATCTAAAATAGGAAGTTTATCTTCTAAGGATCGGTGATGTGTCTAGAACTACTCAACAATTTCAAAGTCACATTTGGTTTTACCCTGTATTTTATTAGAGTTTTGTGTTTTCTGTTTTTTGTCTATTCTGTCACCAAGGCAATATTCTAATCACTGTGCTGTGCTTAGTTGCTCAGTTGTGTCTGACTCTTTGCAGCCCCATGGACTGCAGCCCACCAGTCTCCTCTGTCCATGGAGATTCTCCAGGCAAGAATACTGCAGTGAGTTGCCATGCCCTCTGATGTATTAATACTAAGTTTTGAAGTGTGTAAGGTCAGCCCTTAAACTACTACTTCTGTATGATTGTGTTGGTTATTCAGGGTCTTTTGTCTAGAAACTGGAGAATCCATCTTAACATATTCACAAAATCATTTCCTTGGATTTTGATGGGAGTTTCCTTGAATCTCTAGATCAAGTGGGAATAAGTAACATCATAAAAATATTGTCTTCCCATCAATCAATGTGGGCTCTTTATTTAGATCTTTCATTATAGTTTTGTCCTTGTTCAGTCGCTGTCATATCCCAACTCTTTGTGACCCCATGGACTGTAGCACTCCAATGTTCCCTGTCCTTCACTATCTCCTAGAATTTTGTCATTATACTAATGTATGTCTTGTACATTTTTCTAGATTTATATCCCAGTGTTTCATTATTTTTGGCACTGATGTCAACGATACTGTATTCTTAATTTCAAATTTCAGCTGTTCATTGCTGGTGTATAAGAGAGCAATTGACTTTTGTATATTAATTTTGTATCTTGAAACTTTCCTGTAATAGCTTACTATTTTTAGGAGTGTTTTGGACCACTATGTGCAATTTATTTACATTAAAAATTACATCATTTGTGAACAAGGACAGTATCTATTCCTTTCCAGTATGTATACCTTTTAATTATATATTATTTCATTGGCTAGGACTTCCAGTATGATGTTGAATAGAAGTGATGTGATAGGTTTTTTTTTTTGCTTTTTTCAGATCTTAGAGGGAACACACATGTTTCCTCACCATTAATTATGATGCTAGCTCTAGGTTTGTTGGAAATGTTCTTTTTCAAATTCAGGACATTCCCTTCTGTTCTTAGTTTGCCGAGAGTTTTTCATTATGAATGGGTGTTGCATTTTGTCAAATGCTTTTTCTGGATCTATATTATAATCATGATTTATCTTTAGATTTTTGATATGATGGGTTACATTAATTGATGTTCAAATGTTGAACTAGCCCTGCACACCTTGAATGAATCCAACTTGATTGAGATTATATTTCTATTTACACATTGGTAGAATCTATTTATTTGCTAATATTTTTTGTATATGTGGCTCAGAAGGTAAAGCGTCCATCTACAATGTGAGAGACCTGGGTTCGATCCCTGGGTTGGGAAGATTCCCTGGAGAAGGAAATGGCAACCTATTCCAGTACTCTTGCCTTGAAAATCCCATGGACGTAGGAGCTTGGTGCAGGCTACTATCCATGGGGTCGCAAAGAGTAGGGCACGACTGAATGACTTCACTTTCACTTTATGACAAATATACATCTATATTCTTTTTCCTTGTAAAATCCTTGTATTTTAAGGATGGAGGTATTTATGGTAATACTGGCTTCATAAGAGTTAGGAAATATTCCCTCTGTTTCTGTTTTCTGGAATTGATTGTATAAAATTGGTACACTTTTTTCCTTAAACGTTTGGCAAAATTCAGCAGTGAAACCATCTGGCCAGGGTGCTTTCTGTTTGAAATGTTATCATATTGATTAAATTTGTCTGATAAAGATTGGCATATTAAGATTATCTGTTTTTTTCTTGTTTGAGTTTTGGTGGATTGTATTTCATGAAATTGGTCCATTTTATCTAAGTTATTAAGTTTGTAAGCATAGACTTCATCATCATTTTCTCTTATGGTCCTTTTAACATTAGTGGATCCATCATGATGGTTTCATTTATATTCTCCTTGCTTCTCTCTCCTTCCCTCCTTTCCTCTTTCATTTTCAGCCTGGCTAGCATCTTATTAATTTTATTGATCTTCTTAAGAACTAGCTCTTGGTTTCATTGATTTTCCTGAGACCTCCTGCCAATGCAGGAGACATTCAGTTTCATTAATTTCTGGAATAATTATTTCCTTCTGATTGCTTCAGGTTTATATTGATCTTACTTTTCAAGTTTCCTAAAGTGAAAACTTAGATTATTGATGTTAGATCTTTCTTTTTTTAAAAAATATTTGTACATTTATATATGATACACATTTCTCTTTAAGCACTGCACTTACTGCATTCTACAAATGTCTATAAGTTGTATTTTGTTTTCATTCATTGAAAAAAAAAGACATTTATTCTTTGACCCATGTGTTATTTATAAGTGTGATTGTTAATTGTCAAATATTTTGGGATTGTCCAGCAATCCTTTTTGTTACCGATTTCCAGTTTAATGTCACTGTGATCTGCATGAACATAGTTTATTTGATTTCTGTTCTATTAAAGGTGTTGGCCCAGAAAATGGTTTATCTTGGTGAACATTCAACATAAGAAAAATATGTGTTTTACTTTTGTTTGATGTAGTATTCTATAAATGTAATTTAGATTTAGTTGATTAATTAATGCTGTTCAATTAAACTGTCCTTACTGATACTTGTCATTTATTGATAGAACTGTGTTGAAATCTTGAATAGTGGTTTTCTCTTTGTAAATCTATTGCTTTTGTTTCATATTTAATTTTGATGCTCTGTGATTAGATACATACACTTACAGGTTTTTATGTCTTCTTGCAGAACTAATCCATTTATCATAATGTAATGCCCATCTTTATTTCTTTATAAATTTTCTTTTTCTGAAGTTAACTTTGTCTGAAATTAATAGTTACTCCAATTTCTTTTGAGTTGTATTAGCATGCTATATCTGGAGAAGGCAATGGCAACCCACTCCAGTACTCTTGCCTGGAAAATCCCATGGACAGAGGAGCCTGGTGGGCTGCCATCTATGGGGTTGCACAGAGTTGGACACGATTGAAGCGACTTAGCAGCAGCAGCAGCATGCTATATCCATACCTTTCTCCATACCTTTACTTTTTGTAAAGCGAATTTCTTATAAATATCATATAGCTGTTTTTTTGACTTATCCACATTATCATTCTCTGTTTTTTATTGGTGCATCTAGATTAGCATATTTATTGACATATCAATAGTCACTTTAAATATATTTAAAATTATAAAGTGATTATTGATATTGTTAGATTAATATTTACTATCTCTTTTTTCCTGTTTTCTATTGTCCTTTTTTTTTTTTTATAAATCTTTCATTGTTTTTCTACCTTCTCTGGTTTAACTGAACATTTTATGTAATTCCATGTTTCTCCCCTCTTTGCATACTAACCATTATTTTTTTCTAAACTTTTTAGTGATTGCCTTAGGGTTTCTAGTATACTTTTGTTGTTTAGTCACTAAGTCATTTCCAACTGTTTGTGACCCCATGGACTGCAACCCACTAGGCTCCTCTGTTCATGGGGTTTTCCAGGCAAGAATACTGGAGTGGGTTACCATTTCCTTTTCCAGGGAATCTTCCGGATTCAGGGATTGAACCCTTGTCTCCTGCATTGGCAGGAGGATTCTTTACCATTAAGTCACCAGGGAAGCCTACAGTATATATTTATAACTATTCAAAAACACTATACCACTTCTCTGAAAGTGCAGGTACCTTATTGCATAGTATTCCCATTTCCCCTCCCATTCCTTACAATACTGCTGGCATTCATCTTATTTAATTTTGTCACTGAGACTGCTGCTATTATTATTTTGGACAGTTATCTAGTAAGTAAGAGTTATAAGCAAAAGGTTCTATTTTACTTTCATTTGTTCCTCCTCACATAATTTTTCTTTTAAAATGTAGATCCAAGTTTCTGGCCTATGTTTTATGCATTCTCTCCTAAAAATTAATTTTAACATTTCTTTCAAGGTAAGTCTACTTGCAACATATTCCTTCCATTCCCTTACATTTTGAAAGGAAAATCTTTATTTCCCCTTCAATTCTGAGCAAAAATTTTTCTGGATACAGTATTCTATTCTCCTTTTTTTTTTTTTTTAATTCTTCTACTATTAAATACCTCCTTCCACTTTCTTCATGCTTGCACTGTTTATGAAGAGACATTTAATATAATTCTTGCTTTTCTTTCTCTATAGATAAGGTTCTACTTCTCCTATACCCATACCCGTTTTCAACCTCCCAATTCCACTCCTGGTGTTTTTTCAAGATTTTCTCTTTGTGGTTTTCTGCAGTTATGATACAGTATTCCTAGGTGTTGATTTTTGGAACTTATCCTCTTCGGTGTTCTCCAAACATCTTACACTGTGATTTTATGTCTGTCATTAATGTTGGGAAATGCTTTTATTATATTTATTTCAAGTATTTCTTCTTCTTTTTTCTTCTTCCTCATGAATTCCATCATGTTTATGGCATAAATTTTGTGACTGTCCCACACTTTTTGAACATTCTAATTTTTTAGTTTATTTATTCTTTTTGCATTCTGGCTAGGGAGGTTCCTAGTGACTTCTCTTCATGCTCACTTATTTGTTTTTTTAGTCACATCTAGACTGCTGGTTCATCTTTCAGTGTCCTATTTTTTTGCTTTTTCATACTGTTCATGGGGTTCTCAAGGCAAGAATATTGAAGTGGTTTGCCATTCCCTTCTCCACTGGGCCATAATTTGTCAGAACTCTCCACCATGACCTGTCCATCTTGAGTGGCCCTACATGGCATGGCTCATAGTTTCAAGGAATTACACAAGGGTATGGTCCATGTGATCAGTGTGGTTAGTTTTCTGTGATTGTGGTTTTCATTTTGTCTGCCCTCTGATGGATAAGGATAAGAGGCTTATGGAAGCTTTCTGATGGGAGAGACTGACTGAGGGGGAAACTGGGTCTTGTTCTGATGGGTGGCTTCATGCTCAGTAAATCTTTAATCCAATTTTATGCTGATGGGTGGAGCTGTGTTCCCTCCCTGTGGTTTGACCTGAGGCCAAACTATGGTGGAGGTAATGAAGATAATGGTGACCTCCTTCAAAAGGTACAATGCAGGCACTGCCACACTCAGTGCCCCCACCCCTGCAGCAGGCCACTGTCAACCCACACCTTCACCAGAGACTCCTGGATACTCATGGGCTGGGTCAGTCTCTTGTGGGGTTACTGCTCCATTCCCCTGGTCCTGGTGCCCCAAGGTTCTGTTTGTGCCCTCCAAGAGTCTGTTCCCCCTGTCCTGTGTGAGTTCTGGCAGCTCTGTGGTGGGGTTAATGGTGACCTGCTCCAAGAGGGCTTATGCCATACCCAGGTCTGCAACACCCAGAGCCCATGCTTCTGAGGCAGGCCATGATTGACCCATGCTTTTGCAGTACACACTCAAACACAGTTCTGGCTCAGTTATGTGGAGTCTTTGGGTACTGGTGCATACAAGGCTTGTCTGAGCCCTCTGAGTGTCTCTGGCGGGTAAGGGATTTGATTCTAAATGTGATTTTACCCCTCCTACTGTCTTTCTGGGGCTTCTCCTTTGCCCTTGGATGTGGGGTATCTTTTTTTGGTGGGATCCAAAATCCTCCAAACAACCGTTGTTTAGCAGCAAGTTGTAATTGTGGAGTTCTCATGGAAGAAGATGTGCACACGTCCTTCTACTTTGCAGTTTTACGCCACAAATGCACCTCGCTGTCATAAGTTGCCATTCAGGTCAGTTCAGTCGCTCAGTCATGTCTGACTCTTTGCAACCCCATGAATCGCAGCATGCCAGGCCTCCCTGTCCATCACCAACTCCCGGAGTTCACTCAAACTCATGTCCATTGAGTAGGTGATACCATCCAGCCATCTCATCCTCTGTCGTCCCCTTCTCCTCCTGCCCCCAATCCCTCCCAGCATCAGAGTCTTTTCCAAGGAGTCAACTCTTCGCATGAGGTGGCCAAAGTATTAGAGTTTCAGCTTCAGCATCAGTCCTTCCAATGAATATTCAGGACTGATTTCCTTTAGGATGGACTGGTTGGATCTCCTTGCAGTCCAAGGGACTCTCAAGAGTCTTCTCCAACACCACAGTTCAAAAGCATCAATTCTTTGGCGCTCAGCTTTCTTCACAGTCCACCTCTCACATCCATACATGACGACTGGAAAAACCATAGCCTTGACTAGACTTAATTCAGACTTAATTCAGACACTAGACCATTCAGGTGTGACCTAAATAAAATCTTTTATGATTATACAGTGGAAGTGACAAATAGATTCAAGGGGTTAGATCTGATAGACAGAATGCCTGAAGAACTACGGATGGAGGTTCAGGACATTATACAAGAGGCAGTGATCAAGAACATCTCCAAGAAAATGAAACGCAAAAAGCCTAAATGGTTGTCTGAGGAGGCCTTACAAATAGCTGAGAAAAGAAGAAAAGCTAAAGGCAAAGGTAAAAAGGAAAGATATACCCATTTGAATGCTGAGTTCCAAAGAATAGCAAGGAGAGATAAGAGAGCCTTCCTCAGTGATCAATGCAAAGAAATAGAGGGAAATAATAGAATGGGAAAGACTAGAGATCTCTTCAAGAATATTAGAGATACCAAGGGAACATTTCATAAGAAAATAGGAACAATAAAGGGCAGAAATGGTATGGACCTAACAGAAGCAAAAGATATTAAGAGTGGCGAGAATACACAGAGGAGCTATATAAAAAAGATCTCCATAACTCAGATAACCACAATGGTGTGATCACTCACCTAGGGCCAGACATCCTGGAATGCGAAGTCAAGTAGGCCTTAGGAAGCATTACTACTAACAAAAGCTAGTGGAAGTGATGAAATTCCAGTTGAGCTATTTCAAATCCTGAAAGATGATGCTGTGAAAGTGCTGCACTCAGTATGCCAGCAAATTTGGGAAACTCAGCAGTAGTGACAGGACTGGAAAAGGTTAGTTTTCATTCCAATCCCAAAGACAGGCAATGCCAAAGAATGCTCAAACCAGCGCACAGTTGTACTCATCTCACGTGCTAACAAAGTAATGCTCAAAATTCTCCTAGCCAGGCTTCACCAGCACATGAACAGTTAACTTCCAGATGTTCAAGCTGGATTTAGAAAAGGCAGAGGAACCAGAGATCAAATTGCCAATACCCACTGGATCATCAAAAAAGCAAGAGTTCGAGAAAAATATCTACCTTTATTGACTATGCCAACGCTTTTGGCTGTGTACATCACAACAAACTGTGGAAAATTCTTAAAGAGATGGGAAAACCAGACCACCTGACCTGCCTCCTGAGAAATTTGTATTCAGGACAAGAAGCAACAGTTAGAACTGTAAATGGAACAACAGACTGGTTCCAAATCAGGAAAGGAGTTCATCAAGGCTGTATATTGTCACCCTGCTTATTTAACTTATATGCAGAGTACACCATGCAAAATGCCAGGTTGTATGAAGCACAAACCGGAATCAAGATTGCTGGGAGAAATATCAATAACCTCAGATATGAAGATGACACCACCCTTCTGGCAGAAAGCAAAGAAGAACTACAGAGCCTCTTGTTGAAAGTGAAGGAGGAGAGTGAAAAAGTTGGCTTAAAACTCAACATTCAGAAAACTACGATTATGGCATCTGGTCCCATCACTTCATGGTAAATAGATGGGGAAATAATGGAAACAGTGAGAGACTTTATTTTCTTGGGCTCCAATATCATTGTAGATGGTGACTGCAGCCATGAAATTAAAAGACGCTTGCTCCTTGGAAGAAAAGCTATGACCAAATTAGCATATTAAAAAGCAGAGACATTACTTTGCCAACCAAGGTACATCTAGTCAAAGCTATGGTTTTTCCAGTAGTCGTGTATGGATGTGAGAGTTGGACTATAAAGAAATCTGAACGCCGAAGATTTGATGCTTTTGAACTGAGATTTTGGAGAAGACTCTTGAGAGTGGCTAGGAATTAAGCCATACTAAATATTTCCTGTATCTAGAGGTATCTGAGAATTCAATTTTCTTTAGTGTCCTTGTTTTTTTGTTTGTTTCTTTTTTTTCCTTTAGTTGTCTTTCAGATCAGATCAGATCAGTTGCTCAGTTGTGTCCGACTCTTTGCAACCCCATGAATCGCAGCACGCCAGGCCTCCCTGTCCATCACCAACTCCTGGAGTTCACTGAGACTCACGTCCATCGAGTCAGTGATGCCATCCAGCCATCTCATCCTCTGTCGTCCCCTTCTCCTCCTGCCCCCAATCCCTCCCAGCATCAGAGTCTTTTCCAATGAGTCAACTCTTCGCAGGAAGTGGCCAAAGTACTGGAGTTTCAGCTTTACCATCATTCCTTCCAAGGAAATCCCAGAGCTGATCTCCTTCAGAATGGACTGGTTGGATCTCCTTGCAGTCCAAGGGACTCTCAAGAGTCTTTTCCAACACCACAGTTCAAAAGTATCAATTCTTGAGGTTTCCCTAAAAACTCTTTCTTAAAAATGACTCTGTCTTATGGTACTTTCAGCTATAATTCACTTGTGTTATCTTGGAGTTCTTTGATAGGATAGCAGATAGAGATATCAGATAGAGGAAGTGTTTTATAATTTTGTGATTAAATCTCCCTTTGTGTGTGTGTGTGTGTGTGTGTGTGTGTGTGTGTGTGTTTCTATTCGTTTGTTATATTCCTGAACCTGAGTCACTGGGCTGTGATTTCAGAAGAATGTCTTGTCCTGTTTTTTTTTTTTTTCCTTTTAGCTCTGCTATGTAAGGCTTGGCAGAGTGGGTAGAGGGTGGCAGAATTGACTAATTGCTCTTTCGCATGTCAAAAAAGGCTTTGATCAAGTAATTTCCCTTGAGGGCTGACCTTTTAAACAGAGAGCAGAAGGTAGCATGGAATGCTCTGGCTATGTTTCATAATTGATACTTTTCATCTCACTTCCAGAAGCATGAGTGAATGTCCCTTAGATATTCAGAATAAGAACTGGTGGGGCTTCTGGATGTTAAATTCTTGAAAGCTTGTGGGCCTCACCTAAGACTCACTCCTATTGCTGGAGATATTCTAACTCTCAACTTAATCCACACTAAACCTTCAACAATTCATCAACTATAGTTTAAGTATTCATACTGATTCTGACCTCAAAATGAACTTTTGCTCCCTGATTTCTGCAACCCATATAAGCTCTGGAGCTCTGTATCTATTTCTCTCTTCACCTTTCTCAGAAATCCTTTGCCTAGTATCTCAATTCTGATGATTTTTAGGAAGAATTTTTTTTCCAGTTTATTTGCCTTTTTGTCGTCTTATGAGAATGGTAGGAAAAACTTCCAAACTTGTTGCAAGCTACAGTGAAAAATTCTTGGACACTTCATGTTTTCTACAGAAATTATCCTACAATTAAAATTTAATGAGTTATGAATTCTTCTTTTTCCATCACAAATTGCCTACTGAATTCCCTACGACTCCAAAGCAGTGAGCAGTGTTTTAGTTTTAATATTTCCAAGATGAATGCTAAGCACATGATATAAAAATCAGTTTGACTTAATGCTTAATAATGGAGTAATATGTGAACTTTTGAGGGGTATTTATAGCACTGTATTAAGATTAACAATAGTAGTAAGACTGATGAGAATGAGACCAGCAGACACAGGCAGACAAGTTTTTTTTATTGTTTCCTTAATGTAAATGAAGAACACAATTTATTATACATACACAGAAACACAGAACAGGTGACACAGCCACTCCCTGGGTTAGAGGGATGTACCTTCCCAGCAAACCAACCAACATTGGTGTTCAACCACTAATAGTATTCTCTGATTAATTTAATAATTCTGTCTCATAGTCCTTGGTCTTATCAATTTCAACATAATGAATTTATGTGCAAATACATACAACAGAAAGATGGAGAGTAGAAATTAGTAGTATTCTATAAGGTGATCATCAGTGTCTTGGGAAAACCAGGAACAGTGATGACATAGTCTTTGAGACTTTTTAAAAAATGTTCAGGAACTTTCCTGTATTATTCTCTTTATACTAAGAACTGGGCATGCTATTAGTCCTTTATTGAGACAAGGAAAGCAAAGTCAAAGGTTGCTAATGAATTTACTCCAGATTTTAAAGATAGTAATCCAGATAATAAATGATAGATTTGAACAGAAATCCCTGTGTATTTCTCTGTCTGCTGGATCGTGTAGTGTCTGCCTTAAAGAGAAATGGGAAGGGAAAGGAACATACTGTTGAATGCTGCAGATGTCAAGCAGTAGCTGTTGAAAGAACCCTCAGGCCAACACCACATCTTGTGGTTTCCATTTCCATTTAACTCTCTTTCAGCAAGGTAGGCTTACCATATTTCTGGTTACCTACTGAAGCTTTGCAACTATAGGTATTTGATATAGACTTCATCTGGATAGGAACATCTAAGAACTCCTTTTTCTACACATGCTTTGCAACTTTTCAGTGGAGCAAAACATTTAGCCCAGCATGTGGTATTAATGTCATCAATATGATTTAGTGTTACCCTGAAGCGAATCACTGAGGATGATTTCCACCCCAAATTCTTGACAATTCTGGGAAGCACAATGGAAATTCTGATGGAACATCAGTCATAAAGGATTGTTAAGAGACTCATGTGACAGACTCTTCCTAAAAGAAATTTTACATGGGGAGAACCCAAATAATAAAAACTATATTTAAAATAACTTTTATATGGAAAGTGCATATTATGCTAAATTCCCATTGTTTTCTTTCCCTTCAGAGTGAATATAGGCAATGTAGACAGAATCTTGGCCTAGGTCTTTTACAAAAGATCTTGGATTTTTCTTTCCATCATTAGCTTAGCATTCAAGCCCTCATATTCTCCTATTCTTTAAACTAGATACTATAATACATACCTGCATTTTTGAACAGTGATGTTGTAGGGATTAAAAAAATATTTTCTATGTTCTCTGTTCATCAGACCAACATGCTGTGTATCTACAACAATAGTTAAATAATGCCATATATGAAAGCCTTTATAATTTGCTTGATTCCAAGTTACTCTGTAAATCTACATGAAATATCAATATGAGAGTACTTACCTCTATTTATTTATTTATTTATTTATTTTTTGGCCTTCCCTGGGAGCATGGAGACCTTAGTCCCTTGATCTGGAATTGAACCTATACCCCCTGCAGTGGAAGCAGGAGTCTTAACCACTAGACTGCCAGGAAGTCCCCATACATGCCACTCTTTATCTTATGTCAATTGTCGTCAGACTATAGCTCAATGGTCTAATACTGTCCTCCACCTCCTATACTTTTAAATGTTTTTCGAGAATGCAGTCAAACTGTGTTCATTCATTCATTATTGTTTATGGTTGTATTCCTCCCACAATGAATGCAGTGAATAGCTGTGATTAGAAACTTTATGCCTCACAAAATCTAAAATATTTACTATCTGATTCTTTAAAGGAAATGTTCATAATACCTGCCCTGACTCTACTCTTTCTTTTTTTTTTTAAACAGCATTTGCCATTGCTGATTTTTGTGGAGGTTTGTCATTAAATTTTAAATGTTCTCATCATTCATTAAAAATACATAAAAAGCCAGCTGCCCAAATTAGAAAAAAGAGCACTGTTCATTTTCTTCGTGTCATTTTCTACTATCCATATGATCAATGATTTAATAGTACCTGTCTTTCATTAAGCATTAGTTGTATAGCAGAGCCCAGAATACGCACTTTGCATATTTTCTTCCTAATATTCAAGCTAAAATAAAACAAGCAGAAAAAAACAATCTTTTGCATGTAATGTAAGTAAAAAATAATTGTCGCCCAACCAGAAAAATAATTTCTCTCTTCATCAGCCTCTAAGAACATTGCTATATATTTTATATGTGCTGGAATTACTCTTCTAAATATACATCTCAAAGTGGAATGTTCAGTTTATTTCCCAGACAGTACTCTATACATCATTGATATTAATCTGTCCCTCAAGTCAAAATACAGGAAATTTCTTCATTTTCCAACTGCCTCTCATAACCTAGTATTTTTCATGTCTTACTGACTTTTACCTTCTAAAATTTTTTTCTGCTTCAACCACTACTGTGGTTCAGATGCTCAACAAGCCTTATCAACTTTAACAGCATCTGTTTTTATTTTTACTTTATTAATATGATGCCTACCCATAATATGAGTACAGCAGCAACTCTCCTCTTTGGAGGATGTGCTCCTTCCTTTTCCTCTTGCCTATACACCTTGACATTCAATTGAAAATTGCCATCTTCCTATAGGACCTTGTCTCCCTGACAACAGTGATTAAATGAGAAATGAAAAATAAGAATTTCACCCAATCTGAACCTGTCACATTATACTATATCCTGAACTTCACAGTGAGTAACCTGCAAAGGTGGGCATGGATCCAAGTCAGATTCTTTCTTTTTAAGTTTCTGACCTGACCTAGGGTCTTCCCTGGAGGCTAGAGACTGTCATCAACCTTGATTTCAGCCTTTTTGAAGAAGGTCTATGGTGACAGGAACAAACACTGGATTGCAGAGAATAGCAATACTCATACATTAAGTTCTATAAAATTTCTCTCTCCTGGGCCTTGCCCTATTTCTGCCTTTCCCTATTTCTGCCTTTCCCTAAGCTTGGTTATGAGGAACAAAATATTACTATCATTTGCTTAAACTATTTCAAGCTTGGTTTGTATGACTTGCAACTAAAAGGATCTTGAGTAATATTCTTTAAAATGCATGGCCTGCATCCCTCTAAATCCATCCCGTATGTTGTTGATAAGGTTATCTATGCAGTGCCCCCTTAAAATATTCAATACTGCATTAAAATTGACAAGATAAAAGTCCCATGGCATACAGACCCTCTGATATTTCACTTCATCCAGTTTTTCAGTCTTATCTTCACCCAATCTTGTCTTAACATTTAACAGGCTGTGGTTTCCTTACTACAGAATGCTATTAATATTTCACAGCATAATTTTTTGTTTTGTTTGTTTTTATATTTGATTAAAACCTCCTTATTTATTTATATATTATGTTGCTTTACTAATCCGTACTCACCCTCCAAAGCTCAGTTCTCTAGAAACAGTTCCGTGATCCATTCTCCTTCCCTATTTCAAATGGGGCAATATACCTCTAAATATGTGCATGTGCTTCCATTCCACAGTACACGTATAATATGTAGCTGTGTTGAATCTATAAGAATATCAGGTTTCTGTCCCAGTGTCTAACTTATATAACTGTGCATCACAGCTGGAAATTCAGTTCAGTTCAGTTGCTCAGTCGTATCTGACTCTGCAACCCCATGGACTTCAGCATGCCAGGCATCCCCGTCCATCACCAACTCCCGGAGCTTGCTAAGATCCATGTCCATTGAGTCGGTGATGCCGTCCAACCATCTCATCCTCATTTCTCATTTCTGCTAAGGTTTGCTTTTGTTACCACTCAGTTCAGTTCAGTTCAGTCACTCAGTCATGTCTGACTCTTTGCGACCCCATGGAATGCAGCACACCAATTTCCGGAGCTTACTCAAACTCATGTCCATTGAATCAGTGATGTCATCCAACCATCCATCTCATCCTCTGTCATCCCTTTCTCCTCCTGCCCTCAGTCTTTCCCAGTATCAGGGTCTTATCCAAGAGTCAGCTATTCGCATCAGGTGGCCAAAGTATTGGAGTTTCAGTTTCAGCATCAGTCTTCCAATGAATATTCAGGACTGATTTCCTTTAGGATTAATGGGTTGGATCTCCCTGCAGTCCAGAGGACTCTCAAGAATTTTCTCCAACACCACAGTTCAAAAGCATCAATTCTTTGGCACTAAGCTTTCTTTATAGTCAACCTCTCACATCCATACATGACTACTGGAAAAATCATATCTTTGACTAGACAGACTGCCGGGGACCAGTCCCGGCTGATCCAGGGTATTCGAAGGAGAGATGGCATAGGCGAAGATCAGGAAACAATTGCTTAATTAAATGTTAATTAAGGATATAAAGAGTAATAGAATGAGGATAGCTCAGTAAAATTCAGTAAAGAAAAGAGGCTGAAATAAGGATAGCTCAGTGAGGAAATTCAGTGGAGAAAAGAGGCTGAATAATTCAGCCAGAAGGTAAGAGAAAGAACGACATGGTGAGACCAAGTTTCGGTGAACAAGGCCCGCACTTTACTTTCCAAAGTAGTTTTTATACCTTAAGTTATGCATAGAGGATAATGGGGGAAGGGGTAGAGTCAGGCAGCAAGCCAGGCTTTCTTGCTGCAAACTTATCATATGCAAAAGCTTAGGTGATTTGCATCATCTTCTGGCCCAGAGGCCTGTTAACATTTTAAGACCTTTTCTTCAGAAAACTTATTTTTCTCTAAAGGTGATTGGTCAGGAGCCACCCTCCAAAAGCATTAGATAAAGTTGCATTCCTACAGAGCAAAGGTGTGGTGGGCTATAACAAGAAAAAGAATTAACTCAAGGGTCCCAGGTTACAAACATTAAAGCTACTACTTACACCAATTATATTAATCAATACACTGCCAGGGACACAGCAGGTAAGGGATATGGAAACTTAGCAGCAAACATTGGCCCAACAAGTGAAAATCCCTTCACCAATACAATTTCTAATCAATCTTTTAACTACTCAAAAGAATCTGTGTTTAGACAGTTTAGAACATCTCCTGCCTTTCACAGTTGGGAGGCTCTGAACAATCACATGTGGCCGGAAAAACCTCTTCAGGCAGGCTAGAGGATTTCCAAAGGAGTTTGTAGGTTAAACACTGTCACACCCAGGAATTATTAACTGGAACTGTAAGCTAACTCTTTTTTCAGAGAGAGGTAGTGGGGGACAGCCCCCCGTAAAGTCAGAGGTGTAGGTGAAAGCTCAAAGCAGAAAGTAGGCAGACTCTGGTTTTGGGTGTAAATGCAAGAGAATTTCCAGGGGGACTCCTGAGGCTCAATCCCGCCTTTGCATGTGCCGAGCCTCCTTCCTCATGACCTTTGTCATGGGCGGAGTTCCTCACGCTGGCTACCGGCAGTGATAGAATTCCAGTTGAGCTATTCCAGATCCTGAAAAGTGCTGCACTCAATATGCAATATGCACTCAATATGCAATATGCCGGCTCCCGGCAACAGACCTTTGTTGGCAAAGTAATGTCTCTGCTTTAATATGCTGTCTAGGTTGGTCATAGCTTTTCTTCCAAGAAGCAAGGGTCTTTTAATTTCATGGCTGCAGTCACCATCTGCAGTGATTTTGGAGCCCCCCCGCCCATAAACATCTATTTCCCATGAAGTGATGGGACCAGATGCTATGATCTTAGTTTTCTGAATGTTGAGTTTTAAGCCAACTTTTTCACTCTCCTCTTTCACTTTCATCAAGAGGCTCTTTAGTTCTTCTTTGCTTTCTGCCATAAGGGTGGTGTCATCTGCATATCTGAGGTTATTGATATTTCTCCTGGCATTTTTGATGCCAGCTTGTGCTTCATCAAGCCTGGTGTTTCTCATGATGTACTCTGCATAGAAGTTAAATAAGCAGGGCGACAATATACAGCCTTGATGTACTCCTTTCCCTATTTGGAACAAGTCTGTTGTTCTATGTCTGATTCTAATTGTTACTTCTTGACCTGCATAAGATTTCTCAGGAGGCAGGTCAGGTGGTCTGGTATTCCCATCTTTTTAAGAATTTTGCACAGCTTTGTTGTGATCCACACAGTCAAAGGCTTTGGCATAGTCAGTAAACTAGAAATAGATGTATTTCTGGAGTTCTCTTGCTTTTTCTATGATTCAATGGATGTTGGCAGTTTGATCTCTGGTTCCTCTGCCTTTTCTAAATCCAGCTGGAACATCTGGAAGTTCATGGTTCAAGTACTGTTGAAGCCTGGCTTAGAGAATTTTGAGCATTACTTTGCCAGCGTGTGAGATAACTGCAATTGTGTGGTAGTTTGAGCATTCTTTGGCATTGCCTTTCTTTGGGATTGGAATGAAAACTGACCTGTTCCAATCCTGTGGCCACTGCTGAATTTTCCAAATTTGCTGGCATATTGAGTGCAACACTTTCACAGCATCATCTTTCAGATCTGAAATAGCTCAACTGGAATTCCATCACCTCCACTAGCTTTGTTCGTCATGATGCTTCCTAAGGCCCACTTGACTTCACATTCCAGGATGTCTGGCTCTAGGTGAGTGATCACACCATCGTGGTTATCTGGGTCATTAAAATCTTTTTTGTATAATTTTTCTGTGTATTCTTGCCACCTCTTCTTAATATATTCTGCTTCTGTTGTATTCATACCATTTCTATCCTTTATTGTGCCCATTTTTATGTGTCCTTTAACACGCCTATTTCCATCTCGGGAAGGGAATGGCAAACCCCTTCCCTTTGCCAGGCAGAATTACGTATTGCCCCAGGGAATTTGTTCCTGGTATTACATGTTGCTTATTATATTATTTTCATTAGTTTTTACATTTACAAAATTCTAAACACATATACTGGAAAAAATTAATCTAGAAAATTCAAATTCGGGATTGATGACATTGGCAATTAAAGCATATGTAACTTTTTAGTCTCCAAGATTTTCCATTAACCAATTAATGGTATTCTTGTTTAACAAACATGTTTTTTACTTATACAAGTAGCTGTTTAACATATCTAGACAGTAAACATATTAGGGATGAAGATATAGCAAGATACTAAAATTTTGTATCTCAAGTATCAGTTCTAAACATTAAAAATGAAGAGAAAAAAGATGTATCCTTTACTGAAGATTAATACTGTCTGAGCACAGCAGTCTTACTGAATAGTGACATAAAAGTAAGTTGATAAAATATGTGGCTCTTTCATTTTCTGTAATAATCAGTTTGGTTCAGTTCAGTCACTCAGTCGTGTCTGACTCTTTGTGACCCCATGAATCGCAGCACACCAGGCCTCCCTGTCCATCACCAACTTCCAGAGTTCACCCAAACTGGCATCCATCGATTCGGTGATGCCATCCAGCCATCTCATCCTCTGGTGTCCCCTTCTCCTCCTGCCCCCAATCCCTCCCAGCATCAGAGTCTTTTCCAATGAGTCAACTCTTCAAATGAGGTGGCCAAAGTACTGGAGTTTCAGCTTTAGCATCATTCCTTCCAATACCATCACCTTAACCACAAACAGGGGACATATTTGGCTTAAGGAATGATAAGCATATAAAATATGGTCAGAATTTGGTTAATGGTAGCAAATTATTTTTTAAAATCTTAACCATGATAAATGTAATGTCATAGAAATACATTTATTAAGCATTTTTCTTTTATTTACAAGATATATTAAAATCCATGTTTGGTACATTGTCAAGGATTATCTCAGGCCTTCTGACCAAATGTCAACTATAACACTTAACATTTAAAGGAAATTTTAGTAGTGCATCCTTCTTAAATTTACCATAAGCACATATTTTGAAGGGACAGAAATAACACAGAAATCACATGACATATTTCTTAAGCTAAATTCTATAGTTCAAGGGATGGTGATTACATTCCTAAAATTCCCTATTTGGTCTGCTCTGGTCTAGATGGATCCAGAGATGACCAACTTCCAGAGCAAATGCTTTAAATCTATAGATTTAAAAAAACATTTTTCTTTCACATAGACCTAGATTATCGCCTTAGCTATGAATTAATAGATGCTTAACTTACTTTATTAGGCTAGTTCCATTTGAGGATAATAATTTCTGCCTTGCAGAGTTCTTATAAGCACTGCATATAACTTACATAAAGCATGTGGCCAAAAGCCCTGTACAAACTAGGCACAACCAAAGAGCGCTACAACTTTAGATGCTTTTTCTATCTTTGTGGTCCAAGACATATTGTTTTATCTGGAAAAAATAAGTGCACTTATTATAAATATATTTAAGACCAACATTTTCAGAATTCAGTTAACTTTTGGAGTCGTGAATGATCTAACATAATTTGAGCTCTCATTTTATTCTACCATAAGCTGTATTATATATGATCAGATTGATAGCCATAGCTGTTTTACACTTTGTCCTCTAGTTCTTCACTTCTCAAAGAGAATGATTTGGTGAGCATTAGAGCCATCCTGTGTAGTGTCTGTAACAACCTGACATTGTCCGGCTAAGAGCCATTGAAAACAAAAGACAAGGTTGAAACCTCTCAAGAGTCTTCTTTCACCTTCATATATTTTGTTCTGTTTCTTCAATTTGTCTGAAGTCTGTTGTTACTGTCTACTGGAGGTTGGATCTAATAGGATTTGCTCAGCTGTACTGCAAGCAGAACTACACTGCAGTTATTTATAAAGGTAATTTAAAATTCACTCATATTGTTTGGAAAAATTCATTAATGTTGTTTGACAGAATTGATACTAAAATCACTGATGCATCTGGTGAAAACAGTAAATTTTCATCTCCAATTTCACATGAAGAATAAAAAGATAAGTGAAGTGCATGTTGACAAACTGCATCTTAATACTGTTCAGTCAGTTCAGTTCAGTCGCTCAGTCGTGTCCGACTCTTTGCAACCCCATGAATTGCAGTACGCCAGGCTTCCCTGTCCATCATCAAATCCCAGAGTTCACTAAAACTCATGTCCATCGAGTCGGTGATGCCATCCAGCCATCTCATCCTCTTTCGTCCCCTTCTCCTCCTGCCCCTAATCCCTCCCAGCATCAGAGTCTTTTCCAATGAGTCAACTCTTTGCATGAGGTGGCCAAAGTACTGGAGTTTCAACTTTAGCATCATTCCTTCCAAAGAACACCCAGAACCGATCTCCTTTAGAATCCACTGGTTGGATCTCCTTGCAGTCCAAGGGACTCTCAAGAGTCTTCTCCAATACCACAGTTCAAAAGCATCAATTCTTTGGCGCTCAGCTTTCTTCACAGTCCAACTCTCACATCCATACATGACCACAGGTAAAACCATAGCCTTGACTAGATGGACCTTTGGCAAAGTAATATCTCTGCTTTTGAATATGCTATCTAGGTTGGTCATAACTTTCTTTCCAAGGAGTAAGCGTCTTTTAATTTCATGGCTGCAGTCACCATCTGCAGTGATTTTGGAGCCCCCCAAAATAGTCTGACACTGTTTCCACTGTTTGCCCATCTATTTCCCATGAAGTGAAAGGACCAGATGCCATGATCTTCGTTTTCTGAATGTTGAGCTTTAAGCGAACTTTTTCACTCTCCTCTCTCACTTTCATCAAGAGGCTCTTTAGTTCCTCTTCACTTTCTGCCATAAGGGTGGTGTCATCTGCATATCTGAGGTTATTGATATTTCTCCCGGCAATCTTGATTCCAGCTTGTTCTTCTTCCAGCCCAGCGTTTCTCATGATATACTCTGCATATCAGTTAAATAACTGTTACTTTGAGCTAATTTTTTTAAAGAAATTCTTAGAAAATATTGTTAAAAGGATGCACAAGATGTACCTTCATAAAATATAATAGATAACTTATTTAGGATCTTTTATTTTCCTCTATACAATGTACTATGTATTTTGATGTGTTATAGCAGTTATCATTATACGTCTCCTCTTTGAGTGAAAGTGTACATTATTTGGAAATCCTTGCTAAAAAATTAAAATACAATCCTGAGTCAATCAATAGATTGTTAAGGGTTCTGCTTGCTTTTCTCCTCATTTTAGATAATTTTTATTTTGACATCTAGGCTTTTATTTTCAGTCATGTGTTTTATTTTAACCCCTCTCTAAAAGATGAAATAGTTTTGTAAGTCAAAGTTTTTGTCTGACTACCTATATAATTTTTTCTTTATATTCCCCCTCTTATCACTCCAGGTTATCTTGACCAGATTTAGAACAAGATATGAAAATAATTTGCCATTTGTGGGAGAAAAAAACCCAGCAATTTAATATAGGTCTTCACAAATATAAAATTTAAATACTTTGGTGGCATGTCAAAAATCTAGACTGTAACTGATTTTATGAATATTAAGTAACTGTTCAACTAACAGCTAAAGTAAGAGCCTATGAGTCTCATTGTATTTTATCTGCTTTTAATAATGCTGGTCTTATAGAATGAATTAGGATATGTGCCCTCTGTGTCTATTTTCTGGAACAATTATACAGAATTGATATAATTTCTCTTTAAATGTTACTTCTTTAAATTTAGCAGTGAAACCATCTTGGTCTGCTGCCTTTTAAAGTATTTTTTTTCGTTATTAAATATTGGTATATTAAAAAAGATGTGTTCACATTATCTACTTTTCCTTACATGATCTTGGTAGTTTGTTTCTTTCAATGAATTGTTTCATTTAATCTAAGTTATCAAACTTCTTGTGGACCATACAGTTGTTCAATATATTACTTTGGTATTGTTTAAATTTCCATCAGATCAATAGGGATGCCCCTGTTCATTTCTGGTGCTAATAGTATCTTCTCTCCTTTAGTCCTAATTAGCCTGGATAGAGGTTTATTAATTTTATTGATCTTTTCTATGAAACAGCACTTGGTTTTATTCAATTTTTTTCTACTGACTTCATTTTTTCAATTTTATTGTTGTCTCCTATAAATTGTATTATTTCTTCTGCTGGCTTTAAGCTAAAATTTCTTTCTTTAGTTTACCAGGGGAAGCTTAGGTATATGGATTTTAGATCTATGTTCTTTTCTAATATATACATTGATTATGTAACTTTCACTCTAATCACTACTTTTGTTGCATCTCACATTATTTGATATGTTGTACTTTTATTTTCATTTGGTTCAGTTCAAAGTATTTTTCTATTCTCTTGAGACATTTTTTAACCCATGGGTTATTAACAGCTGTGCTGTTTAATCTCCCTGTGTTTGTGAAATGTGCAGCTCTATTTCTGTTACTGATTTCTAGTTGCATTTCATTGTGTATGTCACCATACTAAAATTTTAACCTATTTTTGTGTCTTCCTGAGATGCACTGTTTTGTTGGATTTTCTGCTTTGTGTTAGTGTTTGTCATATACTGTGAAGTCGAAAAGAACATTTTAAAGATTCTTTCTGAAACATTTTTGTATACCTGCTTTTAATAAAAACAGAGTATATCCCTGTTTGTTACATGTTCATTTTATTTCTCAGTTCAGTTGCTCAGGCGTGTCCAACTCTTTGTGACTCCATGGACTGCAGCACGCCAGGGTTCCCTGTCCATCACCAACTCCTGGAGTTTATTCAAACGCATGTCCATTGATTTGGTGATGCCATCTAAGCATCTTATTCTTTGTTGTCCCCTTCTCCTCCCATGTTCAATCTTTCCCAGCAACAGGGTCTTTGACAGGTAGTAAGTTCTTTGCATCAAGTGGCCAAAATATTGGAGTTTCGGCTTCAGCATCAGTCCTTCCAATGAATATTCAGGACTGATTTCCTTTAGGATGGACTGGTTGGATCTCCTCGCAGTCCAAGGGACTCTCAAGAGTCTTATCCATCACCACAGTTCAAAAACATCAAATCTGAGGTGCTCAGCTTTCTTTATAGTCCAATTCTTGTATCCATACACGACTGCTGGACAAACCATAGCTTTGATTAGACTTTGTCAGGAAAGTAATGTCTCTGCTTTTTAATATGCTGTCTAGGTTGGACATAGCTTTTCATCCAAGGAGCAAGAGTCTTTTAATTTCATGGCTTCAGTCACCATCTGCAGTGATTTTTGGGGCCCCCCAAAATAAAGTCTGTCACTGTTTCCACTGTTTCCCCATCTATTTGCCATGAAGTGATGGGACCAGATGCCATGATCTTCATTTTTTGAATTTTGAGTTTTAAGTTGAGTTTTAAGCCAGCTTTTTCCGTCTCCTCTATCACCCTCATGAAGAGACTCTTTAGTTCCTCTTCACTTTTCTGCCATAAAGGTACTGTCATCTGCATATCTGAGGTTATTGGTATTTATCCTGGAAATCTTGATTCCAGCTTGTGCTTCATCCAGCCCACCATTTCACATGATATGCTCTGCATAGAAGTTAAATGGGTGACCCCAGACCATAATATGTTATGGCATTATTTGTTTATCACCTCAAGTCCAATATTATTTTAATTATAATACAACTGAAATGTTTCAATATTATTGTTAACCATCTTGTAAGTAACTGTTATGAATCTATATGACTCAATTGGTTTAGCAAAAATATTGTTATTATCTATGGTTCAAAAGAAAGCGTAAGAAAGTCCAAAGACATAACTTTTACAAAAATTCAAAAGAGCACTTTATTAATTTGTGGGATCATTTTCACATTTATAGTGAAATATTATTGAATGTTGTTTGTATAGGATTCTGAATACTTTAAAATCAGTCTATGAAGCTCACTATCTTTAGAAAATATATTCTAATATGCACATTAAATTTCTGGATGGCCTATTCTAAATCTGTATTCATATCTATTTTTAAAACAGGTGAATATACCCTACCCTACCTTCAAGAAACTTAAGATACTCTAAAGAGATAGAATAGTGCAGAAAAGAAAAGACCCTAAAAAGTCTAAAAGAGATCAAGATGTGTGGAAGTTTAGAGAAAAACATCTGTCTCCAGTTACAGAATCAGTCAAGAATTTGTGGAGAATGCAGTTCATGAAAGTTTTAAAAGTAGATGGAATATGACCCTATGGTGTATCATGGAAGAACCCATTTAAAAGACTGAAAAGAGTGAGGGATTTACAAATATAACTCGGGTATTTTTTTTTTTTAAAGAGTCTTTAATACATTAAGGAGATAAAGTATTCCTATACATAAATTTTGAGCAGATGTTATTCATGTAGAGATACAGAAAGGGACACAGGATTTTTAATCAGAAAAAGCTTTAAATGCTGCTGCTGCTAAGTCACTTCAGTCGTGTCTGACTCTGTGCGACCCCATAGACGGCAGCCCACCAGGCTCCTCTGTCCCTGGGATTCTCCAAGCAAGAATACTGGAGTGGGTTGCCATTTAAACGCTAGTTAAGCTTTAAATGCTAGTTTTGCCACTCTTCTTTGTATTATGTTGTAACAAACTGCTTAACTTTTCTGGGTTAGATATCTCACCTTTATAAATAATATCTAATTCACTGTGCTGTTAATGAGGATAAATCGTAAGATGAACACATCAAAATGAGTGAAATTGAGAGTTAGAAGGAAAAATAATTCTGTAGTCTGACAGGCCAGGCTATCTGACAGGCCAGGAGTGGGAGTTCCTTAATATATAAACTGTGATCTTTGGCAAATTAACATCACTAGGCTTCAATTGTGGAGAAGGAACTGGCAACCCACTCCAGTGTTCTTGCCTGGAGAATCCCAGGGACAGGGGAGCCTGTTGGGCTGCCGTCTATGGGGTCGCACAGAGTCGGACACGACTGAAGCGACTTAGCAGGAGCAGGAGGCTTCAATTGACTCATCTATTAGAGATCAATAAGTGTACTTTCTAAAGGGTACTCTGAAGATGAATCAAGAGCAAGTAAATGCCCCATAAATCATAGATATTTTAGTTTAGTTTTCATAGAAAACTGGAAAACATGAAACATTTCAGAAAAATGAGATGCTACAATTAGTTATATTTTAGAAAGATTCATTTTTCAAAAATGCACAGTTTAAAACAAAAAAAAAACCCCAGCAAACTGATTATATCAATTGTCCAAATGTAAATAAAAGGAAATCTCAGTGTGGTTAGTGGCAGGTAAAGTACAAAGAATTAGGTATTTATGTTATGAAATCAATAGTACTTAATGGTTATAAGTTTTGCCCCAAATGAATACTTGGAATTCACTCAAAAATGTTGTACATCATATTTTAAAAAGATGCTAGTGGCATTGATTAAGAAAATCAGTAAGAGGATTAGGTTTAGAAAGAAAACATATGAAAATATTGACATTATGATCTCAACAGGGAATGTTGGTAGGAACAGGAAAATAATCATGTGAAACACATAGTTTGAGTGAAGGGGTAAATTTGAAAAACATTTCATTGGAATGTTTTTAAGAATATGAACATATGCAATATGAAAAGCATATTTCAGATGTTGAAAATAAGTTGTATCCTACTGCTAGAGACTTTTTCTTTTGGTTTCTCCTAACCAATACAGCAGCAGCAGCAACCAATATACAGACATTTATATAGGCTACAAGTCCTATACACACATAAAAATGTTTTTGTTCTTTTGTTGGTGAATGCTATAGTGCTGAGATCACACATTAATGACTCTTTGAATCTCAGTTTATTTAAAACTAATATTTTTTAATGAAAATGTATTTAATTCACAACAAATATCTGTTTTATTTCATTTATAATATCTAGATTATTTTTCAATTCTAGCATTTCATTTTGGTAATTATCATTTGAAATTAATAATTTCTTTTTTTTTTGAAATTAGTAATTTCTTACTTTGAATTAACTTCGGTAATCACAATTTGAACTAAAAAGCTCTCATATTTCATAAAGTTTGTGGTGAATATTTGCCCCTATTTCCAAATGTTACATGGATAGGAGAATGTCATTTCATGTTGGAGCTTTGGTTCAGCCACAATTTGTTCCCAACACCACTCTTTTTAAAATTAATACTTTTTTTTTATTTAATGAAAGATTCTTTAAATTCTACAGCACTTTGAAATTTTCAAAAATTCCACACACACAAGATTTCATATAATTTCATAATAAACCTTTTTTTTCTGCCTACTCCTGTATTGCCTCTCTCCACTGGTAACCACTAGTTCTCAGAATAAGTTCACATTCTAACATTTTTTGACTTCTCACTCACAACTGACCTAAATGTTGCAGTTTGTGTCAATACATAAGGACTTTTAAAAAATGTAATAATAATAGGTTTAAGAAAATAGAAGTATAAACTGACAAAACAGATGAAAAGATGAAGTCACTCAACAGAGGATAATGAATAAAAATAAACAGATAAAGGACTAAAATATGCACAATCTGAAATTATTAACTCAAAGAGTGACTTGAACAGATTGGATTCAGCAGAGGACAGGGTTATTGAGCTAGAAGATAAGTTATTAGAGTATATCTACACTGATGTTAAAAACTGGGAAAAGAGGCCCTGGACATAAATGGGCTCACAGAATTAGAAGTGCCACATTGAAAACACTTTATCTGTTAATAGCACATTCACATCGAAAACTGTGTTTGTCAACCATGTAATATCCAATATTTCAAGTGTGTTTAGTCTATGTATTGTTTATATACGTAGCCAAAGGGGCCTTTGATAGAATAAATTTTGCAGAGGTATGATGTCACAGATCATAGATTTGATAATACCATTGTTTTTTTACCTTTCACAATATTCTATTAACTCTACCTTCATTAATCATTGTATGGATATCATCAATAGCAGTAATTAAAACCATATTTTTGATTAGATTTATTTATTTATTTTTTGCATGTTTTTATTGAAGTTAAAAAAAATTTGTAACCAGACAGAAAGAATAGAATAGACAAAAATGTTATAATCTGACTATATAATATTCTCTCATTCTTGGTGAATCACTAAAATATAACAAAAGATTGTTCTCTATGCTAATTTTTAAGGTTGTCCAGTTAAACCATTATTTGGTATCCTTTCAACAGGTTAACCTCTTAACTATTTAGAGTTTCTTCTCAGAAACATTCATATATTATACAGAAAACATTCATAGTTTATTTGGGAAACATTCACATTTTATACAGGATGTACAAATTTGAGATGAGACCCCCCCAGCCCCCCCCCAAAAAAACCAACCCACATACCCGTATCTTCTAAAGAAAACAGCCATACTTTCAAGTTTTGCTTTAACTTGCTCCTATTTGATCCAATAAACTTTATTTTAAAACAATGGTGTCTTATTGTAAAAATGAACTTTCCATTTAACAACATGTACTTACATTTATTTTATTTTATTCATAAACATTTTACCTTAAACACAGGGGTATTATATAGAGTATTAAGAAGAATTTGGAGACTTCTGTGCAGAAAATTTCAGGTTAAATGTCAGGTACTCTATTGGCCTCCTTAGCTCTATAAATGGTTGCAAAGCAGTGTTTGAACAAGACATTTGCTCTAATAGAGTGCAGTAGGTCATTCCAGTAAAAGATTGGATCAAAAATTTCTACTCGCAAGATCGACTCTTTTATTAGACATTACCACCTACAACCATATGCAACAATTTAGTCTTTGCCAAAAGGATGTTTATAGTAACTGTAGCATAAGTTACATGTACTACTCTGAAACAATGGGGTTGTTTAAAGCCATAAATCCGTGAAACAAATCAAACAAAGTGTTTTAGAGATATGCAGACATAGCTATGAACATAGCCAAAGAATGAGGTCAATATGTGGTTACATTGCCTTCATGATAAAATATTTAATGTCTTTCTACACAATCTACTTCAAAGGAATACATAATGCTAGTTATTAAAACAAACTAGTAACTTCAGTTCTAGTTGTTTCTTCTTTCCTAATCTAATTTCCAAAACAAAGTTTGAATTTCTTCATTTCCCTGGCTTAAAAGGAACTTATCTGTAGAGAGTAATAGGTAGAAATGAAACAAAAGCCTTGTAGATCTGTGTGGATATGAAACAAAGTGGAAAGAAAATGAGTGCCGCTCTATTTTCTGTATAATGTATTCAGGTGATGAACATATTGCTAATGTGTCTGGAACGGAAAAGTAAACATAACTGAATCCACAATGTCATCTTTTAAAAAGAAAATTATTTAGAAAGTACAAGATGAAGTAATACTCAAGCTGTTTTGTCTAAGCTAACTGGCCTGAGCTGGAGAACACTCTTCAACAAGAAATTGTTTCTTATAACATAGAAAATACTTGATTTCCTTAGATTATTTTCCATGACAAAAATTAGAAATTTGAAACAAAAATGTTTGCCACATCTCTCCTTGTTAGACTTCAGAGTCGCAGACATAAGAAAATAAGTGTTCATGATCCTTTTCTAAGATCTTTTCTTGGAAAATATTGATAAATGCACATTTTTTTCCTTAACAGAATTTTTGACTTAATTTTTTTTTTAATCTACTTATCAAAGGCATATTGGGTTAGCCAAAAAGTTCACTTGGAACTTTGTGTGTGTGTGTGTGATTAGTTGCTCAGTTGTGTCTGAGTCTTTGGGACCCATGGACTGTAACCTGCCAGGGTCCTTTGTCCATGGGAATTCTTCAGGCAAGAATGCTGGAGTCAGTTGCCATTCCCTCCTCCAGGGGATCTTCCCAACCCAGGGATCGAACCCAGGTCTCTCCTGCATTGCATGTAGATTCTTTACCATCTGAGCCACCAGGGAACTTTATGGACAACCATAGATATTTGTATCTGTATGCAAATTCTTGCATCTTCTTGATAATTAATCCCCAGTAGCTGAATATTTTTCTAGAAATGTCACGTATAATTAACACTGTTATCTTCAATAATAAAATAGTTAATGACATTTAAATATTAATATAGTTGATTCTTGACTAGACCAATGAGAAAGATAAGGTTTTTAACCTAATGCTATAGGTAATGCATGGCACTTACATTGCTGGTAAAGAAAGCAAGGTGTAACTATAGTATTTCTAATTTCAGGAAAAAGTCTTCTTTAGAGAATAACAAGTGTTGTTACACATAAACATAAGGTTCTTCTACATTAAATATATGGTTTTTCATTAATTGAAGAGTTAGGCTTTGTAGTGCTCACAATTCTACACTTTCTGTTTGCCGTTGTTGTTGGAATTTCAGGTATAAAGATGCTATTAAAACGGAAAGTTTAGCACTCCTCAGAACACTTGTTTGGGAAAGATTCAGTGAGAGTTCAGAGGAAAGCAAGTAAAACAGTGGTATGAGCCAGGACCAGCTGAAGATCATTGTGCCAATTCTCTGCTTTGAAAATGATCACTTAGCTTAGAGGTATTAATTCTGAAATTAAGTGTGGATTTTGGATGGGTGTGTTTATGCATTTGCACATGTTACTGTTTGTATTTTTATTTCATAAATATTACATACACATTGTAGAACATAAGGACAATATAGAAAAAAAATAAACACAAAAATCATTCTACTTCATCTGGTAACATATATTTCTTTCCAATTTTATGTCTTTATTTTAAAATCTTTATTAAAAATTGTTATAAGATACAGCCAGTTTGATTTCCAGCCTTTTTTATTTTATTTTATTTTTTTTTCCAGCCTTTTTTAAAAACTACTTTGAAATGGATTTAGATTTACAAAGCAGTTGCAAATATAGTGCCGCGCATCTGTCCTGTAGACCCTTCACCTAGCTTCCTCTAATGTTAGCATCTTTATCTAATTATGGAACATTTGTTAAAAAGCAAGAGATTAACAGTAGTGCAGTACTATTAACTGAACTACAGACCTACTCAGATTTCACTGTTCTCTACCAATGAATTTTTACTGTTCCAGGATCCAACGTAAGATTCTACGTTGAATTTAATCAGCATTATTCTTTTGTTGAAACCTAACAGATTGTGTTTGCTTTTGTTTGCCTTTAAAAGGAAGATACAGTTGTGTGTTCAGAGGAAAAGATATTGATTATATATCCAAGACAGACCCCTCAGAGACAACGGTTGTGTAGACGTGTAAAAAAAAAAAAAACAGTGAAAAATCTGATCTCCATTAAATATAAGAACTAGGTTTAACATTTGGAGAAGGCAATGGCACCCCACTCCAGTACTCTTGCCTGGAAAATCCCATGGATGGAGGAGCCAGGTGGGCTGCAGTTCATGGGATCGCTGAGTCAGACACGACTGAGCGACTTCACTTTCACTTTTCACTTTGATGCATTGGAGAAGGAAACGGCAACCCACTCCGGTGTTCTTGCCTGGAGAATCCCAGGGACGGGGCAGCCTGGCGGGCTGCCGTCTATGGGGTCGCACAGAGTCGGACACGACTGAAGTGACTTAGCAGTAGCAGTAGCAGTAGGTTTAACGTTCAGGAAGGAAAATGCTACAGTTAAATGGAAGATGACACGAAAACTTGGTCATCTTCATGAAAAGGATTAGGGAGCTTCAGAAGTATTAACACAATATTGAACTTTTGCAAATTAAGCTTGAAAACAAAAATCTCATACTCATTCTGGGAAGAACAGAATGAAAAAGGATGAAGGACAAAGGAAGAAATTTACATTTTCCATTAATGAGTTTAGTTTGTCTGTATTCCAAAAATGCCACCCACAAACACTTCGAAATGAGGCTAGGAAGCATGGTGAACTATAGCAATGGCATTAATTGAATTTTATCAGAGATAATTAATATCTCTAAATGAAATCCTATTCTAAACTCCACATCAAGGAAACTAAGCTTTTTTTCTCGGAAGTTTGTTTCATACCAAATTCCATATTTTCTTCAGAATAAAATTTCTTTCTGCTTTTCTAAGATTAAGACAATTGAAGATGCAAAACCCAGAAAGAAAACACTTTCTCTTGCTAATCAAAGGGGAAAATATAAATATAACTGCCTGGCAGAATTCATGTTCTACTTAAAAGTTCGGGATACTGAATTTAAAGTAAAGTTGATCAACATGCTTGTGTTCACTTGCTTGCTTTTCATCATATTTTTGTAGTGTTAACCACATAGAAAAACACTACAGATTCATAAGTATACAGTTCAATGAATTATTACAGAGCAAAGACCTTTTCAGCCAAAGTCAGGTGGAGAAACAGGATATTAACCTCATTCTATAGGCTTCATTTGTGCTACCTTCCAATCAATAACCTCATTGCTTCCCAAAGTAAGTTACTATAATTTGCTTGACTTTGGAATTAATGTAACTGGCATCATCCAAAATATATGTTTTAATGTCTGGTCCCTTTCTTTCAATGTTATGATTATGATATTCATTTATGCTATTGCTACAGCTATAATGAATTCACTTTAATGCTTTATACTATTAACATATTATGAACATTTCTCTTTTCCCATTCTTCTAGTATGAATATTTGGATAATTATCATTTTCTCTTATTAAAGTAATAGTGCTGTGAGTATTCCACATGTGTTTTTGTTTTACATTTGTATGCATTCTGTTAGTATACACTTACTGGTGGGATTTCTTGTATTACACTGTGACTATGTTTAGCTTAATAGAAAATGTCAAACACTTTTATGGAGGGAATATACCAATTTATCCTTTCACAAGATGTATAAAAATACCTGTTGCTCCAAATTCGCACCATCACTTGTACTGTTAGTCTGTATAATTTTCTATTCCTTTGGGGGGTCAGGAAAATCCTCTGGAGGAAGAAATGGCAACCCACTCCAGTGTTCTTGCCTGGAGAATCCCATGGACAGAGGAGCCTGGAAAGCTAGAGTCCATAGGTTCACAAAGACTTGGACACAGCTGAACGACTTAACACGGGGTATATACAGGTTGTTATGCCTTTAATATGCTTTTTCATTATGAGTAATGATGTTAGGCAAATTTTCATGTGGTCAGTGGCTAACTGGATACACTTTTAGTGACATGCTATACAGTGAGCTAGGTATCTTCTCCAATGTTAAGATTTCTTATCAATTTAATAGTGTCTTTTGATATAGTAAATTATATTAATATTGGTCTTTTCCTAAGTTAATTTTTTCATGTCCTTTTTCTTTCCTGATGCCAAGGTCATAAATATATTTTTACACTGGTGTCTAGAACCCTCCTAATTTTGTTTATTATATTTAAACATAGTTGATTTGCAGTGTGTATGTGGGGGTGTGTGTGTGTGTTTGATATGAGTTTGCTTTTTCTCCTTATATAAATCAACTTTACATACAGGTAGCTTGTTGAAATGGTTGAATGTATCTTGTGGATTCATACTATTTTGTGTTATCTACCATATCAAATCCTTTCACTCAAAATTCTTTAATAGTCTTGGCTAATATTATACCTTTACATGTCCAAGTAAAATTAGATAGGTTTTGCCAGTTTCCACAAGAGAGATCTGATGATATTTTGATTGTAATTACATTGAATCTATTAAAACAAGGAAGAATTGTCATTACTATAATATTGAATCTTCAAGTTATTTTGAACACATGGCACATGCCTCAATATTTATATCATTTAAAATATTTGTTAACATTTCATAGTATTTTATATATAAGTTTTATGTATCTTTCACATTTAATAACATATTTTTACTATCAAGGACATTTTAGGTGTCATATTTCATGGTAGTATCATTATCTGGAAGGCTCTTTTACTAAGACAAATAAATAAAAATGAGATGTGATAATCAAGACCAAGTTACATTGGTGGAGTGAAATACTAAGCCAAGGAATTTTTACATTTGTTAGGAACCAACTGAGAGAATATAGAGCCAAGTTTTTATCTGCAGACTATATAGAATGGAAAAAGAAAGTTTTCTAAAGCTATCTACCAAATAGTAAAATGGAACAAGATTAATAAGCTACAATTTTGGAACAGAGACTAATTTACATAGGTGAAAGTGAGGTCACTCAGTCATGTCCAACTCTTTGCAACCCCATGGACTGTAGCCTACCAGGCTCCATTGTCCATGGAATTTTCCAGGCAAGAGTACTAGAGTGGGTTGTCGTTTCCTTCTCCAGGATATCTTCCTGACCCAGGGATCGAACCCAGGTCTCCAGCATTACAGGTAGATGCTTTACTATCTGAGCCACCAGAGAAGCCATGGAGTTCTCCAATTTACATAGATGAATCACCAATAAAAGTTTCCTTCTAGACTCTCAGACCCTCTGCTCTCTATCAATATATATTTCTTCATTTCGTAGTGAAATGAATCGCACATTTGAAACAGTAGATAACATCTTAACTCACCCCTCCTTTGTACACACTCTTGTTGAATTACGGAGGAGTTAATTTTTAAATAATCTTATCTTCTTTCAGTTAGTGATTTCTCATTTAACTAGAGATAACTATTTGTGCTTTGTACAGTTAGGAAATTCCTTTCTGGTTAAAAAGTATTCAGAAGGCATTGATAGTTTATACCTGCTAATTCTACTGTCAAGATAAAATTAACTAGTTCTATAGAAAGACTATGAAAAATATGAATAGACAAACGTAGACCATGAAATAATTATAGTTCAACAGGAGACATGAAAACATGGAATATTCCAATATTATAAAGAGAACAAACGCTCCGTTGTCCAATATTGAGCATCTAATGTGTCTAGTCCTCAGAAATTTTATACAAGATCTGAGACTAAAGACTAACGATCATTAGTTTAGTTTTTTGTTTTTTTTTAAGTTCGCCTAGAAAGTCCTTTTTGAAGTTCTTAGTTTATAAAATCATATTCCACAGTAGCATTTGTAGTTTTCTATATTTAATTACCTGTTACAAATACATACCAGTATGGTTTAGACAAGGATGCTAACTCCTTTAAAACTCTAATATTTATGAATTGTTGTCCTAGTTTTCCTAAAGCCTTGACATGGTTAGGATATGTTAGACTTGGGATATGTTAGAATGTTAGAGATAGCCTGGTAAATTCTAAGGCTCTTTATGAGGTTAAGAAAACAAATACAAATTTGAGGAAAATTCAGAATAAGCAGTAGACAACTATTATCTTGAAATTCATGGGGATTGCAATACATGGATCTTGTAATTTTTTAAACAAATGATTAGTGGATGTTTGTTTTATAATAGGCATTTTGTTAAATTGAGGGAGATGAATATACAATGGTTCTAAATCATCTTAGCAAAAAGAAAGGATCCATAACATTTACTGATGTATGAAAGATGTGAACATAGCATATTGAAGGAAAAATAAGAAAATATTCTTGATGATGTGGAGTACTGATAGATGACTGGACAAATGGAAGTTTGATGGAGAAGTAGTAAGGTAAGGTGGATTGCGTGAAAATATTGACTGCTACATTGAGAAGTCCGAATTTACTTCTGTTGTTACCAATAACCACAGTAAATTGTAAATATAGTATCATAAATGAGGTTATATTACAAAATAGAAAATGTTTTAATCTTTTTTATAAGTAGTTCCCCTATATTATTTTGTCTTTGAGGTATAATTGATATACAAAAAATTAAATATGTATTCAATTGTATGGGCTTAGGGACATGCATACATCCATGAGACCATAGTCACAAACAAGGTGATAAATACATACATCACCTCAGGAAGTTTAGCCTTACCACTTTGGCTATTGTTTGCTTTTTAAATTTGTTTTTGTTTGTGCTTTATTGATGGTAAGAATATTGAACATCAGCTTGACCTTCTTAATTTTTTTAAGTTTTCAAAACTGAGTTGTTAGCTATATAGGTACTGTGTTTTACCATAGATTCCTAGAACTTGTCCATTTCACATAACTGAAACTTTATACCCATTGAAACTAAAGTTGTTAAACAACTCTTAATTTCCCCTTCTCACTGGGAAATCGCCATTTTACTCTGAGTTTCTGTAAGTCTGAATATTCTGGATACCTTATAAGTGGAATTGTGCAGTGTTTGTTCCTCTGTGACTGGCTCTTATCAGCTAGTATGTATTCTAGGTTCATCCATGTTGTTGCAAAGAAGATGACCTTGTTTTTTTAAGGATGAAGAATAATTGCATTTTATGTTTATACCACAATTTTCTTTACTCATTCATCAGTCAGTGAACATTTAGGCTTTGTTTTGTTTTCCCCATGTCTTGGCAGTTGTAAATAATCCTGCAGTAGAGTGCAGATATTTCTTTGAGATCCTGGTTTCAATTCTTTTGGATACTTATCCCAATATGGGAATGCTGAATCATATCATAGGTCTATTTTTAATATTTGGAGATACAGCAGCTGTTCTACTTTACATTTCTACCAGTGGACAAAGGTTCCAACTTATCCACATCCTCACCAATAGTTTTTGTCTTTCTTATTTTAATAGCTACCCTGACAGGTATGAGGTGATGGCTCATTATGGTTTGATTTTAGGTGAGATCTTACTTGGTTTTGATTTTGAGTTTGGTGATTAATGATATTGAGCACCTTTTCATATACACTTTGGGCACTTGTTTGTCTTTGGAGAAATATCTTTTCAAATCCTTAGCCCATTCTGTTACGGGGTTATTCATTATTTTTGTATGTGTATGCTTTTTATTATATCCTGGTTGCACTGGGTCTTCATTACAGTGTGTGGGCTTCTCACTGAGGTTACTTCTCTTGTTGCAGAACATGGGCTCTAGGCACACGGGATTCAGTAGATGTGTTATGTGGGCTCAGTAATTGTGGCACTCAGCTTAGCTGCTCTGCCACATGTGAAATCTTCCGTGATCAGGGATCAAACCCACGTTCCCTACTTTGGCAGACTGGCTCTTAATGAATGGACCGGCAGGGAAGTCCCTTTGTGTATTTTCAATGCTACTGAAATGTATGAGTTCCTTATATATTTTAGGTATTAACCCTTTAAAAGATACAAGGTTTGCAAACATTTTCTACCATTCGGAAGCTTCCTTTACATTCCATTGCTTGTATCCTTTGCTTTGCAGAAGGTTTTAGCTTGACAATCACTATTGTCTGTTTTGCTTTCGTTGCTGTGCTTTGGGTATTATATTTAATTACTGCCAGGGCTAATGTCAAGAAGTCTTTCACCTATGTTATCTTCTGGGAATTTTACAGTTTCATGTCTTATATTTGTCTTTGACCCACTTCAAGTTCATTTTTGTATATGGTGTAAGTTATAGGTCCAGTTTCATTCTTTATCAAGTGGCTATCCAGTTTTCCCAATATCATTTGTTGAAGAGACCATCCTTTCCCCATTGTGTATTCTTGGCACCTTTTTTTTTTTTTTTTTTTTGAAGATCAGTTGACATTTTATGTATGGCTTTATTTCTGAGCTCTGTATTCTTGTCCATTGGTAAAATGACTGTCTTTATGCAAGTATCTTACTTTAAAAAAATAATTTTATTTAGGCTGCACTGGGTCTTAGTTGCTGTGTTGTAGACTCTCTAGTTGCTGAGAGTGGGGGATACTCTCCAGTTGCAGTGTGTGGGCTTCAGTAACTGCTGTTCTTGGGCTCTAGGCTCAGGCTCAGTAGTTGTGGTGCACAGGCTTAGTTGCCCCATAGTATGTGGAATCTTTCATGCAAAGATGGGCACAATAAAGGAAAGAAATGGTATGGACCTACAGGAGCAGAAGCTATGAAGAAGAGGTGGCACAAATACGCAGAAGAACTGTACAAAACAGATCTCCATGACCCAGATAATCACGATGGTGTCATCACTCACCTACAGCCAGACATCCTGGAATGTGAAGTAAAGTGGGCTTTATGAAGCATCACTATGAACAAAGATAGTGGAGGTGATGGAATTCCACTTCAACTATTTTCAAATCCTAAAAGATGATGCTGTGAAAGTGCTGCACTCAATATGCCAGCAAATTAGGAAAATTCAGCAGTGGCTACAGGACTGGAAAAGATCAGTTTTCATTCCCATCCCAAAGAAAGACAATGCCAAAGAATGTTCAAAGTACTGCACAATTGCACTCATCTCACATGCTAGCAAAGCAATGCTCAAAATTCTCCAAGCCAGGCTTCAACAGTACATGAACTGTGAACTTCCAGATGTTCAAGCTGGATTTAAAAAAATCAGAGCAACCAGAGATCAAATTACCAACATCCGCTGGATCATCAAAAAAGCAAGAGTTCCAATAAAACATCTATTTCTCCTTTATTGACTATGCCAGAGCTACTGACTGTGGATCACAACAAACTGGAAAATTCTGAAAGAGATGGGAATACCAAACCACCTGACCTGTCTCTTGAGACATCTGTATGCAGTTCAAGAAGCAACAGTTAGAACTGGACATGGAACAACAGACTGGTTCCAAATACGGAAAGGAGTACGTCAAGGCTGTATATTGTCACCCTGCTTATTTAACTTATATGCAGAGTGCATCATGTGAAATGCCAGGCTGGATGACGTGCAAGCTGGAATCAAGGTTGCTGGGAGAAATATCAGTAACCTCAGATATGCAGATGACACCACCCTTATGGCAGAAAGCAAAGAACAACTAAAGAGCCTCTTGATGAAAGTGAAAGAGAAGAGTTAAAAAGTTGGCTTAAAGCTCAACATTCAGAAAACTAAGATCTTGGCATCCGGTCCCATCACTTCACGGCAAATAGATTGGGGAAAGAGTGAGAGACTTTATTTTGAGGGGTTCCAAAATTACTGCAGATGGTGACTGCAGCCATGAAATTAAAAGATGCTTGTTCCTTGGAAGAAAATCTGTGACCAACCTAGGCAGCATATTAAAAAGCAGAGACATTACTTTACCAGCAAAGGTCTGTCTAGTCAAAGCTATGGTTTTTGCAGTAGTCATGTGCAGTCGTGATGTGAGAGTTGGACTATAAAGCAAGCCGAGTGACAAAGACTTGATGCTTTTGAACTATGGTGTTGGAGAAGACTTTTGAGAGTCCCTTGGACTTCAAGGAGATCCAACCAGTTAATCCTAAAGGAACTCAGTCCTGAATATTCATTGGAAGGACCGAAGCTGAAGCTGAAACTCCAATACTCTGGCCACCTGATACAAAGAACCAACTCATTGGCAAAGACCCTGATGCTGGGACAGATTGACAGAGGGAGGAGAAGGGGATGATAGAGGATGAGATGGCTAGATGGCATCACCAACGCAGTGGACATGAGTCTGAGTAGCTCGTGGAGTTGGTGATGGACAGGGAGTCCTGGTGTGCTGCAATCCATGGGGTTGCAGAGAGTCAGACTGACTGAGTGACTGATCTGATGTGGAATCTTCCTGAACCAGGGATCAAACCCCTGCATTGGCAGGTGGATTCTTAAGCAGTGGACCACCAGGAAAGTCCCATACTTTAATAACCATAATTTTGCAATGATATTGGAAAACAGGAAGTTTTCATAACATTTTTATTCTGCTTGACAGATTTATCCATGGATCCCTCACAACCATTTCTTATTTATTTTTTTATTGTTGCCATACTGTTGCAAATTATAATATTTAATGTAAAATCCCTAGAGCCATCTAGATCTAAATTTGATTTTATAATTCCCTATGTACTAGCTATATAACATTGGAGAAGTATTAGCATCCCTGTGCTCAATTTCTTCAGGTAAAAATGGTAGATACTTGCATATCATTTTTGGATATTCATTTTAATGCACACAGTGACCAGTCAGGTCAAAGCTCAAACTGTAATAAATGAAGTTGTCAACTTTGCCGCTTATTATATATAACATAATTTCTCCTAACTTGAGTGACATTTGATTTAAAAAAAACACAATTTTATCAATACTGAATTTTATGCTTGACCATTTGTATATACAAATATTGTAGTAGGGATTGCTAATATCATGCCATATGGATTTCCTATATACCAAGGAAAATAGTTTTAAACTTGGCATATCATCTCCCCAAATAGACTTCATTTGCTGCCTCACTTGAAGGTAGTTGTTTGCATGGAATAATTTCTGGGCAACTAAATGTATAATAAAAGACAGAAGTCTTGGAGATAATTTCTGTTGTTTTTTTTCCCTTGAATATAGTTGATTTACAATGTTGGGTTAAATACTAGTATACAGTACAGTGACCATTATACGTCTATACCGAGATGTATAAAAAAAGAATACATTCTTTTGTATATTTTTTATTATGGTTTATCATAGGATATTGAATAGAGTTCTCTATGCTATGCAGTAGGACTTTGTTTATCCAATTTATATATAAAAGCTTACATCTGCTAATCACAACCTTCCACTCTATCCCTCCTCTGACTCCCTCCCCCTTGACAACCACCTTTCATAGATAATTTCATTTGTGTCAGACTTTATATCCATGTATAAGTGGTATCATATGGTATTTGTCTCTTCTTTTTCTGGTTTCACTTAATATGATGCTCTCTAGCTGCATCCATGTTGCTGAAAATGACTTTTTATGGCTGAGTAGTATTCCATTGTATAATTGGGCAACATCTTTTTTTGAAATATAATTGTCTTATTTTTATTAGTTTCAGAAGTATCACATAGTGATTTGATATTCTAATACATTATAAATGGATCGCTTAGTCTAGCTATGATATGCTACCATACAAAGATATTACATACTTTTTGACTATTTTCCCCACACTGTACATTTTATAACTGTGACTCATTTATTTTGTAACAAGAAATTTGTACCTCTTCACCACCCTCACCTATTTCCCTCATCCCACCTACTCACTTCCTCTGGTAACCACCAGTTTGTTCTCTGTATTTATGAGTTTGTTTCTGTTTTGTTGTGATTGTTCATTTAATTTTTTTTTTAATTGGCATACAGTTGATTTACAGTGTACTGATAATTTGGAAAACTCAGCAGTGGCCACAGGACTGGAAAAGGTCAGTTTTCATTCCAATCCCAAAGAAAGGCAATGCCAAAGAATGCTCAAACTACCGCACAATTGCACTCATCTCACACGCTAGTAAAGTAATGCTCAAAATTCTCCAAGCCAGGCTTCAGCAATATGTGAACCGTGAACTTCCTGATGTTCAAGCTGCTTTTAGAAAAGGCAGAGGAACCAGAGATCAAATTGCCAACATCTGCTGCATCATGGAAAAAGCAAGAGAGTTCCAGAAAAACATCTATTTCTGCTTTTTGACTATGCCAAAGCCTTTGACTGTGTGGATCACAATCAACTGTGGAAAATTCTGAAAGAGATGGGAATACCAGACCACCTGATCTGCCTCTTGAGAAATTTGTATGCAGGTCAGGAAGCAACAGTTAGAACTGGACATGGAACAACAGACTTGTTCCAAATAGGAAAAGGAGTTCGTCAAGGCTGTATATTGTCACCCTGTTTATTTAACTTATATGCAGAGTACATCATGAGAAACGCTGGGCTGGAAGAAACACAAACTGGAATCAAGATTTCCGGGAGAAATATCAATAACCTCAGATATGCAGATGACACCACCCTTATGGGCAGAAAGTGAAGAGGAGCTCAAAAGTCTCTTGATGAAAGTGAAAGAGGAGAGTGAAAAAGTTGGCTTAAAGTTCAACGTTCAGAAAACGAAGATCATGGCATCCGGTCCCATCACTTCATGGGAAAGAGATGGGGAAACAGTGGAAACAGTGTCAGACTTTATTTTTCTGGGCTCCCAAATCACTGCAGATGGTGACTGCAGCCATGAAATTAAAAGACGCTTACTCCTTGAAAGGAAAATTATGACCAACCTAGATAATATATTCAAAAGCAGAGACATTATTTTGCCAACAAAGGTTCGTCTAGTCAAGGCTATGGTTTTTCCTGTGGTCATGTATGGATGTGAGAGTTGGACTGTGAAGAAAGCTGAGCACCGAAGAATTGATGCTTTTGAACTGTGATGTTGGAGAAGACTCTTGAGAGTCTCTTGGACTGCAAGGAGATCCAACCAGTCCATTCTGAAGGAGATCGGCCCTGGAATTTCTTTGGAAGGAATGATGCTAAAGCTGAAACTCCAGTACTTTGGCCACCTCATGTGAAGAGTTGACTCATTGGAAAAGCCTATGATGCTGGGAGGGATTGGGGGCAGGAGGAGAAGGGGACGACAGAGGATAAGATGGCTGGATGGCATCACTGACTCGATGGACGTGAGTTTGAGTGAACTCTGGGAGTTGGTGATGGACAGGGAGGCCTGGCGTGCTGCGATTCATGGGGTCGCAAAGAGTCGGACACGACTGAGCGACTGATCTGATCTGAGAGCTTCAGGTGTACAGACAAGTGAATCAGTTATACATATGCATATATTCACTCTTTTTTTAGATTCGTTTCCCATAATAAGTTATTACATAGTACTAAGTATGTGCTACACAGTAGCTCCTTATTAGTTATCTATTTTATATATAGCAATGTGTATATGTCAGTTCCAGTCTTCTAATTTATCCTGACTACCCCTTACCCCTGGTAAGCATAAGTTCATTTGCTACATCTGTAACTCTGTTTTTCTCTTTTCTATTTTAGAGAAGTTCACTTGTAGCCTTTTTATTAGATTCTACACAAATAAGTGATATAAGTGATACCATGTGATACCTGTCTTTGTCTGACTTCACTCAGTATGATAATCTCTGGGTCCATCCATATTGCTGCAAATGAAATTATTTCTTTCTTTTATGGCTGAAAAAGATTCAATTCCATACATATACCACATCTTTATCCATTTGTCTGTCAATGGGCATTTGTGGTTTTTCCAAATCTTGGCTATTATGACTAGTGCTTCTATGAACATAGTGGTACATATATCCCACCACTATGAATGAATGGTGATGAATTATACTTTTGTGCAAATATATGCCCCTCGGTGGGATTGGTGGATCATATGTTAATTTTTTTTTTTTTTTTTTTAGCTTTCTGAGGAACCTCCATACTGTTTTCCCAGTGGATGCACCATCCTATATTGGGGAATACTTTCTAAACACACACACACGTCTCAGACTCACATAAGAAAATACGATTCTTTTTTATTGAAGTATAGTTGATGCATGGGCTTCCCTGGTGGCTCAAACGGTAAAGAACCTGCATGCAATGGGGAGACCCAGGTTGCTTCCCTGGAGAAGGGAATGGCTACCCACTCCCATATCCTTGCCTGGAAAATTCCATGGAGAAAGGAGCCTGGTGCAGTACAGTCCATGGGGTTGCAAAGAGTCAGACACACTCTTATACTTGATGTATAATATATTATATGAACTACAAGTATACTATACAGTGATTCACAATTTTAAAGGTTGCACTCCATTTATAATTTTTATAAAATATTGACTATTTTACTCATGTTGTGAGTAAACTCATGTTGTACATATATGCCTGCAGCTTATTTTATATCTAATAGTTTGTACCTCTTAATCTCCTACTCCTATAATGTCCCCTCTCCCTTCCTCTCACCATTGGGTAACCACTAGTTTGGTCTCTATATCTGTGACTCTGCTTCCTTTTGATATACTCATTAGTTCCACTGAATAGGAGAAAATATTTGCAAATGATATGACTGATAAGGGATTACTATCCAACATGTATAAACAACTCATACAACTTAACATCAAAAAACCCAAAAACTTGATTATAAAATAGGCAGAAGAACTGAATAGACACTTTTGCAAACAGGACATACAGATGGCTAACAGGTACTTGTAAAGATGTTCAATATCACTCATTATCAGGGAAATGTAAATCAAATCCACACTGAGCTACCACCTCACCTCCATGAGAATGGCTAGTGTCAAAAAGAACACAAGTAACAAAAGTTGGCAATGTGGAGAAAAGGGAACCATTGTACTCTGTTGGTGGGAATGTAAATTGGTACAGCCACTATGAAAATAATATGGGGGTTTGTCAAAAAACTGAAAATAGATTTACCATTTGACCCAGCAATTCTACTTCTAGATATATGTCCAAAAATTTCCAAAAACACTAATTCGAAAAAATACATGCTCAATGTTTATGCTGCTGCTGCTAAGTTGCTTCAGTCATGGCTGACTCTATGCGACCCCATAGATGACAGCCCACTAGGCTCCTTTGTCCACAGGATTCTCTAGGCAAGAATACTAGATTGGGTTGCCGTTTCCTTCTCCATCAGTGTTTATAGTAGCATTATATACAATTGGCAAGATATGGAAGTAACCTAAGTGTCCATCAACAGATGAATGGATGAAGAAGATGTGATACACACACAGAGAGAAACACATAGCCAATGGAATATTAGTCAGCCATAAAAAAGATTAAAATTTTGCCATTTGCAGCAACTTGGATGTACTTGGAGGGGATTATGCTAATTGAAGTAGGTCAGAAAAGATAAATACTGTATGATATCACCTGTGTGTTGAATTTAAAAATGATGCTTATCAAGACCATGCATGTCTCTGTTAATCATGGGGTATACCAGATAGGATTGAGATAACTGTGGCTATGAGATGGGCTTACTAAAACTCTAACTGCTTGAGAGACAGTATAAGTTAAAACTATAGTGCTAGGTTAGAACAATATTTCAATATTGTTATGAATTAAATGTCCATATACCTCCAAAATTTATATGTTGAAATCCTACTGACAATGTGATGGTATTAGGAGTGGGGCTGATGGGGGAGTGTTAGGTCATGAGGGTGAAGCCCTTATGAATGGGACTGATGCCCTTATATAAAAGATATCCCAAAGAGCTCCCTTGGCACTTTCTCCCATATGAGGAAAAAGCAAGAATACAGCTATCTATGAACCAGGATGCAGGCCCTCACCAGACACTGAATCTGTTGATTCTCTGATCTTGGACTTCTCAGTGTAACAGAACTGTGAGAAATAAATTTCTGTTATTTATAAACTACGCAGTTTATGGTAGTTTGTTAGAGCAACCCATATTGACTAAGACAAACACTATCCATGTTATTTGATACAAATTACTTAACCTCTCTGTGCCTCATTTTCTCTATCCTTAAATAGGGATAATAATAACTTATACAGTTCCAAAGAATAAATGATATATTAATATCCACAGTGTTATCATTTGCTTTCTCTTTCATGGTCAGACTACTTGTTAAAGAGCATTTTCTAGATTCCTTCAGCTTACTGATTCCATTTTTACTGACCATTCTATATGTTTAAATATATAGCACCTGATAATATCAATTCTGCTAATGATTAATATAGCATCAGTAATGAAGGCAGAGACCTAATAAGATATACACAATATATCACATACATGTGTATTTCTTACTTTTGGCTCAATATAGAAAAGACCTTGGTATTTATTTGCTTTTCTTGAATGTAATTAAATATCCAAAATTGTGTGAAGGCTAAATTTATACTGGAAAATTACTGAGTACTTGTCAGAAAGTAATACTGCAGGATAAGATGATGAGTAATGCTATCTATATTTTGTGTGTTTCATTGTAGTGACATTTCTGGGAAACCCAACTCTTACCACTTTTCTATTTTTTAATTAAATTAATAAAAGTCTAGGGCCATAAATGGCAGTATGAGAAATTGTGTCAGTTATTCCGTATTAGTCAGTGAGTCAATTCTTTGATCTTAGTAATTATATTTGGACTGAATAAAGCATACAGAAGGAATTAGGGCTTCTCTGGTGGTTCAGATGGTGAAGAATCCACCTGCAATGCAGGAGAACTGGGTTCAATCCCTGCGCTGGGAAGATCCCCTGGAGGAGGGCATGACAACCCACTCCAGTATTCTTGCCTGGAGAATCTCCATGGACAGAGGAGCCTGCTGGGCTACAGTCCATTTGGTTGCAAAGAGTTGGACAAGACTGAGTGACTAAGCACATGTTTATAATAAAGAAGAATATAGTTTCCATGACTACTGATAAAATATCATCTCATCAATAGAAAATAACTTTTTGATATATGCAAACACTATTCACATATAATGTCCAATATCCTTTAAGATATAAGTTATCTCCCATTACAACATTACTTTGCAATAATTACTATTACATAAATAAAATGACTATTTACCTTATATCAAAGGGCATGGGAACCATAGACATTATTTGCCCTTAAACTGGATATACATCAATAGTAATATTATGGAATAAATGTGAGGTTTAACTGAACATAGGAAGAAATAAGAAACTTTAGACTGGAGGAGAATTATTTCATTCCCTGGCAGAATTTTTTTTTTAATCCATGTAAGTATTTGACCACACTCAATATTAGTTGAATATCGCATTGGGTTCTTATTTGTGTTTAAAATCAAATGCTTACCATTTGTGGTTTATTTTTCCTTGCTCATGGTCTTACTGCATGGGAAAAGATGATCTAAGTCTAAATAAAATATTATTTTTATAGTTAATGCCCATACACTGCTCAGGTTGTGAATGAAAATAATCACCCTGTGTTGTCCCTCATGAAATTTCAAAGCTCTATTATGAAGCCCCCACCATTAATGTCTTAATCTTTTGCCAAATCAACATAGTGGGCTCTTTTATTTCACATAGAAATGACACTCGAGTGCCAGAAATACAACTTTGGAAAAATGCATTTTCATTTGCAAAAAAAAAGACTATTAAATAAACCTTGAGGACTTTTACCATCTGAAAGTGTGTTTTATAGTAAGAAATATACATAAATAATATTATATTTTGGGAAATTTCACTCTGACTACAGGCAAAGTGACACACATTTAAAACATTTACCACTTTAAAAAATTTTATCATTAAATGTGGACAAGTTTAAGTATCTCTAGTATTATTGAAAGTCGTTTAATTGTGTTGTGAAATTATTTACACAACTCAAGATTCTGATTTATGTGAAAAGAAAATGCTCCTAGATGGCGGCAGAGGATAAGATGTTTAGATAGCATCACTGACTCAATGAACATGAATTTGAGCAAACTCTGGGAGATAGTAAAGGACAGAGGAGTCTCACGTGCTACAGTCCCCGAGGTCACAGAGTTGGACATGACTTAGCAAATGAACAACAATAATCCAGGTGACCTGATTTGAAATGTCACATATGAGATGCTAACTTCCTATAAGTATCCTCAGTTCTCATTACTAAAAAAAGGAAAGAAACAGGAATGTATCAATAGCATATCTTGCCATTTGTATAATTAAGAATAGTGCAATGTTTGTTGACAATATATCCATGATTTTCTGATTTTTTAAAGTTCCTAATATAGTTATGAACCTCATTTCAATGTAACAATGAAAAAATAAAGTGCATGTTAAGTGATGCTGACATAAATGACTTCTTCCATGTAAATTGCTATAGGTAACAGAATTCATCTTTGCAGTAAATCTTTCAAGTGTATGCTTAGGAGTAAAGCAGAACAATTTTGTGTAAATCATGTTTTGTAAAAAAGGATGTAGAACAGGATACAAATGTATGTAATTTAATGGAAATACTATCACTAAGGATACAGATTGACAAATGGAATTCTCTTGTCTCCAGAAGCTGTGTTTACTGCCTTTTTCCAAAGTGACTTAATGGATTTTTAAAACCATGTCTTCAGTTACATTGTTCTTGTTAAATGGAAACTTTAATTTTAAGCTTCTCCTGATTTCATTTAATGGAAAAGTCTCTTTTGCATAATCCCATAGCTTTTCTTTATTGGAAATATCTTTTGTAAAATTTTTCTCTGTACTTATAGTTGATGGAAGAATGTTGAAAAATGAAAATGCACATTTCGACCTTAAGTCTTGCTCCTTATTTAGGTATATTACTGGAATTACCTCTGTTAAACAGCTCCAGATTTCTCAAATGATATAAGATCTAGTTAAGGGAAGAGAGTGCATTATGACATAAAAGATTTTTTTAAACATATATTCTAAATGAAATTTCCATATATTTGTTCAATAAACATGTGTTGAGTGCTTACTATCTGCCAGGCTAAGGATCAAGAATTGGAATTACATAGATATATAAGATTCCTAGATTATTCCCATATGAACTATTTTTTGTTCTACACTTTGAGACTTTTTGCCTATAAAATTAAAACTTTATTTTCTGAGCTGCAATAACTTTATTATAATTAACGCTTTTTGAAAATAGTAAAAACTCATCATTCACAAAACTAAGATCATGGCAACCATTCCCACCACTTCATGGTAAATAGGGAAACAACAGAAACAGTGACAGAGTTTATTTTCTTGGGCTTCAAAATCACTGTGGATGGTGACTGCAGCCATGAAATTAAAAGATGCTTACTCCTTGGAAGAAAAGCTGTAACAAACCTAGATAGCATATTAAAAAGCAGAGACATTAGTTTGCTGACAAAGGTCCATATAGTCAAAGCTATGGTTTTTCCAGCAGTCATGCATGGATGTGAGAGTTGGACCATGAAGAAGGCTGAACGTTGAAGAATTGATGCTTTTTGAACTGTGGTTTTGGAGAAGACTCTTGAGAGTTCCTAGGACTTCAAGGAGATCCAATCAGTCTATCCTAAAGGAAATCAGTCCTGAATATTGATTGGAAAGACTGATGTTGAAGCTCCAATACTCGGCCACCTGATGCAAAAAACTGACTCTTGGAAAAGACCCTGATTCTGGGAAAGATTGAAGACAGGAAGAGAAGGGGATGACAGAGGGTGATATGTTTGAATGACATCACTGATGTGATGGACATGAGTTTGAGTAAGCTCTGGGAAATAGTGAAGGAAATGGAAGCCTGGCATGCTGCAGTCAATGGGATTGCAAAGGGTCAGACAGGACTGAGTGACTGAACAATAACAACATCAGTAAATATAGCATTAATGTGTCTGATTCAAAATAGCATACATATTATCTCTTCTTTCATATGGAACTCAAGTGATAGAACTGAATAAAAATGGTAACTATGTAAATTAAACACACAACCAGGGAAAGAATTGAATGACTCAACTGCTGAGAAAGATTTTTTTTTCCATTAATATAGATAAAAATAGAAAACATATAGAAAGAGAATGGAGGTGTGATAAGGTTCTCAGGAAACCAAAATTAGGGAGAAAAGACCAACAATCTGTCCAGGCAAAGCTTTAAACAAAAGCTCTTGAAAAGCTCTGGAAAAAAGAAAGTCATTTTTTTTCCCCCTGAGTGACATTTGACTCAGAAATATTAAATGTGTTGGATGGTTGAATTGAATTAATGGATCTGAAAGCATAGGGATTAGTTTAAGTTTTGTAAATGGAACAGTTGACACTTTTCACTACCCACACCAAATTCCACCATCAGTCTTAACCAGCAACAAGTATCAACTCCCCAGAAATACTCCCCACAAAAAAGGATCACAGATTTTCTGGGGAAAACTGGGATTTCTAACATGGATTTGATGTACTAGCCAATATATCTGTATTTTGCTTTTTTGAGCTAAATATGCAAGATTCAGCTTCCGTTTTCTTTAAAATGACTAAATATGCAAGATTCAGCTTCCGTTTTCTTTAAAATGAAGACTATCAGTCAAGAATCTTAACTCATACAAATAGTTAACCATTAGCTTTTATGTAGCATCATTTAAAAAATAAAGGTCAAAAATGGAAACTAAACTTTTGTGAAAAGCTTAGAGATGGCATTTAACAATAGTTATCAAAACATTACTTCAGACGAAACAGAAGTAATTCAGAAAACACAACTTTAAAAATGATACTACTTGATAACTTGAGAGAAACTTATGAAAATACTGCATTACCACCCCACCACCTCAAAAAGAAAATAGGAGCTAAAAGTGGTTGCCTAGAGGAGTGTCACCCGGGATGAGAACAAATGGGGCCAGACATGGTATTTTTCATTTTAGTCTTGTCTGAACTATTTAATTTTGCTCATATGGAAGTATTAATTTGATTTAGAACTAAGTAATTGATAATGCCCCCACAGCAAATTCTTACACATTTCAAACTCTTCTTTGTGGTTATTTCAGTCAATATAATGTTGCAGATATGCCAGATTTTTAATGAATATTATCTTGCTGCTTATTTAAAATGTCTAAATTGCATATTTCAAAGGCAAATTATGGTCACTGTCTACTACTCTACTCCTCTTTAAACCTGGTCCTTTCCAGAGTTCTGAATCATGTGGAAAGTCTCCACCACCTATTCAGCATAAAATGAGAAACTAGAATCCTAGGCAACATTCTTAACATATTCTTCCACGTACTCTTGCATAATGAATCCATCATCAAGTATCATCTTGATTCTTCTAATAATTTATCTATCTGAACATCTGTGCTTAAGTAAAGTGAAAGTGTTAGTCGCTTAGTCCTGTCTGACTCTTTATGACCCCAGGCTAAAGTCTTCATTGTTTCTTACAATGGCTATTGTAATGACCTCCTACTTGGTTTATTAGAATCTTTTTTCTCATGCTTTTCTCCTTTGGCATTTCCACTGCAGCCAGCATCATCTTTTCAGAGCACATTTCCCACGTTTCTCACCTCTTTCTTAAGGAAATTGCATACATCGTTTCATCTTCTTGGAAATAGCTCTCTTCTCCCTTCTTGTCTAGTTAACGTTTACACATCCTTTAGATATAAACTCAATATTGGGTCTTTTTAATTCAGTCACATTATTGGGACTTTTTAATTCTGTACAGTGACAGCCAGTACTCTGATACTTCCCTGCTCAGCACTTAACTTGTAGGTATTTAGACACTAATTTAATTATTATTCCTTTATAGCACTCTACCATAAGCTTCACAATAGAGGGGATCTTGTAAAATTTGTTCATCATTTTATTCCTGTTTTGAAGAGTGTCTTGTTTGTAATAAATGCTGAAGAAATATTATTGAATAAATTGACTATTTACAAAACATGATTCATTTATTCAAACAGTTACAAAAACAAACAGCCATGGTTCCTGCCATACATTTTCTCAATTTGTGACGTGTTTTTCAAAATTTTTTGAAATAGTCTAATGTTTATTCTTTATAATATGATATTGCCCTTTACAGCTTTTTTTCCCCCTAGAATACAGCCCACTTCTACCAGTCATTTAAACTTATTAATGGGAAATTAGTATATATTATTTTTCTTTGTTTCCATAGTTGTGATTTTCCATCTTTCTTTTTTTCATCTTTCTCTGTTCCCTTTCTTAAACTGTAGGAGTTAATTATATAATTAATGAAGTTAAGAGAACTCAAAGTTAAGAGAATTTTGCTGGTTATATGACTTTCACTCTGCATCTTTTTTTAATGATTTATTTTTTGTTTTTTTTAATTTTTATTTTGGAGTATTTGATTTACAATGTTGTCTTACTCTCAGGTGTATAGCAAAGTGATTTAGTTATATATGTATCTATTTTTCCAATTCTTTTGCCAAATAGGTTATTACAGAGTACTGAATAACATTCCCTGTGCTAATCAGTGGGTGCTTATTGATTATCTATTTTATATATAGTAGTGTATATATGTTAATCCCAACCTCCTAATTTATTCTTCCCCCCAACCTTTTCCATTTGGTAGTCATAAGTTTTCTAAGTCTGTAAATCTGTTTCTGTTTTGCAATTAAGTTCATTTGTATTAAAAATCATTTTTTAGTTTCCAAATATAAGTGATATCATGATATTTGTCTTTTTCTATCTGACTTCACTTAATATGATAACCTCTAGATCCATCCATGTTGTGGAAATGACATTGTCATTCTTTTTATAGCTGAGTAATATTTCATTACATATGTACCACATCTTTTTTATCCATTCCTCTGTTGATGGACATTTAGGTTGCTTCCATGCATTGGCTATTGTAAACAGTGCTGCAGTGAACACTGGGATGAAAGTATCTTTGAGGTTTATTTTCCCAGATATATGCCCAGGAATGATATTGCTATATGTTAACTTTGTTTTTAGTTTTTAAGGAACCCCCATATTGTTCTCCAAAGTGGTTGTACCAATTTACATCCCTGCAGTGTAAAAGCGTTCCTTTTTTTCTCCCCCAACCTTTCCAGCACTTATTGTTTGCAGACTTTTGATGATGGCCATTCTGACAAGTGTGAGGTGAAACCTCATTGTAGTTTTGATTTGCATTTCTCTAAGAAGTAGCAGTGTTTAGCATCTTTTCATGTGCTTTTTGGCCATTGGTATGTCTTCTTTCAGGAAGATCCCCTGGAGAAGGGCATGGCAATCCACTCGAGTATTCTTGCTTGGAGAATGCCTTGGATAGAAGAGCCTGGCAGGCTGCAGTATAAGGGTTCACAAAGAATTGGACATGACTGAGCAACTAACACGTGTCTTCTTTGGAGAAATGTCTATTTAGATATTCTGCCCATTTTTTGATTGGGCTGGTTGTTAAGATTTTTTATATTAAGCTGCATGAGCTGTTTATACATTTTGAAGATTAATCTCTTGTTGGTCTCAACATTTGGGAATATTTTCTCTCATTTTGTGGGATGTCTTCATCTTGTTTATGGTTTCCTTTGCTGTGCAAAAGCTTTTAAGTTCAATTAGGTCCCATTTGTTTGTTTTTATTTTCATTACTCTAGGATGTGGATTTAAGATATTTCTGCAATTTACATCTTAGTGGTCTGTCTATATTTTCCTCTAAGAGTTTTATAGTATCAGGTTTTATATTTAGGCCTTCAATCCATTTTGAGTTTATTTTTTGTATAGGATTAGAGAATGTTCTAATTTCATGTGGTTATCCAGTTTTCTCAGCATCACATATTGAAGAGACTGTCTTTTCTCCATTTTATATTCTTGCCACTTTTGTGTAGACCATAGGGGGGTGGGTTTATTTCTGGGTTTTCTATTCTGTTCTGTTGAACCATAAGCCTGTCTTTGTGCCAGTACCATCAGACTTTGATTACTGGAGCTTTACAGTATAGTCTGAAGTCAGGGAGTATGATTACTCCAGCTGTGTTTTTCCTCCTCCAGACTGCTTGGACTATTGGGGATCTTTTGGGTTTCCATACAGATTTTAAGATTTTTTGCTTTAGATCTGCAAAAAATGCTACTGACAATTTGATTGGGATCGCATTGGATCTGGAGATTATCTTGGGTAGTATAGTCATTTTGACAATACTAGTTCTTCCAATTATCAATTTTTATTGACAATTGTCAATTTTTATATTTTATGTATAGATCCTATTAGATTCTTCCAATAAATAATCATGTTGTCTCTGAATAGTAGAAAATATATTCATCCTTACAGTCACATTAATTATGTTCTTTTCTGGTCTTTATTGTTCTGACTTCAACCTCCAATAAAAGTTTAATGAAATTTGTAATGGTACATATCCTTGTTTCTTCTCAGTCTCAAGGTAACAGTTTATAATATTTTATTAATGAAAATTTCCAAGTAAACAACTGAAAGAATTATATGTAAAAAAGCTATATCTTAACACCTAAACTATACAATTAATATTTTAATATATTTGCTTGTAACCAATTTATCCAGCTCTCAATCCCCCCATTCATCCATCAATTGAACTTATTTGTATTGCACTTCAAAGTAATTTCAGATCAGTAAATTTCAGCTTTTAAAGTAGAATTAAATATTTTACAGAGTGTTTTGAAGTAAAAATTACTCATGTGTGGCAAGGCACAAGTCTAAGTTTACTAAGTAAAATAACATGTACTCTGACAAGAACATACATCTGTGTAATACAAATTTCCATGAAGATATAAACCAACAACCACAAACCAGGAAGTTGCCTCATACCCCTTTCCAGTCCATTAACGCCCTCACTTTCTCTCCCCAAGGTCATCTACTCTTCTAATTCTCTTTACCACAGATTACTTTTATCTTTCCTACAAATTTATATAAAATCAGTAGCACTCTTTTGGATGTCTTCTTTCACATACCACATGGTGTTGTGTTTGAGACTTTAGAACTTTTTATTGAGGAGGAGTATTCCATTGTATGAATATGATGAATTTTACTCATTTTGCTTTGGGTGAACAACTAATGTGATTCTGTGTTTAGTTATTGTGAACAAATCTATTTCTGCTTTATTGACCATGCCAAAGCCTTTGACTGTGTGGATCACAATAAACTGTGGAAAATTCTGAAAGAGATGGGAATACCAGACCACCTGACCTGCCTCCTAAGAAACCTGTATGCAGATCAGGAAGCAACAGTTAGAACTGGACATGGAACAACAGACTGGTTCCAAATAGGAAAAGGAGTACGTCAAGGCTGTATATTGTCACCCTACTTATTTAACTTATATGCAAAATGCATTATGAGAAACACTGGGCTGGAAGAAGCACAAGCTGGAATCAAAATTGCCAGGAGAAATATCAATAACCTCAGATATGCAGATGACACCAAACTTATGGCAGAAAGTGAAGAAGAATTAAATAGCCTCTTGATGAAAGTGAAAGTGGAGAGTGAAAAAGTTGGCTTAAAGCTCAACATTCAGAAAACGAAGATCATGGCATCCAGTCCCATCACTTCATGGGAAATAGATGGGGAAACAGTGAAAACAGTGTCCAACTTTATTTTTGGGCGCTCTAAAATCACTGCAGATAGTGATTGCAGCCATGAAATTAAAAGATGCTTACTCCTTGGAAGGAAAGTTATGATTAACCTAGATAGCATATTCCAAAGCAGAGACATTACTTTGCCAACAAAGGTCTGTCTAGTCAAGGCCATGGTTTTTCCTGTGATCATGTATGGATGTGAGAGTTGGACTATAAAGAAAGCTGAGCACCGAAGAATTGATGCTTTTGAACTGTGGTGTTGGAGAAGACTCTTGAGAGTCCCTTGGACACCAAGGAGATCCAACCAGTCCATCCTAAAGGAGATCAGTCCTGGGTGTTCTTTGGAAGGACTGATGTTGAAGCTGAAGCTCCAATACTTTGGCCACCTGATGCGAAGAGCTGACTCATTTGAAAAGACCTTGATGTTGGGAAGGATTGAAGGCAGGAGGAGAAGGGGACGGCAGACAATGAGATGGTTGGATGGCATCACCGACTCAATGGACATGAGTTTGGGTAAACTCCGGGAGTTGGTGATGGACAGGGGGGCCTGGTGTGCTGTGGTTCATAGGGTCACAAAGAGTTGGACATGACTGAGCAACTGAACTGAACTGATTTTATGAAAATATGTCATTGTTGTCCTTGTGATTTTATGGATGTATGTGTTTATTTGGGGGGGTAGATAATTAGGTTTAGAATAATTTGGATAGGTAGCGATGTGTTTATGAGGACTTCCCAGGTGATCCTTGTGGTAAAGAACCCGCCTGCCAGTGGAGGAGAGATGTAAAGGACCTGGGTTCGATCCCTGGGTCACAAAGATTCCCTGGAGAAGAGCATGGCAACCTCTCCAGTATTCTTCCCTGGAGAATACCTCTGTCCATGGATTTATGTATGCAGAACTTTTTATAGAATAAGTGTGTGATTTTACAGTCTCATGAAAAATGTTATAAAGTTTGAGTTGCTCTAAATTCTTGACAATGCATGATAATTTCAGTCTTTTAATTATTCAGGGGAATATGTAGTAGCGTTTAGCTGTGATTTTAAGTTGCATTTGTCTGAAGATGAATGAAATTAAACACATTTCCATGTACTTATTTTCCTGTGTAAAGCAGCATCCTTTGTAAAGTTTCCATTTAAACCTTTACTTATTTTTACTGGTAAATTATCACTGTTCTTATATATATATATATATCCTAAATAGCAGTCCTGTCTCAAATATCTATACTGTGGATATTTCCCTGGTGGCTTGCCTATTCACTTATTTTTAAAGCATTTGCTTGATGACCAGAGAGTTTTTTTCAATAAGGTATCTATACATTTTTAGTATGATGTCTGACTACTTTATTATTTTATGGTAATTGCTTAATGGTTTCCTGACTCTTGTTGTTGTGCAGTTGCTCAGTCATGTCTGACTCTATGTGAGCCCATGGACTGCAGCACACCAGGCTTCCCTGTCCTTCATTATCTCCAGGAGTTTGCTCAAACTGATGTCCAGTGCCATTTAACCATCTCATCCTCTGTCATCCCCTTGTCCTTCTGCCCTCAGACTTTCCCAGCATCAGTGTATTTTCCAATGGGTCTGCTCTTTGCATCAGGTGGCAAAAGTATTGGAGCCTCAGCATCAGTCCTTCCAATGAATATTCAGGATTGATTTCCTTTAAGATTGCTTGGTTTGATTCCCTTGCTATCCCAGGGACTTTCAAGAGTCTTCTCCAGCATCACAATTTGAAAGTATCAGTTCTTCAGCTCAAAGCCTTCTTTATGGTCCAAATCTCACATCCATACTGGAAAAACCATAGCTTTGATTATACGGACCTTTATTGGCAAAGTGATGTCTCCTCTTCCCTGGTGGCTCAGGCAGTAAAGAATCCATCTGTAATGTGGGACATCTGAATTTGATCCCTGGGCTGGGAAGATCCCCTGAAGGAGGGCATGGCAACCCACTCCAGTCTTCCTGACTGGAGAATACCCATGGACAGGGCAGCCTGGCGGGTTGCAGTCCACCAGGTCACAAAAAGTTAGACTTGACTGAGTGATTAAGCACAGCACAGAACAAATTTGCCATAGTTTTTTCTTCCAGGGACTTCCCTGGTGGCTCTGATGGTAAAGCGTCTCCCTGCAATGCAGGAGACACAGGTTCAACCCCTGGGTAGGGAAGATCCCCTGGAGAAGGAAATGGCAACCCACTCCAGTATTCTTGCCTGGAAAATCCCATGGTTGGAGAAACCTGATAGATTACAGTCCATGGGGTTGCAAAGAGTCCGACATGACTAAGCAACTTCACTTTTACTTTTCTTCCAAGGAGCAAGCAGCTTTTAATTTCAATATTGAAGTCACTGTCCGAAGTGATTTTGGAGCAAAGAAAATAATGACTTAACTGTTTCCATTTTGTCCCAATCTATTTGCCATGAGGGGTTTCCTAGTAGCTCAGCTGGTAAAGAGTCTGCCTGCAATGAAGGAGATCCTGGTTCGTTTCCTGGGTCAGGAAGATCCCCTGCGGAAGTGATAGGCTACCCAGAATACCCATTCAGGTATTCTTGGGCTTCCCTGGTAGCTCAGTAGGTAAAGAATCCACCTGCAAAGTGGGAGATGTGGGTTTGATCCCTGGGTTGGGAAGATCCCCTGGAGGAAGGCATGGCAACCCACTCCAGTATTCCTGCCTGGGGAATCCCCATGGACAGAGGAGCCTGGCAGGCTGCAATCCATGGGGTCACAAAGAGTCAGACATGACTGAGACTAAGCACATTTCCCATGAAGTGATTGGACTGGATGCCATGATCTTAACTTCTTGAATACTGACTTTTAAGCCAGCTTTTTCACTCTCCTCATTCACTCTCATTTCCAGGCTCTTTAATTCCTGTCTGCTTTCTGCCATAAGGGTGTCATCTTCATATCTGAGATTATTGACATTTCTCCCAGCAGTCTTGTTTTCAGCTTGTGAATCATCAGGCTGGCATGTCGTATGATGTACTCTACATATAAGTTAGATAATCATAGTGACATATTCCTTTCCCAGTTTTGAACTAGTCTGTTTTGCCATGTCCAGTTCTAACTCTTGCTTCTTGACCTGATTCAGGTTTCTCAGGAGGCAGGTAAGGTGGTCTGATATTCCCATCTCTTTCAGAATTTTCCACATTTTGTTGTTATCCACACAAAGGCTTTAGCATCCTTAGTAAAGCATATGTTTTCCTGGAATTGTCTTTTTTTCTATGATCCAATGGATGTTGGTAGTTTGATCTCTAGTTCCTCTGCCTTTTCTAAATCCAGATTCTACATCTGTAAGTTCTTGGTTCATGTACTTTGGGAGCTAGCTTGAAGGGTATGAACATTACCTTGTTAGCTTATGAAATGAGTGCAATTGTGTGGTAGTTTGAACATTCTTTGGCATTGCCATTCTTTGGGATTGGAATAAAAACTGACCTTTTCCAATCCTGTGGCCACTGCTGAGTTTTCCAAAGTTGCTAACATATGGAGTGCAGCACTTTCACAGCATCATCTTTCAGGATTTGAAATAGCTCAACTGGAATTCCATCACCTCCACAGCTTTGTTCATAGTAATGCTTCCTAAGATCCACTTGACTTTGCATGCCAGGATGTCTGGCTCTAAGTAGGTGATCACACCATCATGGTTATCTGGGTCATGAAGATCTTTTTTGTACAGTGCTTCTGTGTATTCCTACCACCTCTTCTTAATCTCTTCTGCTTCTCTTAAGTCCCTTGCTTCTTTCCTTTATTGTACTCATATTTGTGTGAAATGTTCCCTTGGTGTTTCTCTCCTTCCTATTATTTGGAGATCTGCATTCAGATGGGTGTATCTTTCCTTTTTGCTTCTCTTTTTTTCTCAGCTATTTGTAAGGCCTCCTCTGACAACCACTTTGCCTTCTTGCATTTATTTCTCTTGGGGATAGTTTTGGTAACTGCCTCCTGTTCAGTGTTACAAACCTCTGCCCATAGCTCCTCAGGCAGTCTAACAGATCTAATCCCTTGAATCTATTTGTCACTTCCACCATATAACCATAAGGGATTTGACTTAAGTCATAACTGAATGGCTTAGTGGTTTTCCCTACTTGCTTCAATTTAAATATAATTTTTGAAATAAGGAGCTCGTGATCTCAGCAACAGTCAGCTCCAGGTCTTGTTTTTGCTGGCTGTAGAGAGGTTCTCCATCTTCAGTTGCAAAGAATATAATCATCTGATTTTGGAATTGACTATCTGGTGATGTTCATGTGTAGTGTCATCTCTTATGTTGTTGGAAGAAGATATTTACTATAACCAATGTGTTCTCTTGGCAAAATTCTGTTAGCCTTTGCCATGCTTCTTTTTGTACTCTGAGGCCAAACCTGCCTGTTACTGTAGGAATCTCTTGATGTCCTACTTTTGCATTCCAGTCCCCTATGATTAAATGGACATCTTTTTTTGGTGTTAGTTCTAGAAGGTCCTGTAGGTCTTCATAGAACTGTTCAACTTCAGCTTCTTCAGCATTACTGGTTGGAGCATAGACTTGGATTACTGTGATATTGAATGGTTTGCCTTCAAAACCAACAGAGATCATTCTGTCATTTTTGAGATTGCATCCACGTACTGCATTTCAGACTCTTTTGTTGACTATGTGGGCCACCCATTTCTTTTAATGGGGATTCTTGCTCAGAGTAGTAGACGTAATGGTCATCTGAATTATATTCATCCTTTTCTAGTTCCTAAAATGTCGATGTTCACTCTTGCCATCTCCTATTTGACCACATCCAATTTACCTTGATTCATGGAACTAACATTCCAGGTTCCTATGCAATATTCTTTCCAGTATCGGACTTTACTTTAACTACCAGACACAACCACAGCTGAGGATCGTTTCTGCTTTGGCTCAGCCTCTTCATTCTTTCTGGAGCTATTTCTCCAATCTTTTCTAGTAGCATATTTGATACTGTCATGCGAATGTATTTTCCTCGGTTCTTTGTTTCGTCACAACAAAAATTTGGAGTGACGGACATTAAAGCCCCCTCGGCGTGTCACAGCTCTCAGGTCTTGGATAGATCATGTTATAGCTCTCAGGTCTCGAATGGACCATGTTATAGCTCTTTCACAAATTAGTGTTACAGCTCAGTGTTACAGCTCTATTTTATTTAGAAGATAGCAGGAAAAATCCATCTCTGAGGCATGAGGGAACATCAATCCAAAGACATAAAGAGAAGAGCACCCCAGCGCGCACGGGGGAGAGGGAGAGAGAGAGAGTGCTCGCTAGCTTTAGCTCCTCTTTTTATATGTTTATCTCTCCCTGGGCCTGTCCTATGTAAATTGGGCCAGCCAGGAGTGTTGTTTGTTTTACCTGAGGTCCTCAATCCGGTCCTCGGACCTTCTTTTGTTCTATTTTCATGGGCTTTTCTCTTCTTTGTCTTTTAGCCACCGCCATTTTGGACTCCTTTTCCCTATTCTACCTACGTAACAATATCTTCTGACCTGGCAGACTCATCTTCAGTGTCATATATTTTTGCCTTTTCATAGGGTTCTCAAGGTAAGAATGATGAAGTGGTTTGCCATTCCCTTCTACAGTGGACCATGTTCCTGTCTTCGAAACCTTTATCTGCTGTTGAGTCAAGATATTTGCTCCTATCTTCTTCTGGAAAATTTTAGTTTTAGATAATATGTGTATTTCTATGACCTAATTTAAATTATTTTGGGGATTTGATGTGAACTAGAGAAGGAAATAGCAACCCACTCCAATATTCTTGCCTGGAGAATCCTGTGGACAGAGGAGCCTGGAGGGCTATTGTCCATACTATCACACAGAGTCAGACATGACTGAAGTGACTTAGCATGCATGCATGCATCGGAGAAGGAAATGACAACCCACTCCAGTATTCTTGCCTGGAGAATCCTGGGGACAGAAGAGCCTGGTGGGCTGCCATCCCTGGGGTTGCACAGAGTCAGACATGACTAAAGTGACTTAGCAGCAGCAGCAGCAGCATCACTAGACAAGGGAAAAATTTCTATGCTTAGGTAGATAAGACAATTAAAGAAAATTTGAGAAAGAACCAAGTTTCTGTTTGAACACCTTCAATAGATACTTGCCATGAGATCCAGAAAGTGCCATATCAAATGACTATCAAACTGTGAAATGGTTGTCAGAGATATGGAGGAAAATAACAGATGAAATAATGTAGCACTTTCTATAGAGCTGCTGGCCCAGAGGAAAATAATGTCTTAAAAACAGAGACTTCAGTGATTCAGAATAAGAAGTCACTCAGTCACTTCTGAAGATAAAGACATATTTTTGCTTTCACCTAAATATTTTGTTTAAATTTTCTTTTTTATGTATGCATAAGAATGACAATTGATTAAAAATAAATGTATAAGTAAATCTAAGTTAACTTTCAAGACATATTTATTAAGAGCCTGCAGACTGGCATGTATATTTGTTTTGTGTATTTGCAAAAATGAATGTTATTAAAAGTTCACAACATGAGGTAAAAAATAGAGAATACATATAAAAGAATAACTGTATGAAAAGAGACAAAAATTGTAAGCCAACCAACCCCTAAATATCAGGTAATTATTAAATAGTACCGGGATCATGCTTCCAAAGCAAAATAATTTAAATAGGGAGAAAAGGAGATTTTATTTATTTTAATTTTAATTAAATTTTAAATGTTCTTAGGTATATAAGACAATAGTAATTTACACCTAATATGAAATCTATCAAAACTTCAAAAGCTTCTTTCATAATACATTTTGTATAATCCAAAAAGAAACCTTTTTTTTTTCTTTTTGATTGAAGCTTCCCTGGTTGCTCATATAGTAAAGTGTCTGTCTGCAATGCAGGAGACACAGGTTTGATCCCTGGGTTGGGAAGATCCCCTGGAGAAGAAAATGGCAGCCCATTCCAGTATCCTTGCCTGGAAAATCCCATGGATGGCAGAGCCTGGTAGACTACTGTCCATGGGGTCACAAAGAGTCGGACACGACTGAGCGACTTCATTTCACTTCATAGTTGATTTTAAATGTGTTAGTTTCAGGTGTACAGAAAACTGATTCCTTTATACATACACAAGTATTTATATTTGTGGTTGTTGTTCAGTCATTAAGTTGTGTGCAATTCTTTGTGACCCCATGGACTGCAGCACACCAGGCTTCCCTGTTCTTCACTGTCTCCCTGACCTTGCTCAAACTCATGTCCATTGAGTCCGTGATGCCATCCAACCATCTTTGTCATCCCCTTATATGTTTGCCTACAATCTTTCCCAACATCAGGATCGTTTTCAATGAGTTGGCTCTTCACTTCAGGTGGCCAAGGTATTGGAGCTTCAGCTTCAGCATCAGTCCTTCCAATGAATATTCAGGGTTGATTTCCTTTAGAATTGACTGGTTTGATCTCTTTGAAGTTCAAGGGACTCTCAAGAGTCTTCTCAAGCACACAATTTGAAAGCATCAATTCTTTGGTGCTCAGCCTTCTTTATGGTCCAACTCTCACATCTATACATGACTAATGGAAAAATCATAGCATTGATTATATGGACCTTTGTTGGCAAAGTGATGTCTTTACTTTTTAATACACTGTTTAGGTTTGTCATAGCTTTCCTTCCAAGAAGCAATTGTCTTTTAATTTCATGACTGGATATATATATATATATATATATGAACCCGGCTGGCTATAGTCTATAGGGTCGCAAAGAGTTGGACACAACTGAAGTGACTTAGCACACATGCACATACATATATATACACAAATACATATTATTTTTCAGATTCTTTTGCTTTTTAGGTTATTACAAACTATTGAGTGTGGTTCCTGTGCTATACAGTAGGTCCATGGTGGTTATCTGCTTTACACATAGCAGTGTGTATACATTAATCTCAGATTATCCCTCTTCTTGCCTCCTTGGTTGCCACAGGTTTGTTTTCTATATTTATGGATCTATTTATGTTTTGTCTATAACTTCACTTATATCATCTATTTTTTTAGATTTGAAATATCACAAATATCATATTTGTTTCTCTCTCTGACTTACTTCACCTAGCATCATATCTAGGTCCATCCATGTTGCTGAATGGTATTATTTCATTCTTTTTATGGATGAGTAATATTCCATTGTATATATGTACCACATGTTTATCCATCCCTCTGTCATGGGCACTTGGGTTGCTTCTATATTCCCTGGGTGTTGTAAATAGTGCTGTAACAACACTTTACATTCCCCAGCAACAGTATAAGAAGGTTTTAAGGCAGAAAAAAAAATCAAGAATTATTGTTCTTAGGAACAAATAGCAATTTTAAAACTTTTAATTTTTCTTCTTGAAGTAACTCCCCTCAGGATTTAAAATGGCATTTTCAGGTTTATATTTATATTCAAGATTATAAGTAGTGAGGGTTTACATTAAATGAACTGTTATGATATTGATTAGCACTTATCCTGATTTATCTTTTTAAAAAAGTTATTAAATAGCTAATAAACCATAAGAAGCTTTCAGGTAGTTGATTTTAAATTCAAAGAAAGAGCAATTTCTCTTTATTTTTCAGGTATTTTGAATGCCAAAGGAAATGAAAATGCTTTTGAGAGAATATTTTCAATACCAGTTACTTATATAATTTTCTCTGAATGCAAAGACTAAGAGATTTCTAGAAAAATACTTTCAGAACAGAGTAATACAGGGGTAAAAACAGGATACTTTCCTTCATCTAGCCTAGAACTCTAGTCCTGTTCCTACAATAATAGTAGTCTGTATGTGTTCCATAGCAATAGGCTAATGCTTTATAAAGCTTTGGAAAACCCATATGATGATGTAACAGCATAAATTTAATTTTATTTGCTCAAACTTGATCATGTTTTCCTAAATAATATTTCTAAGGAATTTTCCCTCCAATAAACTTTGTAGTATATCTGGCTCAAGTACTTGTTACATGTTAACAGCAACTTTTCCATTTGCTCAGTGCTTTGTCTCTCTAAAAATCAGAATTTATATTCTGCTCATTGAAACTTGTTATTCTGTTGTTCTTGTTTATCAGCAAAATGCCAGCTGAAGTTGTATTTGCTGTGGGTTAGATTCCTGCTCATATTATGACAGGGGGTGGGTTTTATCCCCAACTTGATATGAAAAGAATAGATTTCTTGGAAAGTCAATTGCTAAAAAGAGAAATCCATTACTAAGTAGAAACAGACTCATTAAATGTCACTCTACGGTGACCAATAAATACTTGTTGCATGACATTTGTGTTGCAGGAATAGGTTTTTCTAAAACAAATCAAGTCTGTGAGCCTGTTCTTAAGAGAGTTGGCTGGAAATTAGATCTGAGGCATTGTGGACTAGAGAACCCCTTTCCCTCTCTTCTAAGAAATGATAATCTTAAGACTCTTGTTGCAAGTCATCAGAACTTCAGTCCATTACAGTTAACCTGGAATTGCTTATTTTCCTTTATTTGAAGGCACATTTTACTATTCTTGGTATTCATTTTCTCTATGCCAGGATCTCCTCCATACCTCTTAGTTTTGTTTTGTTTTTTAAACACAGTTTCCTGTTTTGAGGTGTGACCCCATTCGGGGATCTCACGCTCTTACATATACCCAACTGGATGCAGAATTCTGGAGAAGGGCAAGGAGACATAAGAAGGCCTTCTTAAAGGAACAATTCAAAGAAATAGAGCAAAACAATAGAATAGGAAAGAATTTCCAGGAGAAATGTCAACAACCTCAAATGTGCACTCAGATGATACCATTCTAATAGCAGAAAGTAAAGAGGAACTAACGAGCCTCTTGATGAGTATGAAAGAGGAGAGTGAATAATCTGTCTTAAGACTCAGCGTTCAAATATCATGGCTTCTGGTCCCATCACTTCATGGCAAATAGAAAGGGAAAAAGTGGAAGCAGTGACAGATTTTATTTTCTTGGGCTCCAAAATCACTGCAGATGGTGACTGCAGTCATGAAATTAAAAAGCACTTGCTCCTTGAAAGAAAAGTTACGACAAACCTAGACAGCATAGTAAAAACCAGAGACATCACTTTGCTTACAAAAGTCTATATAGTCAAGGCTATGGTTTTTCCAGTATGGTTTTTCATACATGAATGCGAGAGTTGGACCATAAAGAAGTTTGAACACCAAAAATTGATGCTTTCAAATTGTGGTGCTGGAAAAGACTCTTGAAAGTCCCTTGGACAGCAAAGAAACAAAACCAGTCAATCTTAAAGGGAATCAATCCTGAACATTCATTGGAAGGACTGATGCTGAAGCCCCAATCTTTGGCCACCTGATGTGAAGAGCTGACTCACTGGAAAATATCTTAATGCTGGGAAAGATTGAAGGCAAAAGGATAAGGGGTCCACGGAGCATGAGATAGTTAGATAGCATCATTGATTCAGTGGACATGAATTTGAGCAAACTGGATGGTAGAAAAGGACAGAGGAGCCTGGTGCACTACAGTCCATGGTGTCTCAAAGAGTCAAACACGATTTAGCAACTGAACAACAACAAAGATGTCCTTAGGACCCTTCCAAGGGGTATAAAACAGGTGTCCATCCCTTTTGAAAACTTCCAGTCCTCTATCCTTTGAGTATCAAGCAGAATAGTCATCTAGTTCTTCTCTTTTCCTTCAAACACTTATCTTTCTCTTCTTGGACAAAATATCTGTCCTTGTGATGTCAGCTTTTGAAAAACAGAAGCCCATTAATCTTCCCCTAAAAAAGAAACTCCAGATTTGGAAAACTGAGGTGAATTTAATGTAGCATGCTCTCTTCAGATCCACACAATTGAGAACAAAAGAGAATTATTATTCTGATTGATTGTTGCACAATTATACACCATTCTCTGATAACACTAGTTGAGGTTTTATTCTTTGTCTTCCCTCCTTTTTATTGCTAATACAGTATTGTATCCTATAAGGTAGCCTGGTAATTTTCTTGAATCTCTCTACTCTCCATCTCTCAGGGAACTCACAAAGATTAAAATATCTCCTATCTCACCAGGACTACTACAGGATATCTACCTATCTCACTCTTATCTGCTAGATTTTTTCTTCAGAGGGGGAGGTGATTTTAAAGTGCAAATCTCCTTTATTGCCATTGTCCCACCTGCCCACGTACCCTTTTCTTGAACTTTATTGTTTAAATTTAAAAGTTTTACATTTATTTTAGTGTTTTAATTGAGGTATAGTTGTTCCACAGTGATTCAGGTATGTAGCAAAATGATGTTATACATCCGTATAGATTCTTTTCCATTGTAAGTTAAGATACTGAATGTAGCTCCCTGTGCTATACAGTAGATCCTTGCGGTTTATCTATTTTACACATGTAATAGTGTGTATCTGGGGATTCCATCATGGGTCAGATGATAAAGAATCTTCTTGCAATGTAGGAGACCAGGGTTTGATCCCAGGTTGGGAAGATCCCATCTTCCCTGGTAGCTCAGTTGGTAAAGAATCCACCTGCAATGCAGGAGACCTGGGTTTGATCCCTGGGTTTGGAATATCTCCTGGAGAAGAGAAAGGCCACCCACTCCAGTATTCTGGCCTGGAGAATGCCATGGACTGTGTATAGTCCATGGGGTCGCAAAGAGTCAGACATAACTGAGTGACTCTCACTTCACTTCACTTTGGGAAGATCACCTGATGAAGGAAATGACAACACACTCCAGTATTCTTGCCATGGGAAATCCCATGGACAGAGGAGCCTCAGTTCAGTTCAATTCAGTTCAGTCACTCAGTCGTGTCACTTTTTGCAACCCCATGAATCACAGCACGCCAGGCCTCCCTGTCCATCACCAATTCTCAAAGTTCACCCAAACTCATGTCCTTTGAGTCGGTGATGCCATCCAGCCATTTCATCCTCTGTCGTCCCCTTCTCCTCCCACCCCCAATCCCTTCCAGCATTAGAGTCTTTTCCAATGAGTCAACTCTTCGCATGAGGTAGCCAAAGTATTGGAGTTTCAGCTTTAGCATCAGTCCTTCCAATGAACACCCAGGACTGATCTCCCTTAGAATGGACTGGTTGGATCTCCTTGCAGTCCAAGGGACTCTCAAGAGTCTTCTCTAACACCACAGTTCAAAAGCATCAATTCTTTGGCGCTCAGCTTTCTTCACAGTCCAACTCTCACATCCATACATGACCACTGGAAAAACCATAGCCTTGACTAGACGGACCTTTGTTGGCAAAGTAATGTCTCTGTTTTTCAATATGCTATCTAGGTTGGTCATAACTTTCCTTCCAAGGAGTAAGCGTCTTTTAATTTCATGGCTGCAGTCACCATCTGCAGTGATTTTTGGGGCCCAAAAAAATAAAGTCTGATGGAGGCTGCAATTCATGGGTTCACGAAGAGTATCTGTTAAACCCAGATTCCCAACTGATGCCTCCTTACCCTTTTTCACCTTTGACAATGATGTTTTCTATGTCCGTAAGTCTGTTTCAGTTTTGTAAACAAGTTCATTTGAGTATCATTTTTTCTGATTCTACATAAAAGTGACACCCTATGATGATTGTCTTTTTTTGTTAGACTTATTTTACTTAGCATGATCATCTCTAGGTTGACTCATGTTGCTACAAATAGCAATGGTTGAGCAATATTACTCTGTGTGTGTGTCTCTGTGTGTGTATGTCTGTGTATGGACACTCAGGTTGCTTCCATACCTTGGCAATTGTAAACAATGCTGCTGTGAATATTGGGGTACATGTATCTTTTCAAAATAGTGTTTTTATTTCTACCAGAAACTCGGGAGTAGAATTTCTGGATCATATGACAATTCTATGTTTAGTTTTTTGAGAAACCTCCCAACTATTTTCCACAATAGCTGTACCTATTTATGTTCTCACAATGTGAGACAGTTCCTTTTTTTCCACATCCTTGCCAGAATTTGTTATTCATAAATTTTTTGATGCTAGCCATTTAACAGGTATGAGGTGATATCCTGTGTGTGTGTGTGTGTTTAAGACATCTTTTTAAAATTAATTATTTTATTTTTGGCCATGGGTCTTCATTACAATACACAGGCTCTTTGTTGCTACATGGAGGTTTTCTCTAGTAGGTGTGAGCATGGGATAGTTTCTAGTTGCTGTGGGCAGACTGATCGCTGTGGTTTTTCTTGTTGTGGATTACAGGTTCTAGGATGCTCAGGCTTCAGTAGTTATGGTACATGGGCTTCAGTAGTGGTAGCATACAGTTGGGTGGTGCATGGACTTATTTGCCCTGCAGCATCTGAGAACTTTAGTTCCTGGACCAGGTATCCAGCCTGTGTCCCCTGCATTGGTATGTGGATTTGCAACCACTGAGCTACCAGGGAAGTCCCTCATTGTGGTTTTGATTTGCATTTTTCTAATAATTAGTGATGGTAAGCATCTTTGCAGTGCCTGCTGGCCATCTATCACTTCTCTGGAGAAATGTCTATTCCGTTTTTCTGCTCATTTTTTAATTAGATTTTTTTATTTTATTTTTTATTTTAGATATTTTTAATATTGAGTTGTATGAGCTGTTTATATATGTTGGGTATTAACCCTTTGTTTGTCATATTATTTGCAAATATCTTCCCATTCAGTAGGTTGTGTTTTCATTTTGTCATGATTTCCTTTGCTATACAAGCTTTTAACTTTAAATAAATCTCATTTTTTAAATTATATATACATATAATTATATATATACACACACATATAATATTATTTATTTCCTTTTTCTTTAGGTGACAGATCCAAAAAAATATTGTGATTTATGTCAGAGTGTTCTGCCTATGTTTTCCTCTAGAAGTTTTATGGCATACCGTCTTACATTTAGGTCTTTACCATTTGGGTTTACTTTTGTATATAGTGTTAGAGAATGTTCTAATTTCATTATTTTACATGTAACTATCCAGTTTTCCTGGTGCACACAAGGTTTGTTTGAGCCTTTGAGCATCTCTGGAGAGTATGGGGTTTGATTCTAAATGCGATTTCACCCCTCCTACCATCTTGCTGGGGCTTCTCCTTTGCCCTTGGACATGGGTATTTCCTCAAAGTTGCTGATAGACAGAGTGCCTGAAGAACTATGGACAGAGGTTAGTGACATTGTATAGGAAGCAGTGATCAAGATTATCCCCAAGAAAAATAAATGCAAAAACACAAAATGGTTCTCTGAGGAGACCTTACAAATAGCTGAGAAAAGAAGAGAAGCCAAAGGCAAAGGAAAAAAGGAAAGATATACCCACTTGAATGTATATTTCCAAAGAATTGCAAGAAGAGATAAAGTCTTCCTCAGTGATCAATGCAAAGAAATAGAGGAAAACAATAGAATGGGAAGGGCTGCGCTTTGCTGCAGCAGCCATGAAGAGATACCCCACGCCCAAGGTAAGAGAAACCCAAGTAGGATGGTAGGTGTTGCAAGAGGGCATCAGAGGGCAAACACAGTGAAACCATACTCACAGAAAACTAGTCAATCTAATCACACTAGGACCACAGCCTTGTCTAACTCAATGAAAATAAGCCATGCCTGTGGGGCAACCCAACGGGTGGGTCATGGTGGAGAGATTTGACAGAATGTGGTCCACTGGAGAAGGGTATGGCAAATCACTTCAGTATTCTTGCCTTGAGAACCCATGAACAGTATGAAAAGGCAAAATTATAGGATACTGAAAGAGAAACTCCCCAGGTCAGTAGGTGCCCAATATGCTACTGGAGATCAGTGGAGAAATAACTCCAGAAAGAATGAAGGGATGGAGCCAAAGCAAAAAGAATACGCAGTTGTGGATGTGACTGGTGATAGAAGCAAGGTGCGATGCTGTAAAGAGCAATATTGCATAGGAACCTGGAATGTCAGGTCCATGAATCAAGGCAAATTGGAAGTGGTCAAACAAGAGATGGCAAGAGTGAATGTTGACATTCTAGGCATCAGCCAACTGAAATGGACTGAAATGGGTGAATTTAACTCAGATGACCATTATATCTACTACTGCGGGCAGGAATCCCTCAGAAGAAATGGAGTGGCCATCATGGTCAACAAAAGAGTCTGAAATGCAGTACTTGGATGCAATCTCAAAAATGACAGAATGATCTCTGTTCGTTTCCAAGGCAAACCATTTAATATCACAGTAGTAACGCTGAAGAAGCTGAAGTTAAACGGTTATATGAAGACCTACAAGACCTTTTAGAACTAACACCCCAAAAAATGTCCTTTTCATTATAGGGGACTGGAATGCAAAAGTAGGAAATCAAGAAACACCTGGAGTAACAGGCAAATTTGGCCTTGGAATACGGAATGAAGCAGGGCAAAGACTAATAGAGTTTTGCCAAGAAAATGCACTGGTCATAACAAACACCCTCTTCCAACAACACAAGAGAAGACTGTATACATGGACATCACCAGATGGTCAACACCGAAAATAGATTGATTATATTCTTTGCAGCCAAAGATGGAGAAGCTCTATACAGTCGGCAAAAACAAGATCAGGAGCTGACTGTGGCTCAGACCATGAACTCCTTATTGCCAAATTCAGACTTAAATTGAAGAAAGTAGAGAAAACCACTAGACCATTCAGGTATGACCTAAATCAAATCCCTTATGATTATACAGTGGAAGTGAGAAATAGATTTAAGGGCCTAGATCTGATAGATAGAGTGCCTGATGAACTATGGAATGAGGTTCGTGACATTGTGCAGGAGACAGGGATCAAGACCATTCCCATAGAAAAGAAATGCAAAAAGCAAAATGGCTGTCTGGGGAGGCCTTACAAATAGCTGTGAAAAGAAGAGAAGCAAAAAGCAAAGGAGAAAAGGAAAGATATAAACATCTGAATGCAGAGTTCCAAAGAATAGCAAGCAGAGATAAGAAAGCCTTCTTCAGCGATCAATGCAAAGAAATAGAGGAAAACAACAGAATGGGAAAGACTAGGGATCTCTTCAAGAAAGTCAGAGATACCAAAGGAACATTTCATGCAAAGATGTGCTCGATAAAGGACAGAAATGGTTTGGAACTAACAGAAGCAGAAGATATTAAGAAGAGATGGCAAGAATACACAGAAGAACTGTACAAAAAAGATCTTCACGACCCAGATAATCATGATGGTGTGAGCACTGACCTAGAGCCAGACATCCTGGAATGTGAAGTCAAGTGGGCCTTCGAAAGCATCACGACGAACAAAGCTAGTGGAGGTGATGGAATTCCAGTTGAACTATTCCAAATCCTGAAAGATGATGCTGTGAAAGTGCTGCACTCAATATGCTAGCAAATTTGGAAAACTCAGCAGTGGCCACAGGACTGGAAAAGGTCAGTTTTCATTCCAATCCCAAAGAAAGGCAATGCCAAAGAATGCTCAAACTACCACACAATTGCACTCATCTCACATGCTAGTAAAATAATGCTCAAAATTCTCCAAACCAGGCTTCAGCAATATGTGAACCGTGAACTTCCTGATGTTCAAGCTGGTTTTAGAAAAGGCAGAGGAACCAGAGATCAAATTGCCAACATCCGCTGGATCATGGAAAAAGCAAGAGAGTTCCATAAAAACATCTATTTCTGCTTTATTGACTATGCCAAAGCCTTTGACTGTGTGGATCACAATCAACTGTGGAAAATTCTGAAAGAGATGGGAATACCAGACCACCTGATCTGCCTCTTGAGAAATTTGTATGCAGGTCAGGAAGCAACAGTTAGAACTGGCCATGGAACAACAGACTGGTTCCAAATAGGAAAAGGAGTATGTCAAGGCTGCATATTGTCACCCTGTTTATTTAACTTCTGTACAGAGTACATCATGAGAAACGCTGGACTGGAAGAAGCACAAGCTGGAATCAAGATTGCCCGGAGAAATATCAATAACCTCAGATATGCAGATGACACCACCCTTATGGCAGAAAGTGAAGAGGAACTCAAAAGCCTCTTGATGATAGTGAAAGTGGAGATTGAAAAAGTTGGCTTAAAGCTCAACATTCAGAAAACGAAGAACATGGCATCTGGTCCCATCACTTCATGGGAAATAGATGGGGAAACAGTGGAAAAAGTGTCAGACTTTATTTTTCTGGGCTCCAAAATCACTACACATGCTGACTGCAGCCATGAAATTAAAAGACACTTACTCCTTGGAAGGAAAGTTATGACCAACCTAGATAGCATATTCAAAACCAGAGACATTACTTTGCCAACAAAGGTCCGTCTAGTCAAGGCTATGGTTTTTCCTGTGGTCATGTATGGATGTGAGAGTTGGACTATGAAGAAGGCTGAGCACCGAAGAATTGATGCTTTTGAAGTGTGGTGTTGGAGAAGACTCTTGAGAGTCCCTTGGACTGCAAGGAGATCCAACCAGTCCATTCTGAATGAGATCAGCCCTGGGATTTCTTGGGAAGGAATGATGCTAAAGCTGAAACTCCAGTACTTTGGCCACCTCATGCGAAGAGTTGAGTCATTGGAAAAGACTCTGATGCTGGGAGGGATTGGGGGCAGAAGGAGAAGGGGATGACAGAGGATGAGATGCCTGGATGGCATCACTGACTCGATGGACATGAGTCTGAATGAACTCCGGGTGTTGGTGATGGACAGGGAGGCCTGGCGTGCTGTGATTCATGGGGTCGCAAAGAGTCTGACATGACTGAGCGACTGATCTGATCTGAGAGATCTCTTCAAGAAAATTAGAAATACCAAGGGAATATTTCATGCAAAGTTGGGTACAATAAAGGACAGAAATAGTATGACCCTAACAGAAGCAGAAGATATTAAGAGGTGATGGCAAGAATACACCAAACTATACAAAGAAGGTCTTCATAACTCATAATCATGATGGTGTGATCACTGACCCAGAGCCAGACATTCTGGAATGTCAAGTCAAGTGGGCCTTAGGAAGTATCACTATAAAAAAGGTAGTAGAGGTGATGGAATTCCAGTTGAGCTATTTCAAATCCTAAAAGATGATTCTGTGAAAGTGCTGCACTCAGTATGCCAGCAAATTTGGAAAACTCAGCAATGGCCACAGGACTGGAAAAGGTCAGTTTTGATTCCAATTCCAAAGAAAGGCAAAGCCAAAGAATGATCAAAGTACCACACGATTACACTCATCTCACATGCTAGCAAAGTAATGCTCAAAATTCTCCAAGCCAGGCTTCAGTAGTACATGAACCATGAGCTTCCAGATGTTCAAGCTGGATTTAGAAATGGCAGAGGAACCAGAGATCAAATTGCCAACATCCATTAGATCATCGCAAAAGTGAGAGAGTTCCAGAAAAACCAAAAAAAAAAAAAAGTAGATGTTTTTTATTTGACTTTATTGACAATGCCAAAGCCTTTGACTGTGTGGATTACAACAAACAGTGGAAAATTCTTAAAGAGATGTGAATACCAGATGATTTGACCTGCCTCCTGAGAAATCTATTTGCAGGTCAGGAAGCAACAGTTAGAACTGGACATGGAACAACAGACTGGTTCTAAATCGGGAAAGGAGTACATCAAGGTTGTACATTGTCACCCTGCTTATTTAACTTATATACAGAGTACATCATGAGAAATGCTTGACTGGATGAAGCACCAGCTGGAATCAAGATTGCTGGGAGAAATATCACTAACCTCAGATATGCAGATAACACCACCCTTATGGCAGAAAGTGAAGAGGAAGTAAAAAGCCTATTGATGAAAGTGAAAGAGGAGAGTGAAAAAGTTGGCTTAAAGCTCAACATTCAGAAACAAAGATCATGGCATCTGGTCCCATCACTTCATGGCATAGATGTGGAAACAGTGGAAAGAGCGAGAGACTTTATTTTTTTGCATTCCAAAATCACTGCAGATGGTGACTGCAGCCATGAAATTAAAAGATGCTTGCTCCTTGGAGGAAAAGTTATGACCAATCTAGACAGCATATTAAAAGCAGACATTACTTTGCCAACAAAGGTCCATTTAGTCAAAGCTATGGTTGTTTCAGTAGTTATGTATGGATGTGAGATTTGGACTGTAAAGAAAGCTGAGCACAGAAGAATCGATGCTTTTGAACTGTGGTGTTGGAGAAGACTCTTGAGAGTCCCTTGGACTGCAAGGAGATCCAACCAGTCCATCCTAAAGGAAACCAGTCCTGAATATTTCATTGGAAAGACTGGTGCTAAAGCTGAAACTGCTATATTTTGGCCACCTGTTGTGAAGAACTGATTCATTTGAAAAGACCCTGATGCTGGGAAAGATGAAGGTGGTAGGAGAAGGGGATGACAGAGGATGATATGGTTGGGTGGCATCACTGACTCAATGAACTTCAGTTTGAGTAAACTCTGGGAGTTGATGGACAGGGTAGCCTGGCATACTATAGTCTTTGGGGTCACAGAGTCGGACACAACTGAGTGACTGAACTGTACTGAACTGATTCAGTTTTCCCAGCATCACATATTGAAGAGACTTTTTTCCATTGTATATTTTCACCTCTTTTTGTCACAGATTGACCACAGGTGCATGGGTTTATTTCTGGGATTTCTATCCTCTCCCATTGATCTTATGTGTGTGCCAGTACCGTGCTGTTTTGATTACTGTAGCTTTGCTGTATAGTCTGAAGTCAGGGATCCAGATTCCTCCATTTCTGTTCTGCTTCAAGTTTATTTTGGTTTAGGGATTGCTTGTGTTTCCATACACATTTTTATTTATTTATTTTTTTGTCCCAGTTTTTTGAAAAATACCGCTGGTAATCTGAAAGAAATTGCATTGAATCTGTAGATTTCCTTTTATAATATGGTCACTTTAACAATACTTTTTTTTTTTTTTTTTTTCCAATCCTGCAGCACAGTATATTGGGTCCATTTGTTTGTGTCATCTTTGATTTCTTTCATCTCAATCATTTAATTTTCAAAGTACAGGACTTTGCCTCTCTTTGTATATTTATACCTAAGTATTATTTTGATGTGATAGTAAATGGGATTGTTTTCTTAATTTCTCATTTCTGACATTTTTTGTTAGCATAAAGTCATACAACAGATTTATGTGTATTAATTTTGTATCTTGCAACTTGACCAAACCCACTGATGAGCTTTACTCGTTTTCTGGTAGCATTTTTTTTTTTAATTTCTATATATAGTACCATGTTGCCCAGAAACAGTGACAGTTTTACTTCTTCCTTTTCAATTTGGATTGTTTTGTTTCTTTTTCTTCTTTCTTTTCTCTGTCTAGGACTTCCAAAACTGTGTTGAATAAAAGAGTGCGCATCCTTGTCTTATTTATGATCTTTAGAGGGAATGCTTTTGGTTTCTCACTTAGCTGTGGGTTTCTAATATATAGTCTTTATTTTGTTGAAGTAAGTTCCCTCCATGCCTACTTTCTAGAGAAGTTTTAAATCATAAATAGGTATTTAATTTTATCAAAAGTGTTTTCTGCATCTATTGACATGATCCTATAGCTTTTATTCTTCAGTTTGCTAATGTAGTGTATCACATTGGTTGTGCAGATATTGAAAAATCCCTACATCCCTGGGATAAGTCCCACTTGATTATGGTGTACAGTCCTTTATTGTATCGTTAGACTTGGTTTGCAAGTATTTTGTTGAGGATTTTTCATCTATATTCACCAGTGGTATTGACCTATAGTTTCTTTTGTTTTTGTAATAATATCTTTGTCTATTTTTGGTACAAGGTGATGGCGGTCTCATAGAATGATTCCAGAAGTGTTCCTTCCTCTGTAATTTTTTGGAATAGTTTCAGAAATAGAGGCATTAACTCTTTTCTGAAAGTTTGGTATAATTCTCCCATGAAGTCTTCTAGTCCTGGACTTTTGTTTACAGGGAGTTTTTAAATTACTGACTTAATGTCAGTGCTGACAGCTGGTCTGTTCAGATTTTTTGTTTCTTCCTGGTTTAGTCTTAGGAGATTACCTTTCTAAGAATTAATCCACTTCTTCTAAGTTGTCCATTTTATTAGTGTACAGTTGCTTGTGGTAGTCTCTTATGATCCTCTGTTTCTGTGTGTATGTTGCAAGTTCTCCTTTTTCATTCCTGATTTTACTGACTTGAGCCCTATATCTTTTCTTTGTTGATGAGTCTGGCTAAAGGTTTATCAATTTTGTTTATCTTTTCAAAGAACCAGCTTTTAGTTTCATTAACTTGTTTTCTTATAGTTTAAATCTCTATTTTATTTTTGATCTGAACTTTATGATTTCCTTCCTTCTAACTTTAGGTTTTGTTCTTTGAAGATTAAAGTTTTAAGTTTAGGTTGTTTATTTGAAAATTTTCATTGCCTTATATATTGAGGAGCTCCCATGTTGGGAGTATATATATTTACAATTATTATATCTTGTTGGATTGATCCCTTGATCATTATGTAGTGTCCTTCTTTGTTTCTTATAACAATCTTATTTTTAAGTTGATTTTTCTGGTATAAGTATTGCTGCTCCAGCTTTATTTTGATTTCCATTTGCAAGGAATATCTTTTCCTGTCTTCTCACTTTCAGACTGTATGTTTATTTGGATCTAAGGTGAGTCTTTTGTAGATGGCATAAATATGGGTTTTGGTGGTGTTTTTTTTTTTTTTTTTCCCTGTCCATTCAGCCAGTCTGTATCTTTTGGTGGAGTACTTAGACCATATTATATTTTACATCTAATTGTTCCGCATAGCCCTTAACTGCTTATTATGGATGCAGCTGATTTTATTACTTGTGTCTTTTAAACTCCCTATGAGTTTGTATCTAGATGATTTCCTTCCTTCACTGTGTGTTTACCAATGAGCTTCTTCCTTCTATAATTTTATTGCTTCTAATTGGGGTCTTTTGTTTTTGCCTAGAGAATTTCCTTTAACTTTTATTATAAAGCCACTTTGGTGATGCTGCATTCTTTTAGCTTTTCCTTGTATGTTAAAATTTTGATTTTTCCATCAAATCTGAATGAGAATCTTACTACATATTCTTTGTTGTAGATTTTTCCCTTTCATCACTTTAAATATCAATATATCATGCCACTCCCTTCTGGTGTGCAGACTTTATGCTGAAAAATCAGCTGGTAACCTTATGGGAGTTCCTTTGCGTGTTACTTAATGTATTTCCCTTGCTGATTTTAGTAGTCTCTCATTATCTTTAATTTTTGTTATTTTGATTACAGTGTATCTTGATATATTTCTCTTTGAGCTAATTCTGTAAAGGACTCTGCTTCCTGGTCGTAGGTGACTGTTTCCTTTCTCAGGTTAGGGAGGTTTTCAGCTATTATGTCTTCAAATATTTTCTTGGGCCCTTTCTCTCTCTATCCTCCTTCTTGGACCCTTATAATGCAAATATTAGTGCAAAGATATTGTTCAAAAGATCCCTAAACTGTCCTCATTTCTTTTCATTCTTATTTTTATCCTGTGGCAGTGATTTCCACTACTCTGTCTTTGAACTTACTGATCCACCTGTCTGAGTCATTTAGTTTACTATTGATTCCTTTGTGTGTATTTTTCATTTCAGTTATTGTATTTTTCATCTCTTTTGCTGTTCTTTATATATTCTCTTTGTTAAAAACTTCTGATTTCTCACTCTGTGCATCCAACCTCCTTCTGACTTCTTTGTTCATCTTTAAGATCGTTACTCTGAACTGTTTCTTGGGTAGATTGCCTATCTCTATTTCATTTAGTTCTGGAGTTCTATCTTGATCCTTAATCTGGAACATACTTCTCTACTGCCTCGTTTTGTCTAAGTTACTATTTGCAATTTTAAGGATGTGGTAGGTTTGCTACATTTCTTGACCTCTGAAGGAGGCATCCTGTGCACCCCAACAGTTACTCTTGTCACCCAAGTTATATGGTGTTCCCTCTAAGAGGGCTGAGTGTGTCCTTCTGTTGTTGTGGGCTGACTGTGGGCAGTCTGGTTGGTCCCTAGTCTATCCCTGGTCCTAAGGCTGGGTTCTGCCTTGTGTGGATGCTGCTGTCTTCTGTTTAGTAAGGCCTAGTCATGAGGTAGCTGGTTGTGGAATTATACTGGGCCCCAGTGCTAATGCTGGCTCATTGGTGGGTGAAATCAGGGTCTCAAAAGACTCTTGACTGTTGCCCACCCGTTGGCAGATAAATCCATATCCTGGGTTTAGTGCCAGACTATTGGCAGGCACAGCTGTTTGCAGGTATAGCTGGATATGGGTTCTAGGGTGCCCAGAAAGTTTCATTAGCATGCTAGTGGACAAAGCCCTGGCCCAGATATTCACAGGGTAGAGTCTGGCCTGTGAGGTAGGATTGTAGTTTTCTTGGTCGGTGTCTGCCCCTGGTGTTTGAGGCTGATCTAGAGACTCATGCAGGCTTTCTGGCACAAAAGTCTGGTGCCTGCCCACTGGTATGTAGAGCAGGATGTTGGCCTTTGGTAGTTGAGCTGTGTCAAGGCTCATGTCCAGAGGTGACTATGGGCTCTGTAGTCTTTAGGCAGCCTGAGTGCTGATGGCTGGGGCTGTGTCCCCACCCAGTTAGTCATTTGGCTTGAGTCATCCTAGCACTGAATCCTACAGGCTGAGGAGTGAGCCAGGTCTTGGCATTAATGATCCAAGATGTAGGCTGCCAGGAATGTCCATGCAGCAGACTGTTCACTGATATATCTGACATCAGTGTCTGTGTCTCTGGGATGAGCCACAGCTGTCACCCTCTCCCTCCCCTCTTCAGGAGACTCTGGCCTGGGCCCTTACCAAATTACTTCTTTTACCTTTGGTCCTGGTATGTGTGAGATTTTGTTTGTACCCTTTAAGATTGGGTGCAACTATTTCCCCCAGTTCTGTGGGGCTTCTGCAATTAAGCCCTTGCTGGCCTTGAAAGTCAAACCTTCTAGGCCCTCACCTTCCCAGTGCCTGAAACCCATGGCAGGGAGCCTGACATGGGGCTCGAAACACTCACTCCTGTGAAACAACCTCTGCCATATGAAATGGCCCCCAGTTTGTGGGCAGCCCATTCTGCATCTGTTTCTCCTACCTGTCTTGTGGGTCATTCCTTCTTTATGTCTTTTGTTGTAGGTTCCAGTGTTTTTCTCTGTTTGTTCTGAAGATAGTTGTGATTTTGGTGTGCCCATGAGAGTAGGTGATCTCAGGGTCTTTCTACTCCCTAAATTTGCTGCTTTCTCCTCTTGAAGACCTTTAAATGGCTTCTCATTTCTCTAACAATAAAGCCCAACACTTTAGCCTATAAGATCCTGGCAGAGTTGACCCTTCTCTAATCCCCCCAACTTATTTTGCACCTACACCACTTTGCTTTCTGGACTTAGCAACATTGCTTTCATTCACTGTCCCCTTGGTTCTTAGACCCTGGTGCCTCCCAAGCATCTTCCAGTTTTCACCCCACCACACTCATACAAAGGGTTCTTTCACTTGCTGTTGCTTCTTCTTGGAAGCCCATTTCCCATTTTACACAGATGCCTTCTATTTCTTCTCCAGATTTTATTTGAATTATTTCCCTGATCTTATTTTTCAAAATTTCTGCTCCCTCTGCATGCATGCTCATTCGCGTCCAGCTGTTTCTGGTCACATTGAGTACAGCCTGCCAGGCTTCTTTGTCCATGGGATTTCCCAGACAAGAATACTGGAGTGGGTTGCCATTGTCTTCTCCAGGTGATCTTCCCAACCTAGGGATTAATCCCACGTCCCCTGCATCTCCTGCTCTGGCAGGTAGATTCTTTACCACTAGTTTCACCTGGGAAGCCTCTTTTCAAAATTAAAGCTTCCCTATCGTAACCACTCCTCCACACACTACATCAACATTCATTTTAATAATTATTTTAATGTCTTTGTTTGATGTCTGTCTTCAGACAGAATTTCACCTTCATGAAAGCACAGCTCTGTAAGATTTTGTTTATACACTATGAAATATAGTTTCTGGTATTTTGTAGGCAGTGAGTAAATATTTGCTAAAAGAATACTCATATCCAAGTACTGTAGTTAACTAGAGTGATTATTTGTAGTTGTGGTTTCTTTTTTTCTTTCCTTTTTCTTCTTGTGAGACTGGAGTGTGGAATAATTTGGAGTAAGTAAAAAGGAGAACAAGCATTCACACATTATAGGGAAAGTCCTAAAGACTATTATTAAGATTTTATTCTTTCTTTCATAAAGTACAAAAGTAAAATTGAAAGGAAAAAAAGTAGTTTTAGTACACACTCATGCAAAACCAATATAATATTGTAAAGTAAATATATATATATATATATATATATATATATATAAAATAAAGAACAGAAGAGGCAAACAGAAAAAAAAATATTTACTAAAAATCTATTTTTTAAATTAAAAAAAAATTCAGAAGTTACTATTTTTGTGTAAATTTTCATTGTTTCAGAGTATAGTTGATTTACTGTCTGAGTCACCAAAGAAGCCCTTTTTGGGGCTTCCCAGGTGGCACTCAGAGAAGGCAATGGCACCCCACTCCAGTACTCTTGCCTGGAAAATCCCATGGACGGAGGAGCCTGATAGGCTGCAGTCCATGGGGTCGCTAAGAGTTGGACACCACTGAGCGACTTCACTTTGTTTTCACTTTCATGCATTGGAGAAGGAAATGGCAACCCACTCCAGTGTTCTTGCCTGGAGAATCCCAGGGACGGGGGAGCCTGGTGGGCTGCCGTCTGTGGGGTCGCACAGAGTTGGCCACGACTGAAGCGACTTAGCAGCAACAGCAGCAGGTGGCACTAGTGGTAAAGAACCTGCCTACCAATTCTGGAGAAACAAGAGACAGTGGGTTTGATCTCTGAGTCAGGTAGATCCCCTGGAGGAGGGCATGGCAACCCACTCTAGTATTCTTGCATGGAGAATTCCATGGACAGAGGAGCCTGTGGGCTATAGTCCATAGCGTCACAAAGAATCAGACACAACTGAAGCAGTGTGCATGCACACACACACACGTATGTAGAGGAGAGTGTCTATTTATAATGTGTTACTTTCAGGTGTACAGCAAAATGATTCAGTTATACATATGCAGATGGTCTTATCTAGATCCTTTTTTTTCCCCATAAAGAACTAACCATTTTGTCTTCCCTGGTGGTTCAGTGGTAGAGAATCCACTTGCCGATGCAGAGGACACAGGTTCAATCCCTGATCCAGGGAGATCCCACATGTAATGGAGTGACTGAGCCTGTGTGCCACAACTGTTGAGCCTGTATTCTAGAGCCCAGGAGCTGCACCTATGAAAGCCCATGCCACCTAGAGCCCGTGGTCAAGAACAAGAGAAGCCACTGCAATGAACAGCCTGTGCACTGCAACTAGAGAGCAGCCAGCACTTGCCACAGTTAGAGAAAAGCCCACACAGCAATGAACCCAGTACAACCCAAATAAATAAATCATTAAAAAAAAAAACCCAACCACCTTATTTATTTATTCATTTTGGACACACCACAGGGCGTACAGAATCTTCCTCAACCAGGGATACAAACTGTGTCCCCTGCAGTGAAGGTGGAAAGTGGAGTCTAAACCACTGGACCACCCAGGTGGGTCCCCCCTCCCTTTTAATTTTTTTTAAATAAAGAATATGCTTTTTTATTTATTTTAGATTATTTTATCATATAGGTTATCCCTGAATGCTGAGTAGAGTTCCCTGTTGGAACCAACAAGTTTCCAAAACCAACAAGGTTTTCTACATTATATGTAGTCGTATGGTTGGCTTTCTACATTATATATAGTAGCATGTGTATGTTCATCCCAAACTCCTGATTTTTCCTCACCCTGATATTTCACCTTGGGTAATCATAAGTTTGTTTTTGATATCTGTAAGAGTGTTTCTGTTTGTAAATAAGTTCATTCGTTTTATTTAAAAAATAAGACTCCACATGAGTGATGTCATCTGATACTTGTCTTTACCTGTCTGACTTAGTATGATAATCTCTAGGTTCATTAATGTTTCTGCAAATGCAAGAGGTTTCTCTGAATTAGTTTTATATCCTGCAACTTTACCAAATTCATTAAGTTCTAATAGTTTTCTGGTGCCATCTTTACGACTGTCTATGTACAGTATCATACCATCTGCAAATAGTGACAGTTTTACTTCTTTTCCCATTTTGATTCATTTTATTTCTTTTTCTTCTCTGGTTGCTGTGGCTAGGACTTCCTAAACTATGTTGAAAATAAGTGGCAACTATGGACATACTTGCCTTGTTATTGACCTTAGTGGGACTGCTTCCAGCTTTTCACCCTTGAGAATCATGTTAGCTGTGGATTTGTCATATATGTCCTTTATTATGTTGAGGTGAGTTCACTCTATGGCCACTCTCTGGAGACTTTTCATCATAAATTGGTGTTGAATTTTGTCAAAAGCCTTCTGTGCATCTATGGAGATGTTCATATGGTTTTTATTTTTCACTTTGCTAATGTGTGATGTATCACATGATTGATTTATGCATATTAAAAGTCTTGTATCCTAGGGATAAATCCCACTTGATCATGTTGTATGATCCTTTTAAGGTATTGTTGGATTCAGTTTGCTAGTTTTTTGTTGAGGATTTTTTGCATCTATGTTCATTAGTGATATTAGCTTCTAATGTTCTTTCTTGTGTGATTATCTTTGTCTGTTTTTGGTATCAGGGTGCTGGCGGCCTCACAGAATGAGCTTGAGAGTATTCCTTTCTCTGAAATTTTTTGAATGGGTTTTAGAAGGATAGGTGTTAACTCATTCGTAAATTTGATAGAATTTACTTGTGAAGGCATCTGGTACAGGACTTAATGCTGGAAATTTTTTAATCACAGTTTCAACTTAAGTACTTGTGATTGGTCTGTTCATAACTCCAGTTTATTTCTACTTCAATCTTGGAAGATTTCATCTTTCTAAGAAGTTCTCCATTTTTTTTTTCTGTCTTGTCCATTTTATTGGCATATAGTTTCCTGTAGTACTCTACTATGGCCCTTTGTATTTCTGTGGTGTCAGTTGTAACTTATCCTTCTTCCAGTTTTAATGATTTGAGCCCTCTTTTTATTTTGTTGAGTCTAAATAAAGGTTTATCAGTTTTGTTTATCTTCTCAAAGTATGAGCTTTTAGTTTCATCGATCTTTGCTATTATTTTATTCAGCTCATTTATGTGTGCTCAATCTTTATGCTTTCTTCCCTTCTATTGAAAGTAGAAGTGAAAGGTCCTCAGTCATGTCTGACTCTGCAACCCCATGGACTATACAGACCATGGAATTCTCCAGAATACTGGAGTGGGTAGCCTTTCCTTTCTCCAGAGGATCTTCCCAATGCAGGGATAGAACCCAGGTCTCCCACATTGCAGGCAGATTCATTACCAGGTGAGACACAAGGGAAGCCCCACCCTTCTATTAATACTAACTTTAGGCTCTGTTCTTCTTTCTGTAGTTGCTTTAGGTGTAAGTTTAAATCGTTTGAGATTTTTCTTGATTTCCTGAGATAAGATTTTAGTGCTATAAACGTCTCCCTGGTGGCTCAGCAGGAAAAGAAACCTCGTGCAATGTGAGAGACCTGGGTTTGGTTCCTGGATTTGGAAGATAACCCGGAGAAACGAAAGGCTACCCATTCCAGTATTCTGGCCTGGAGAATTTCATGGACTGTAGAGTCCATGCGGTCGCAAAGAGTCAGACATGACTGAGCCACTTTCACTTAGAACTCCTTTTCCTGTGTCCCATAGATTTTACACTGTCATGTCTGTAGGTATCTTTTGTTTTCCTTAGTGATCCATTGGTTGTTTATTAACATACTGTTTAGTTGCCACAATTTGTGTTTGTGTATTTTGCAGGTTATTTTTGTAGGTGATTTCTAATGTCATAGTGGTGGTCGGAACCATGCTTGATATGGTTTCAATTTTCTTAAATTAATCAAAGCTTGAGTTGTATCCCAAGATGCGATGTATCCTAGGTAGATGTGCTGTGTGTGCTCAGATGCTCAGTCATGTCTGACTATTTGCAACCCCATGGACTGTAGCCCACTAGGCTCCTCTGTCCATGGGATTTCCCAGGCAAGAATACTGGGGTGGATTGGCATTTCCTTCTCCAGGGGGGTCTTCTGAATCCAGGGATGGAAACCCACACCTCTGGCATTGGCAAGCAGATTCTTCAGTGCTAAGCCACCAGGGAAGCCCATAGCACTCTGTATATGTACAAGATTGTTTTAAGTTGCTGATGTTTTAAGTTTCTGGTGTACAGCAGAGTGATTCAGTTATATAATAATAATATTTTATATATTAATTTTGTATTCTTTCCCATTATGGTTTATTATACGATGTTGACTATAGTTCACCATAGGAGACATACAGGAGCACCTGTATAGGTGCTATACAGGAGACATTGTACTTTGCAACATTTAAAAAAATATTCCTCAGTAATAATAGTGATTAAAGACATTATGAAATATGCATATAGTAGAATGACATATATCTGGAAAACAAAAGCAGAAGCTATTAATTCTTTAGTATGAAAATATCTTCCACATCTTTGTAAATAAAACAAATTACAGAAAATGTATATAGCATACTATGAATTTTGCAAAAATTGAGAAAAATGGTATATATCTATATCTGCATTGGCTTCCATATATAACAAAATTATCCAGAAGATAAATAAAAAGGAGTAATATGTGTTATCAAAATTATGGTGAACACAGGTTAGAAAGAAGACTTTTTACTGAATATGTACTCATATCTTTTTTGTCATGTGAATTCATCATCTGCCAATTAAAACACAAAAATCTGTTGATTCTAGAATCATAACCATAGTTTCACCTAATTCTCAATGGGCCACATTACTTGTATATTTTTTCTTTGTTTTCTTTGGCTTATAACCTTACTACAGATAGGAGTGTTATCTGCCTCGATATTTATGCAATATTTTTCATGCATATATGTTTCATGTATATTTAAATAAATTGAATTGAACTGGTTTTCTTCATATATAAACATCTCATTTTCTCTTCTCATTCTCTTAAAGTAAATCAAAGTTTATCCAAATACGTAACTTCTGAACTACCATTTTTCTTTAACCCCAGATATATCATGTGTATAGATCTATTGGCCTCATTGTTTTATTACCTTGATTCACATATATGCTCCATAAAATATTACCTCTTCTAGATCTAGTTATATTATTGCTTTAGAAAATGCTTACATCACAAAATGCAGCATTCTATTCCCTTATCAACATTGAAATATAAACGTTAAATATTATACAAAATAACAAATTATCCTAAGAATTTTAATGCAGTTGTTTTGTACTTGTGGAAATTAGGCTCATATTAAGCTGTTACCACGTCAAGACTCTGTATATAGATTTTTTCTTTGTTTGGGCCTATTGTAAATACTCAAGACATAGAAACAAAACCATATTAAATATAAATATATAAAGCATATCCTAGTCAATTTTAAATGAGTTTTATTTATAAAACTTTAGGGATTTATAGAACCACTTGTTTCTTTTAATCAGTAATAAGAACTAAGATTTCACTATACTGAAGATAAAACCAAGGGGCCAACCAATTAGATAAGGACAAAATTAAAGGTCCTCTTGAGTTTATCTCCCAGATATATGCCATCTAATTCAAATAGATTTGAGTCATTTTAACTTGATTTGAAAAGTAGAATTTATCAAGTTCTGGCCTTCATATTCTAAGTGCAGGGACCTATCGATGTCTGTCTCTTGGCTACCCTCTTTGTAATAAATGTAGGCTTGATGTGTAATGAAAACCAGCTGAGTAGTTCAAGGTACAGATGACTTCTTTTCTTCTTATTCCAACTAAGATTGGTCTTACTCTTCATAATCTCTCACAGCTGCCAAAAATCTATTTTATCTTTGCATGAGGTGAGGTTTCCATTAACAACCATTAGAGTAGCAGAGGTCAGACGTCCAGTGTCAGATGTGCTACTAAAAAGAGGTCCTGAGCAAAGAAAGTGTCTACTGAGAGGGGGTAAAAATCATTCCAAAATCTTTGGAACTCATAAAGGTGCTTTGTTCTTTCATATTTCCCTTGCCTTTATTGTTGACAAGATAATTTGGGGGAGAAAAAAGAAATGAGAATATATGTGAGAATTCATCAATTATGGTTACTGTAAAGAGATTGAATTAGAGCTTGACTCACAAAATTTTGCCTATTGGATTGCTAATATCTTCAGTTTACAAGCTATAATGATGCTATCTCTGGTTGTAAATATTATTGGTTGTTTCAAAACCTGGTCATATTGGAAGATTCTCTGGTTCAACTCATAATAAAGACATCAGTGGAGGCAACAAGAACCTTCATTCTTGTTGAATAAAAAGCTAAATATAGGTGGAAAAATAACTCAGTATATAGTGAAAGAAAGTGAAAGTCACTCAGTCATGTCTGACTCTTTGCAACCCCATGGACTATACAGTCCACGGAAATCTCCAGGCCAGAATACTAGAATGGATAGCTTTTCCCTTCTCCAGGGGATCTTCCCAACCCAGGGATCCAACCCAGATCTCCGGATTCTTTACCAGCTGAGACACAAGGGAAGCTCAACTCTTAGTTATAAATGCCTAAGTTAAGAAACTAACATCCCTAAGAGTATAAATACATATGTAGATATCATTATATCATTTCATTCATTCATATATTGTTCTATTCATCCAGTATATTCTGTTCCACATATACATTATTTATTGAGTGTCTACTATGTATAAGATCTACCAAATCAGAATTTCTAGAGAGAGGTCCAGGTTTAATTCTATAATTAAATTCCAGTTGATTGTGATTCACAGACAGACTTTAAGTAATAACCTTGAAAGTGTAGCCCAAGCTTCAATCAGGCAAGCCAAATATAATTCATTTTATTATGGGACTGAATAAAAATGAAGCTAGAAACTTATAGTACCTGAATTTGATATTGAGACCTCAAAATACCACTATATGGTCTACCAAGATGTCTTCCCATAGATATTTCATAACCATATCAATTTCCATATATTCATAAATAGAATCTGGTTTTTTTTTTTTTTTTCTTTTTGGCTGAAACTTTTCTTTCTGTATTTAATATCATGGTAAATCAGTGAATAACCAATGGTGAATCATTGATTATTGGGTGACTGATTTCACATGTGAAAAGAGTTCCATAGGAACCTAGTGGTCACTCCAGAACCCAAAGAATGCATTCGAGAATTTTGTAGCTTTACTGCAACTTTTTTCCAACCCCATTCACTTCTTTTTCCCCCCTATAATTTCAATATTGATATGTTGAAAAAAAATCTCTTATTTTCTACAAGTGAATATATGGACTCAGTCTGCCATCTTGAAGCAGTAGTCTCTATAATCATGTTCTGTTTTCTAGCCATTGAAGTAAAATCAAATATATAACTTAAGTTACATTAAGTTACAAATTCAATATGTGCAGCCTTCCTTGTTTTATGATTTTATGGAAAATCTATGTTGCAGTAAAACTTGCTTCATAGAAAATCCTGGGTTTTTTTTTTTGAATTTTTATGTAAAGTTTACTATCTTAGAAAGGGAGAATATCTTAGGAGACTGAAAGTGAAATGTTTGCTATAGGATAAATATACTGTCTTTCTTTATGCTTGTAGATGTGGAATAATTATGAATATTAAAATTAATAAGTCCTTTTAGCATTTTGTGATAGTTTTTCATGTCTTAATCATGTTTAATTGAAAATATTTTGCTTTTTTCCAGGCCAAATGAGTGTTCTTTCCAGAATGAACTCTGTGCCTTCATCTGCTTGCAATAAGCCATGATTCATACTTTTACTAAAGTATAAGAAAGGGTGTGTCTATTGAGAGGATAAATAATTTTCTTAATGATCTTACTAAGCAATTATGCCCCATCTGATACTATGTGGTGGAGTATTAAATAGAAAGGTGGACAAACCTAGATATAACTCATCTTTTGGCTATCTGAAGTCTGTGTGGCCTATATTTTCCTTAATTTTTCTGATCTCAGTGTATAAATGGAAAATCATTAGAATTTCAAAGGTATTTTTCCCAATGATTATTAATTTCCTTATTTTCTATAACATAATATACCCCAATGGACAATTATCTAAATATGTGTTCTGTAAGATGAAGTTAATGTTTATACTTATTTTCTATAACGTAATATACCCCAATGGACAGTTATCTAAATATGTGTTCTGTAAGATGAAGTTAATGTTTATACTTAACAGTATATATATTGCTGAGTCAGTTATAAAGCAGATTTACCTTAAGCAATTATTATTGTGTGTTACACATTGCTTCATTTTGCTATGATTAATTACATGGAAATTTTATGAGATAATTATTACTTATTAAAATACAAATGAAATGACATGAGCAATAATTGCCAAGCCTTTGGAAAAAAAGTTTCTTTTTTCAGTCATACTACATTTGATTGTTTTGAGATACCTCATCTGAAAATACTCATATTTCAATTAAGGTAAGATTATGCAGTATAGCTCAAAGTGAATATTTTGTGAGTAGCTTGGATTAATATCATGTTTCCCCCAATATTTATCTGAAACTTCTATCAAATCTTAATGTATCACACATTTATCAGTTGAATAGTTTAGTTCTCTACACTGCATACCCTGGCATTTCATATATAGTATTACTTTTGTTTGTTTTATTTAATTTTCAAGTAATTTGACTGAATTTTGAGGAAAGGTAATGTTACAAAAATATTTGGACAGTTCAAATTGGAATTCCAGCAGTCAGAAAAAAATTTAAACCCCAATTAAATGTGATTATGATTTTCATTACTTTGAGTAATTTAATAGCATGATAAGCTATTGTTGCAAGTTACATAAAATCATCTCTCACCTAGACTGAACAATAGGACAGTTTACCACCTCACATAGCAAGAATTCTCAGTACTGGGTGATCCAGGATGGTTAATTCAGCAACTTAATATCATTATCAAGAATGCAGTTTTTTTTTTTTTTTTTTTGAGTCTCTTCAGTCTGCTCTTCTGAGTGAGTAACCTTGGCCTCAAGTTGGTATCTCTCATCTCAGGGTAACTGTCATCATTTAAATGGCACAGCAAAGGTAAAACTCTCTACCTCATGTAAAAGGACTCCTTCCTAAATAAGAAGGTAACATATTTTTGAAATTCCCCAGGAGACATTACTTAATATCACCTTGACCTCTAAATAAATCACTGACATGAAAAATGAAAATGTGTGATTGATTTAGAATGATAGGCATTTAAGTCTAAAGCATGTAGGAGAGATTGAGCACTTGAAATTGAGGTGAGCCAACATGCATGACCTGGTGGATGGCCCCTTGGTAGGTAATAGTCAATCCTTACTAAAAGAAGAAAGCTGAATTTCTCCTGTATTCCCCTTTGTTGAATCACATAACCTAAACTAAAATTTTAACTAACACCTCCTTTGATGCTTGACTATTATATATTAATAAAATATTCTAAGATTGGTAATCAAGAATCCATTGAACATCTCCTGTGTCAAATAGCTGGGACTACATGCATACATCTAGATTTAGAAAATAGATTGTGGTATACAACTCCAGCAACTGGGCAAATTTAGCTCCAAAAGGAAGGGTTCAGGGCATAAAAACAAATATTGATATCTTCACCCCTTTATTTGTTCACTTATTCTTTCATTAATATTTAAGAAGCTTCCCATTCACTATATGCAAGTAATGTATGAAGTGCTAGAGATAAAAACCAAAAAAAAAAAAAAAAAAAGTCTGATTATGACAGTGCTCTCAAGTTAATCATAACAACCAAGTAAAAACCAAACAAATGAGCAATTACACTACATTGTGATAAATGCTATGGCAAATATATGCAAAATGTGCTATTAACATATTTTGACATATAGAAAGACCATGAAACTTATTTTAAAAAATATTTATTGGAGTATAATGGATTTACAGTATTATGTTAGTTTCAAGTGTATATCAAAGTGAATCAGTTATACATAGACAAATCACTTTTTTAGATTCTATTGCCATGTAAATCATTACAGAGTATTGAGGAGAGCTCCTTGTGTTATAGAGTAGGTCCTCATTAGTTATCTATTTCTTATATATCAGTCAGTTCAGTCACTCAGTCGTGTCTGACTCTTTGCGACCCTATGAACTGCAGCACACCAGGCCTCCCTGTCCATCACCAACTCCTGGAGTTCACTCAAACTCATGTGCATCAAGTCGGTGATGCCATCCAGCCATCTCATCCTCTGTCGTCCCCTTCTAGACCTGCCCCCAATCCCTCCCAGCATCAGAAACTTTTCCAATGAGTCAACTCTTCGCATGAGATGGCCAGACTATTGGAGTTTCAGCTTTAGCATCCTTCCTTCCAAAGAACACCCAGGACTGATCTCCTTTAGAATGGACTGGTTGGATCTCCTTGCTGTCCAAGGGACTCTCAAGTCTTCTCCCACACCACGTAGTATGTATATGCCAGTTTCAGTCTCCCAACATTTCCCCCTCACCCTTCCCCCTTTACAACCATATGTCTGTTTTCTACCTCTGTGACTCTATTTCTGTTTTATAAGGGGTTTATTTGTACCATTTTTCTGGATTGCAAATATAAGCAATATCATATTATATTTGTCTTTCTCTGACTTACTTCACTTAGTATGACAATTTCTAGGTCCATCCATGTCGCTGCAAATGACATTTTGTTTTCTTTAATGGCTGAGTAATATCCCATTGTATATATGTACCACATCGTTATCAATTCTTCTGTCAATGGACATTTAGGTTGCGTCCGTGTCCTGGCTACTGTAAATAACATTTAAATAAACATTGGGTACATGTGTCTCTTCAAATTATGGTTTTCTCTTGTATATGCCCAGGAATGGTATTGTGGATCATGTGGTAGCTCTATTTTTCATTTTTTAAGGAACCTCCATACTGTTCTCCGTAGTGTCTGTACCAATCCACATCAGTTTCAGAGATCAATTAGAGCTTCCACCTGCTAGTAAAAGTGCTGTCTATGAAGAATAAGTCTTAAAACGTGAAAGAGTCAACTTCATGAAATGGCAAGGGAGATGGTGTTGTAAGTAAATGAACCACAGATATAAAGGTGTGTGTATGTTGATGGTGTGTGTGTGTTATGAAAGAAAGGAAAGGCTGATTTGAAGTCTGAAGAGCACTAGACTCAAGGTAGCAAAGAGTTGTAAGTGAAAGACATTAAGTTTGGGTCAAATTATGAATGGCCTTTTCTAGCAGGTCAAGGAGTTTGAAAAAGAACCTTGAAGGCATTAGGAAGTCATTAGAGGATTTTTAGTAGAAAAACGACACAGTTATATTTGCAATTCAAGGTTCATTCTGGCTGAAATGTAGAGGATAAACTGTGTTTGGAAATCAATTAAGAGACTGTTTTCAGTAGCACAAATGAGGAATTAGAACTGTCTGAAGCTAGATAGTAGAAGACAGGGAAGTTTGAAAAGAAGGGACCAATTTGAGAAATATTTAAAGATATAATTGACAGAAATATTGTGGGGAAATAATTAAAAATGAGGATGCCAGGAGGCTTGTCAACTTTCTGACTTGGGAGCCTTTCTCAGGAGTACTGTCACTGGTGAGATCAAGATGTCCGGGAGGTAAAGGTTTAATAAGTTATCAAAAGTTAATCATACACTCACCACTGCAGTGTATCAGGGAAAGTTAACTTGCTTGACTCTCATATTTCGTCTCTATTTTCTACTATTTGAAAATACAATTCTTTATTTATAATCCATCTGAAATATAGCTTATCAGGGTAAGCATCCTGAAATCTCCCCACGACCTCCTCAACGTGACTCTCTGGTCCCTATCTTTTCACTCTCCCAGGTAGGACACTCATCACAGCCTGTGGCATACATTTATCTGGACAACCGACTGTGACCTTCTTAGAGACAAAATACTTTCATATCTATGTTTGAAACTCCTCAATGTCTACCCTCCTCCAAATGCTTGCATATAATAAGCACTCAATAAATGTTTTGTGAATTGAGCCAAGAAACAATATTCTTCATTGAATTCCTTTAAAATGAAAACAATAGATGCTTGGGTCCCGCCACACTGCTGAGTTGAAGGTAAGGTCACTTCTTGCCAGTAGGCTATGACTGACTTTAATTAAACATTTTATACCATTCATCTGCTGCTGGTAACGTGTCCTTTAAAACACAGGAAACATTAATCTGCAGATGAATAGGATAAAATCCTTTTACAATATTTTTCTCAGTTACAGGGAGATTATATACTAACCACAATATTTCTGCTTCATTCTAGAATCATAGAAGAATGCATACTATCAATAGACACCTACAGTGAGGGTAATAATGTGCACATGGTACGTTATAACATCCTTATGCTAGCTTCAAAATCTGAGAAAAAAAAAAAGTGTGGAGAATGTTATGACTTAAACAATACAAGCGTGTGCATTAAGTCAGGTCTTTAAAGGACAGATTCCACATGTGGGAAGCATAAGTGAGAGCGCAGTGAGTTTCACTGTGTGGTAACCCCTTACCCTGCTTCATTTGGTTGACCTATATCATTGCACTGTGGGTGTCCACTACTGCTCTAGGTGGGAGTGATGGGAAGACGGGAAGGCAGGCAGTGTGTTAGGCAGCAAACCTGTAGCAGAGCCGAGGAAGCAGGGATGGCGCAGCTCTCACCACGACCTGTAGGGTAAGTATGCATTGCTCACATGGGTAGAATTGATTCACCAGCACAGCTATGTCCAAGAACTATCAGGTTGAAGATGATGAAAAAATTGAAGGCAGAGGTGTTAAACAAGCAAATAAGCCTGAAGTGGTTTTGGAGTTGGAGAATGACCATTCATTTTCTTTTCACCTTTTGCAGACAGGAATGGTGGTGGAGAAACCTTGGAAAGGCAGAAATACTATGAAAAATGTATATTGAGCATTCTGTGACTTCATTTCTCTACTCTCACGTGCCTGATGATTCTCATCTGGGAATAACTTTCCTTTTCTCTGTTTTAGTGAGAAGTGGGTTGGTATGTTTGTATTGTATGATCTGGTATTGATTAACATTTTCAAACCCTGAAGATAACAACACTCAAGATAACTGAGCTGCCTTCTTCTCCCCCCCCCCCTTTTTTTTTTTTAAGATTCTTCTCTGTCTTCCAAATTTTGTGAAATTCTTCTTTGCAATACTCTGGACCCTTTTCTCATTCTTACAGTGTTTGTTTAAGGAATATTGGCCATTTCTACCTTATAGTTTCCTTTGCAATCTAGATTTGTATGCAAATTAAATACATGATCTCTTTATCTGAACATTTCACAGGAATCTCAATCTCAGAGTTTTTTGGAACTTACCCTTTTTTCTCTCTCCTCTATATATCATCACAATCACACTTTTTCATCTTCCTCATCTAAACCATTTCCAAATTTTTAATACTTAACTGCAAAAACACACCTTGCTGCTGCTGCTAAGTCGCTTCAGTTGTGTCCAATTCTGTGCAACCCCATAGACGGCAGCCCACCAGGCTCTGCCATCCCTGGGATTCTCCAGGCAAGAAAACACACCTTAAATTCATCCATATCTTTCCATATGCTGGCTTTTCTTGCCTGGAATGTTCTCTCAAACTTTTCTCTACTAATTTATTTTTATTCTTCAAGTTGCCACTGAAACAGTATCCACACAGATTCCGGACAGTCATCATGGAAAATCAATGCAAATGTCACCCCCTGCCATTATTTGCTCTCAGAACACTATTTTATTTTATATATATATAAAGTATAAGTTTTTTTGTGCCAAGCTTTCTATAACTGAAGAAAGGTTAAAATTTTACACAACCTCCTCCTCCTGCCTCTGTAACTCAGCTTGCTCCTTGCAAAGTCTGGATCACGTAGGTCACGTAGTCTCAGAAGGTGGGAACTTACAATACTAGGAACTGGAGCTTATCTCACTCACCCTTGACCTACCCCTGCAAACCTGCTTAATCATGCCTGTCCATGTAAAGGTCAGGCACCTCCCTCCCCATCTTGACTGCTGTTCCTGCATGCACAAAACCCCTTAGTTTAAACCAGCCTATTAGCAGCTTGTATTGCCCACTGTTCAGTTCAGTTCAGTCGCTCAGTCATGTCCAGCTCTTTGTGACCCCATGAATCGCAGCACGCCAGGCCTCTCTGTCCATCACCAATTCCCAGAGTTCACCCAGACTCACGTCCATCGAGTCAGTGATGCCATCCAGCCATCTCATCCTCTGGCGTCCCCTTCTCCTGCCCCCAATCCCTCCCAGCATCAGAGTCTTTTCCAATGAGTCAACTCTTCGCATGAGGTGGCCAAAGTATTGGAGTTTCAGCTTTAGCATCAGTCCTTCCAATGAACACCCAGGACTGATCTCCCTTAGAATGGACTGGTTGGATCTCCTTGCAGTCCAAGGGACTCTCCAGAGTCTTCTCCAACACCACAGTTCAAAAGCATCAATTCTTTGGCGCTCAGCCTTCTTCACAGTCCAACTCTCACATCCATACGTGACCACAGGAAAAACCATAGCCTTGACTAGATGGACCTTTGTTGGCAAAGTAATGTCTCTGCTTTTGAATATGCTATCTAGGTTGGACATAACTTTCCTTCCAAGGAGTAAGCGTCTTTTAATTTCATGGCTGCAGTCACCATCTGCAGTGATTTTGGAGCCCCCCAAAATAGTCTCCCACTGTAGTCTGTCTATAAAAACTCTGTAACCCCTTTGTTCACGGCTCAGAGCTTGGAGTGTTAACCCCTCTGGGTCTGCCGGTGTAATAAACCTGAGTTCTCTAACTCTCCAAGGGTGGTGCTTGGTTTCTCGATTACTGGTTTCTGCAACATAACAACAGGAGTCTCCTCTTGTATCTCTGAACTTTGCACAGTGCTTTGGACACTGCAGGAGACCGATCATCATTTGTAGAATAAGCTAATTTTATAAGCTTTCTATATGTAGTTATTGTTGTTTAGTTGCTAAGTCATACCTGACTTTCTGCAACCCCATGGGCTGTAGCCCACCAGGATTCTCTGTACATGGGACTTTCCAGGCAAGAATACTGGAGTGGGTTGCCATTTCCTACTCCAGGGGATCTTTCTGACCCAGGGATTGAACCTACATCTCCTGCATTGGCAGGCAGATTCTTTATTACTGAGTGACCAGGGAAGCCCTTTTATATGTGCCTGCTCACTCACTCAGCTGTGTCCACATTTTGTGACCCCATGAACTGTAGCCTGCTGGTCTCCTCTGTCCATGGAATTTCTAGGCAAGAATACTGGCGTGGGTTGCTATTTCCTACTCCAGGGGATCTTCCTGACCCAGGGATTGAACCCATGTCTGCTGGATCTCCTGCACTGGTAGGTAGATTCTTTACCACTGTGCCTCCTATGAAACCCTTTATATGTACAAGGGTTATCAATTTCCTTAGTAACTTCATAAAACACCATAAGATTATAAATCACATAATGTTTGAAAATTCTTTCAAAATGTATTATTTTTGTTTATATTTTTCTTTATATATTGCTGATTTGTTTATATTTTTCTTTATATATTGCTGATTTTTCTTAATGTTTAATCTTTACGTGCACTCAAGAGAATATTGCAAATCATATGCTAAGTGTGACCCAGAAAAACATTATTCTTAAGTATGATATTTAACAGATTGGTATTAATTATTTACTAATCACTTTAAGGATTATATTGCTCAGAGGACACACAAAAAACTCAGTTTCTACTCCCAGATCTCCTTTGTTACAGGCTAAAGTCAGAACAGTAACGACAAAGGAAAGGTATGCATTGAAAAGACTCCAGAGATCTCAGGAGCAGTGGTGTCCTACACCTGGGCCAGTTAAAAAAAAGATGCATATTGTCATCGGGCTTTGAATTGTCTGCAAAAGATCTTGGTACCAGGAGCCAAATTCTGCTAGTGTTGAAGATTTCTATGTTGAGCTAGTCATGTACGCGTATTCTATCTGTGCCACCAGCCTTGACTGTAAACCAGATAATAATCATAAATTGTACTATCATAAAGACACAGCATTGACAGATGAGGAATCATTTGTCCCATAATTTTATGGAATGACCAAGAGTCAAACATTCAATTAATCCAGGTCACCTGACACCCATACACTGTGATTGAGAATGGAACTTAGCATGTCTACAGTCATTTAAAAATTGTTCGACATATTACCAGATTTAAACTTTACGCTGATAAGAGGAAGTTACTACGCTTTCTATTACTATACAAATGGTGGACATTAAACTCAGGTAAGGTGAGTTACTCAGAATTAAATAGCAAACAGTAGCACTGAAAGTCAAACAGATATCTTTTAAGTCTGGTTTGTTTGTTTGTTTTTCTGTTTCACCTGAACTGGCTCCCAAGCAGTCTACTTTTTTCAGATTTCTCCAAAGTACCTTTAAAATAGTCAATAAAAATTGAACTTGGCTATTATCTACATTTACATTCCCTATTCATCTTTCTTTATCCATAATACCTTGTGACAATTTATCCTATAAATTCTTAAAATTCAACATATCCCCTGTTTCTTTCTCATTTATATCAAATGTGAACAACAAATTTTAGGCCATCCATCATCTCATGATCTTCACATGTCCCCAAGCCTAATTATCTTACATGGTTTTATTATTCCACTGAAGGGCAGCTTTGGGAGAGTGGAGGAAGCGTGTGGAGTTGCCTTAGTGAATAATTCACCATTGTGGAAAATGGATTAAATATAAACCATATTGAGGGAGTAGAGATTTAAAGATTTTGCAGAAGGCACTTGCCATGAGTATTTGTGTGTGTGTGTGTATGTGTGTGTTTCCAAATATTTTATTGATTTCTGTTACTCTAATCTTCTACTCCTGAGCAGGCAATCTTTGTAACACTTAACAGCTTATACAAAAGAGATCTTCATGATTTCTTCTCTGATTACTTAGCCTCAAAGAATCAATAATGAATCTTTTGCATCTAATTTAAGTTAATTCAGCCATTATTTATTTTCCCTTCTGGGGTCTTAGTGAGATGGTAGAGTGGAAAGTTATTTTGTTTGTCTATTTGCTTTGAATGGAATATTGAACATCACCAACTAGAAGAAACAGCACGGGATTTAGAATAAGAAGCCATGGGTTTGGGTGCTGCTTTTTATTTATTTATTCACTTGTTCATTTATTTATCCATTCATTCTCGTATATAAAATGGTGAAAAAGAATGATCTACTTGACACAATTACTTGAATGAAGAAATACGACTGTGCAAACAGTTTTTTGTAAACTAACACTGCTAACTTTTAGCTATATTGTTACAGATGTTTTTCTTCTTACATAAAATAGAGTATCTCCATTTTAGTAAGGTAGACATGATAGAGTACATACGCCATTTATCTCCTCCTTTCTTATAATCAACTGAAAAGATGGTAAAGAAATACAAAAGCCATAATCCCTCATAAAGAGAACAGGAGAAAGGACAGCAATAACTGTGAGATTTGTACACATTTCTAGAGAGTATAAGTCTGCTGGAGAGGTAGTTAATGAGAGAAATCCAATAGTGGAAAACATAGCCTTGAATATGGACACAGGAGAAAATAGTCACATGTGATCATTCAAAGATGTTTCGTATAATTTGCAGGTTGAAAGAGAAAAGTCGATCTGAAAAAAAAGCCTGTAAATGGGAAAGTCTGGGCTTATCTTTCTCACCATAATTCCTAACTTCTAGTTATCTATCCAGGCCAAATACTGTCATATTCTTCTAAAAAGTGATTGCTGAAATGTCTAAGGATAACCAAGGCAGTTTTTTTGAGGGTGCTAGCACCTCAGGACAAAGCCTTCACATTTATAAATTCCAAAGGCTACTCAACTAGTCCTGTTTTCATACGCAATCTCCTGGCAGTTTTCCCATCTTGTTCTTAAATATGAATAGAAACCAGAGATCACCAGGCATTTGAGGAAAACTTTTTATATGGCAGATTGCCCATGAGATAAGCAATAAGAAAAAATTAACACCAGAAGAAACATGCAATTCTGGAAACAAAATGGAAAAACATATCCTCTTAAGCAATAGAAAAGGATTTTTTTAAAATAAAAGAACAATCAGAGAATGAGCCTGGTACTGTGCTGGAAAGTTTCATTACCTAAGCAGAAAAACAATCAGGGCACTATCATTTTGAAGCTTTGGAAATACCAAACTGTCAACATGTAGCACCTTCCAATGTCTTGAATAATAAAAACCTTAAATTTTAATCAAACAGTCATCTAATACACAACATGTAGCACAGTTCATATATCAAAAATGCAATTTGCTACTGCTAAGTCACTTTAGTCACGTCCAACACTGTGAGATCCCATAGACAGCAGCCCACCAGGCTCCCCCGTCCCTGGGATTCTCCAGGCAAGAACACTGGAGTGGGTTGCCATTTCCTTCTCCAATGCAGGAAAGTGAAAGTGAAGTCACTCAGTCGTGTCTGACTCTTAGCGACCCCATGAACTACAGCCTACCAGGCTCCTCCGTCCATGGGATTTTCCAGGCAAGAGTACTGGAGTGGGGTCCATTGCCTTCTCCGAAAAATGCAATTTAGGTATTTATAATACAGCATCCTGTATTACAGTACTTGTTTATGTATCCCATCTTCCTCAAGGTAGAATCTCAATAGCATTACAATATGGAGCAATGATATAAACACATGGATGGTAGTAGGAAGGAATAAAGTGTAGTGCTCAAGGACAGATGTTCAGAGCAAACCTACCTGGGTGTAATACTGACTACCCTTAGGGGTGCACATTAATAAGTGTTCCCATTACTTGATATATATTCCTCAGTTTACCTGTCTGTAAACTGGTGACAATAATAGCTGCTCTCCCACAGTTTCTATGAATACTAAATGATTCATTGTATTAATAGAATGCCTGGGACAGTGCCTGATAGGTGTTTTGCACTCTACTATTGATGGTTATATAGATACAAATGAAATGTGTTATTGCATCTTTGTCTAAAATTAACATGGCTACTTTAACCTTCTAAAATTAGCGTTAGCAGCATATCTTTCTCCATTCTTTATTTCATCTATGTCTTCATACTTAAAATCATTTTCTTATAGACACCTATGATTGGGTCTTGTTTTTTTATCCACTCTGACAATCTCTCTTGTTTGCAGTATTTAGAACACTCACATTTAAAATGACTGCTAATATAATGGGTTAATATCCATCATACTTAAAACTGTTTCAATTTATTGTCCTTATTTTTTGTTTTTGTCTTCCACTTTTTTTGGCTTCTCTAATTTTACTTGGGCACTTTATATTATTCTATTTTCCTTCAGTCCTATCATATTATTATACTTATATTTTGTAAATGTAATGGTTGTCCTAGGATTGGCAACATACTTTTACAAGTGATACAATTTCACTTTCAAATAACACAGCACTACTTCACAAATAGTGCAAATACCTTATAACTGCTGCTGCTGCTAAGTCGCTTCAGTCGTGGCCAACTCTGTGCGACCCCATAGACGGCAGCCCACCAGGCTCTGCCGTCCCTGGGATTCTCCATGCAAGAACACTGGAGTGGGTTGCCATTTCCTTCTCCAAGGCATGAAAGTGAAAAGTGAAAGTGAAGTCACTCAGTCGTGTCCGACTCTTAGCGACCCCATGGACTTTAGCCCACCAGGTTCCTCCGTCCATGGGATTTTCCAGGCAAGAGTACTGGAGTGGGGTGCCATTACCTTATAACTAAGTATGTCCAATTCCTCTCTCTCAACCCTTATAATGTTGCTGTCATTTCACATATCCATAAGCAGTGATCACCAAATATACTGTAACTATTACCTTGAACATTTATTCTATTAAGAATAAGAGACAACATTTTGTTTTACCTCAGTTTTTGCTTCTCTACAATGCTTCCTTTATGTATATCCTGGATTTAAATCTGTATAATTTTCCTTTTCCCTCAAGAACACTTTTATCATTTTTCTAAAAGGCAGTTCAGCTGCTGACATATGCACTCAGTTTTGACTCAGAATGCCTTTATCTTGCCTTCATTTTTGAAAGGTAGTTTATTAGGTTCAGAATACTAGGTTGGTGATTTTTTTTTATTTGTTGACACTTTATATTTAACACCTGAAATATTGTGTCCCATTCTTTTTCCTTGCATGGTTTCTAATGTCTGATGTAGTTCTTTTCTTTTGTTCTTATATAGGTGAGGTTCTCTTCACCCCATCCCCAGCTTATTTCTTTGGATTTTCTGCAATGTGCACATGGTGTGTGTGTGTGTATACATATATATATGTGTGTGTGTGTTCATCCTAGTTGGTGTTCTCGGAGCTTCCTGGGCCTGTAGTAAACATTTTTCATTAATTTTTGGAACCAATTAATTCATTTTTATTGAAGTATACCTGACATATAATATTATGTAAGTTACAGGTATACTACAGTGATTCACAATTTTAAAGGTTATATTCCATGTATAGTTATTTTAAGATATTTGCTATATTCCCTGTGCTATATAATAAATATATCCTTGGAACTTATTTTATATGTTATCATTTGTACCTCTTAATACCCTGCCCCTAATGTTCCCCTCCTCCCTTCTCTCTCCCCACTAGTTACCACTTTCTTTGTTCTCTATATCTGTGAGTCTGTTTCTTTTTCATTAAATTTACTAGTTTTTTAAGTTTTTAGGTTCTACATGTAAGTGATACCATATAGTATTTGTCTTTCTTTGTCTGACTTATTTCATTTAGCAGAATAGTAAGTCCATTCGTGTTGTTGTAAGCGGAAAAATTTCATTCTTATATGGTTGAGCAGTATACCATTATATATACTCATATGTATACCACATCCTTATTAAATCCTCTCCTGGTGGACACTTAGGTTGCATCCTTATCTTGGCAAATGTAAATAATGCTGCTATGCACTTTGGAGTGAAAGCATCTTTCTAAGTTAGTCTTTCTGATTTTTGTTGTTGAAAGCCCAACATGATGTATTAAGTAAAAGCACCTACAACAGACAGGTCTTTAGTGTGTGAGGTTTTGTGTTTATCTGGCTAGAAGTTAGGCTCTGTTTGCTGTAGCTGTAGTGTTAGAGGCCAAAACTTCCCCTAGGGTTCTTTTTGGCCTACCTCATTGCCTTTTGGTTTTCCTGTGGATTCCTAAAAACGGGCCTGAGCGTTATAGCAATTTTAGCTACTATTTCTGGTTATCATATAGGAGCCCTACTGATGTGAGCATAAAGTGAACCTGAGGTAGACAGTACCCTCCCTTCACATCTAAAGCTAAAGCAGCATGGAGTTATTGCCCTTCCCCAGATTGGTGGACTTGGTTAAGCCTTAGTTGGTCAGGCTCTGCTAAAATAGTTTCCCTTGAGGAGAAGCCTTATGAAGAAAAACAGAGAGCTCTTGTCTTATTTCAAAATGATTGCTTTTTCCCTCTCCCTGCTGGAAGCACAAAAGGATTTTTCTCAGATCTTCACAGTGAGATGTGATAGGGCTTCTGGAAGCAAAACTCAGGAAAGAGTGGAGGCCCCCAAGATTGGACCCCCTTGGATCTAGTCCACTCTAAGCCTCCAACAATTTGTCAGTTACAGCGTAATAAGTTTCTACTGATACACGCTTCAGTTTTGGGCTTCTGATGCTGAGCTGCTTCTCACAGTAAGCTGTGATTATCTGCCTCTGATTGTCTCTTCAGCTTCCAGGGCTGCGTTTTACCTATGAGCTCAGTTTTCTGATCTAAGAGCTGTTGATTTTTAGTTCGTTCAGCTTCTTTCTTGTTGTGAGGAAGGAGTCATGACTTCCAAGCTTGTAACATGTTGGATCAGAAACCAAAACTTCAAGTATCGCATCTTAGAAATTTCTACCCACAGGAATTATTCATCGTATTTCATTGTTTTGGGCCCTCTGACAAAGTCAAAATAAGGATCTGGCAAATTGGAAAAGAAAACAATATATGATTGAGAGTGAAAGAAACAAAAGATAAATACTTCCTGGCTGATTGTTAAACCCTCTGTATGTAGTAGTAAATTCAGAGAGAGGTCTTAATTTGCCTATTTCACTCAAACAATGGTCATTTTTTCCTAGCTTTCATTAGCTTCTTCCTGCAATATGAGTTCTTCTGTGGCCTTTATTTATAGTCATGTTGTCTGCTGTTCTCTTTATGAGCCAATTTACATCTTTTGGGAGTAGACAGGGTGAAATTCAGAATGATTTAGGAACCAGCTGGATACAGTAACTTGCCATGTTTTTTCTCTGCCTATGAAGAGAACATCTGCTAGATATGCTGGATGGAGTGTGCTTTTGTCTTCAGAAGGAATCAGACATGTTCATGTATTTCCATTCTGAAGAGAAAATGTTGCTATGGTGTATTAAAAAGAAAAAAGTCCCACCTGTAAGTAACAATTTGCTAATACACTATGGCAGAGTTATGTTCTATTTTAAGATCTTGGATGGAATGCATCTTCACTGCACAAAGAGTGAGGAGAAAATGAGCTGAGACCATGCTTGCCATGGCCTTTCTTTAGGTTGTTAAATCTCCTGCTGAGAAAACACAGGAAATATTAATATTCTGACAGGAACTGTCAAGGTTCACATGGCGGTCTCATGCCAAGCAGGCTTAGTAATACTTGAAGGAAAATAATCCTAAACAAGCTGGAGAAAAATCTGAGCATAAAATTGTTACCATTTTAAGGTCTTTCTTTTAATATTGAAAAAATAATACACTTATTAGCAGCTAAGATAATAATACCCAATCTTTTTGGCTAAAGCATATTGCCAATAATTGACTAACTATACCACTAACTTTCATTTCTACCAAGTAGTATATAAACACATTTAAACACATGTATATGACACATATAGAATTCTTATTTTACAAATTTAAAAATAGGTCTTGACCAGAAATAGCTGCTGGTAGATATTGTTACATTATGTCTATAGATTCCTTTTTCCTCCCATCATATATCAGTACTACAAATGACCAAATACACACTGACATTAAAGGTACTTTGTTGGCAACAGCCATCATTTAGACTTCTAATTCTTTGATTATTTCCTGGTAGCTTTAAAATGCAAAAATTACTTCTTGCCTAATACATGCAAATACTCATCCAAAAACATTTTATTCTCAGAAAGATCCTTAAACTTCATTCAAATGGTAATGTAATAAAACTATATACAAATCAATTAATTATATGTATGGCATTAATTTTATCTTCATCTGTACCACATGTTCTTAGTCTAAGCTACCATCATCCCTTCTCTTATCTATTGAAATACCTACTAACCAATTTTCCACATCAACTGTTGCTTCCTCTTTGATCACTTACCATGTGGCATACTGAGCAACCATTTCAAAAAACATATTTGACCTTGACATTCTCTGCTGAGACCACACTTTGTCTTTCCATCACTCTTGACAAAGACCTACAGGGCTCTGTGTGCCCCAGCCCCTGCCCACATCCCCAGATCTCTGTAGTCAGTGTCATGCAGCTTCTTTCCTCCCCTCCTGTAAGTGAGGCTCAGACCCCTAGTAGGTCTTTATCAACTTGTTCACATTGTTTGGAGCCCTCTTTCCCCTTCTCTCTGTCCTTAGTTAACTCCTAACTCATCCCTCAAGGGAGTATTTCTTACTCTTGGGTCAGATCTCCTGTAAGCCATGGTCAGCTCACATACCTTTCCCTCCATAGAACTTATCACTATGGACTACCACACCATGGGAAGAACATGCACAAAACAGATGCATTCAAGTCTTCCCTGACATTTAATTGAGGAAGACACTGCATGTGCTGGAGTAATAAACTCCCAGCACATTTTCAAATAAGTGGACATGCACAGGCATATATTAAGAGGGAAAAAGAGGTTGAGAGAAAGACAAGTGCAAAACTGACACCTTCTTAATAGATGACACATTTTTAAGAACTTAAACTATACACTCATGTTTGCACTGAAATACAGATGGTGTTTATCAGTGCATTAGCAGGGAATGTATGTGATTATGATTATGCATCTTCTTTCATATTTGTTTAAAAGTCAGCACGCTGCTGCTGCTGCTGCTAAATCGCTTCAGTCGTGTCTGATTCTGTGCGACCCCATAGACGGCAGCCCACCAGGCTCCCCCGTCCCTGGGATTCTTCAGGCAAGAACACTGGAGTGGGTTGCCATTTCCTTCTCCAAGGCATGAAAGTGAAAAGTGAAAGTGAAGTCGCTCAGTCGTGTCCGACTTAGCAACCCCATGGACTGCAGCCTACCAGGCTTCTCAGTCCATGGGATCTTCCAGGCAAAAGTACTGGAGTGGGGTGCCATTGCCTTTTCCGAAAAATCAGCATAGTTCATCCTAATTATTCTCAGGTTCCATATTTGCATGTTCATCCACTTGCTAAAACTTATTTTAACCCCCAAGTTGATATTCACTGCACTTTCAAGTCATTTCCAGACGTGTGCAAAGCTGCAAGAAAACTGAGTTGCCCAACACTCCTGTTGCCAGCTGAAGTGGAACAAGCAGGCTGCCTGTTTGTTTCAACTCTCATTCAGAGACCAGCAGAGGATGGAAACTGTAGGAGGAGGTGCAGTGCAAGAAGCTCTTGTCCTGGGGCCAGTTGGACGGGTTCTACTCTCAATTTGGACTCTTTATTAGTTGGACAGCCTCAGGTGAGCATCTTAACACTTGTGGATATGCATTCTTCTTTTGTTGAAGTCGAAAATAGACTCTCCAAGAATGAGTTGAGTTGTTATGATTTAATCTGAGACTTAAGGTTTAAGGTTATAATATCTGTGTCTGGTTTGTGTGTATGTGTGCACACACACACACACACACACACCCCTATCTCTCACCAGGAGCAATTATTTAATATTTGCTAATTTAATGTTCTTGGCAACTTTCTGGAACACAACTAACATGAATAATGAGAATCAACTGTTTATTAAAAATGAAATGTAATTTCAAATTTATGGGCCTTTGAAACAAGAAGTCCATAGACCACAGGTCGAAAATTGATGACCTGAAATAATGTTTTTAATCTTAACATGAAAAAATTTATACTCAGAGAGTTTAAAACAGTTTTCTTAAATAGCACAACTATTCATTGAGATAAATAATATCTAGAACTCAGATATGCTAGTTCTTTCAGAGTACTAAACTTTTCACAAATTATCCAAAATGGAAGCTGATACTAAAATATAAGGACCAGCATTTGAAAAAAAGTTGTCTCTAGTAGTGGGAGTTTTAGTTTCTCATTATCTCAAAATCTTGTTTGTTCTCATACCAAAAATACATAATAGTATCTCCCCTGAAAAGTTATTATCATGAGGGTCAAATAAAGGGATGATTTTACAATTTAATTGAAATCTATAAATGGCAATGGAGAAAGTCTTAGATAAGTTTATATGCTTTATATATATATGCTGCTGTATATGTCTCTGATTAAAAACAAACAGAAAAAAATTTGGATTTGAAACAATTTAAAAATTTCCAACTCATCTTGCAAGATTATCCGGCCTGACAAGTTATTCTCACAAAGAAATAGGCATTATGATCAAAATATTAAAATTTAATATAGGGTTAAGTTGGTTATTTAATTGCAAAGTGACTATTCACCAACGTTTATCTAATTTTAAAAAGCTATTAAGAAAATGGTCTTCTAATGAAAAACTAAATCACTTTTGACCAATTCCTCCCCATCATGGTACTTGACATAAGAAATTTTACAGCCCAGATTTTTGCTATAGATTTGTCTCCACATCTGTAATCTTGAGCCAAGTACATGGCTGCCTGTAATAAAGATGATGTTTCCCAGCTTCCCTTGCAGCTAATTGTAACCTCATAGCAGACTTATGGCTGGGTTTGAATAGAAGTATAATGTGACAGCTTCTGAGAAATCTACTTAAAAGAGAACTAACACAGATTCTTGGCCCCTTCTCCTCTCCTCCTAACCTCTTTGAAAGTAGACTATGGAGATAATGACAAGCATCACCACATGGCTCAATGATAAAGAATCCACCTGCAATGCAGGAGACACAGATTTGATCTTTGAGTTGGGAAGATCCCCTGCAGGAAGAAATGACAGTCCACTCTAGTCCATAAGGTTGTAAAGAGTTGGATATGACTGAGCAAATGAGCACACACCTATGACCAGCTTCACGGCCATTGAGACAGTGTGATCTCATAGGACCTGGTACACAGAAGTATCTCACACTTGATTAATTGGCCTACTATAGCCCTCCAGAAGGTCTGAATTTCACATGTGAGCATGTGTTGTGTAAATGAGGGGCTTCCTTGGTGACTCAGATCACAAATAATCTGCCTGTAATATAGGAGAACCAGGTTCGATCCCTGGGTTGGTAAGATCTCCTGGAGATAGGAATGACAACCCACTCCAATATTCTTGCCAGGAGAATTCTATGGACAGAGGAGCCTGATGGGCTACAATCCATTGGGTCACAAAGAGTCAGACACTATTGAGCAAATAATACTTTGTAACTGAAGTGCAGAACATATATGCAGTATGTGTTTCAGATGTTTATTATTTCTTTATGTACAGCATTCTCAATGCCTCATGAAGTAAGAATCCCAGTGGACAATATGTGGGAGTTCAGCAAGATGCAAAGTGAATACAAGGTAAACATGTTACCTGTTTGACTAAGAAGTGAATGCTCTCAGTTCTAAGAGACTATGCTTTGTGTTTGAAGAAAAACTTGCTTCTGATTTAGAAACAAGGCAATTGATATTCAAACACAAAGGATAGGCACCCCTATCATATCCTTTCTTATTCGTATCCTTAATTTTTTAGATTAGTCAACCACTTATGCCAAAAATGATGACTGGGAAGGAACAGGAAAGATAAGGCAATCTATAGTTGTTTGTCTTTTCACTTTTCCTTTACTCATCAGTAAGGTGAAGGTACAGAGTGGTGGTAGATTGTGCACATGTTAAAGAAACAAACAAAAAAAAAACTAAAAACATTTGAGTTAGTTTCATGTACTGTTTTCATCATTCTGGATGTATGAGGTATGAAATATGAATTGTGTATTTGGCTATTGCATATATGAATTAAATGCTTTTATATTTGAATCTAAAACTAGCATCATACAATATAAAGGTAAATGATAAAATTCATGCTAATAATAAAAAATTTCAACTTTTCTTAGAATAGCATTAATAATAATTTTTAAAATACCCTAATAAGCTGAGAAACTGCAGAAGAAATAAGTGCCTTTATATATTTTAGTACCTTTAACAATATATTTTTCCTGTTTTTTTAAAAGAGTCCCATATTTTTATTTTCTTTTGTGCCCTGGGAATATTTATAGCCAGTTATATAGAGGTGATGGCTAAAAATTATTCTTGGTCCATGAGATTGGGGTCCAAACACTAGCATTCTCAGATGGAAATCTGGAAGCAGGCTGGGTTCCATATGACTGCTAAGAATTATAAACCAGCCATAGACTGTTCACATCCAGATTTTCCAGAATGAGAAATAAACTTCTATCATGTTTAACCAACCATGTAGGGGAGGTTCTGTTATTTGGTAATTCATACAAGCACTGGATTGAAGAAAAGGAGTTTTAAAAGGAGCACATTTCACTGTCATTACAGACACTATCCTGCAGTTAAGACATAAGGAGATATTTTTTCGGAAAAAACAAGCAGTCACAGAGATGAGTAAGCAGGTTCATAATGAGACTTATGTGACTAACTGATTAACTATCTTGAATCTGTACAAATTCTGCTGTATGTTCATTTATTTTTTGACTTACAAAATCCCAACAGCCCTAGACAAAATGATTTATTTTGATCTTTAGAAGCATTTTTTGTTTGTATGATTTGAATATATTCATAAAGACAATGAAAATAAAGTAACAATAATAGGAATCAATCCATCTCTCATGAAATTAACAATTGAACTCAATGTTTGCTTTAGCGATAATGACGTGAGTAGGGAGGTCAGCACTGACATTTCTTGAGTTCCTGCTATGTGCAGGTCTTTGGTTGTGCTTTATAGGCATCATCACTTTTACTCTCACATAAGCACTGTGAGGGTAAATAAAATTACCATCTTACCAGAAAGCACTAGCTCAGTGAAGTGGCTTTAGTTGCCCAAGGCGGTATTGCCAGGATATATTTAAATCTAAGTATTTTGGTTATGGTTAAAAAAAAAAAAAAAAAGGAGCTTTGAAAGCACACTGTCATCCAGGCAGAGAGAGTGTCATTAATCATTTGTGGAAGAACTTGTGAAGTCTTAGATTAATTGAGTTTGTGAGGACTAAAAAGGTCTTGCTATTCCATCTACAACTTTAATCAAGTTTCAATATGCACTACCGACCCTAGGAACTAGTAAGTTTCACATGAAGCCAATGGAAAAAGAGATCATGAAGACAGATGGAGCATTTGGATCCATGCACGATTATTGCCTTATGTTCTTTTATATGATCCTTGTAAAAAATAGGTCAGCTTAGCTGTCTTACTCAGATGAAAATGTAATAAATGTTTACACAATTCATCACTTAAAGAATCTAAATTTAATTTCCTACTTGGACTCCTGTCTGTAATAAAAATATGGAAGAAACAGCCTGTGTTATTTACCTCTTGAGAATGACAAGTTATAAAGTGGGATCTTTGAGATAGTAAGCATGGATGTTTCCATAGCTTTCTGTTCAAATCAGTGCAGCTGTCATAGTCATCAGTATAAACTGATTTGACCACATGATCCACCTTATCTATTTGTCAACCAACTTCATTTGTGAAGGTCATGAAAATCACCCAGTTTGTCATTACAATATCTACTTACAGAAACATTCTTTTTATCAGGTCTTGTTAAAATGACATTTAATTGACCTTTACAGGGACAGCAAGGTTTGAAGATTGGTAACTATAATTGAAACTTTTTTTTTAAATGAAAGAGAATATTAGAATCAGAGGTTTCCTAGTAAAATATTGAATTACTTAAAACATCATTCATTGACAACATGTTATGAATTTTGAGGGTTTCATACCTTTCAGAGGCCCTTATCCATTTCCTGCTTACTGAAATGTCAATGTTTAAGATTTATTCTTGTTCTTTACTATGCTTTAACTTTTATCTATAAAATCCATCCTTGAATATTAAGATATTTATATTCAAATGTAACTCATTTTGTTAAAAGGCTCTCCTTTGGAAGAGCTGAATATAGAATGCTCTGGTAATGAATGGTTTGATTAAAAGGTAGAAAGAAAATTTAGAAAGCATATTCAAAAGCAGAGACATTACTTTGCCAACAAAGGTCCCTCTGGTCAAGGCTATGGTTTTTCCTGTGTCATGTATGGATGTGAGAGTTGGACCGTGGAGAAGGCTGAGCGCCGAAGAATTGATGCTTTTGAACTGTGGTGTTGGAAAAGACTCTTGAGAGTCCCTTGGACTGCAAGGTGATCCAACCAGTCCATTCTGAAGGAGATCAGCCCTGGGATTTCTTGGGAAGGAATGATGCTAAAGCTGAAACTCCAGTACTTTGGCCACCTCATGTGAAGAGTTGACTCATTGGAAAAGACTCTGATGCTGGGAGGGATTGGGGGCAGGAGGAGAAGGGGACACCAGAGGATGAGATGGCTGGATGGCATCACTGACTCAATGGACATGAGTCTGGGTGAACTCCTGGAGTTGGTGATGGACAGGGAGGCCTGGCGTGCTGCGATTCATGGGGTCACAAAGAGCCGGACACGACTGAATGACTGATCTGATCTGATGTAGAATAAACAGAAAAGTAATTGATGAAGAATTTTTGAATAATGTTAATGGCAGAATTTGTCTCACCACTATTACTAGAGATTCTTTGCTTCCTTTTAATGGGGAAAGAAAACAAATCCTAGTAGATATTCACTTTATTTTGTCTTATTTTTTTTAAACAAATTTAATGCCCTGAAAGTATAGGAGAACTGACAACTTTGTGGACAAAATGTGATTACAAGTTTTCCTTATGTTGAGACACATTTTTGATGTGACAAATATACACATTAACAGTTAAATGTATGTTATGTTTTAAGCTTTAGCTGAGATTTGCTTAAAAAAGAAGAAAACTAAATATTAGTTACACAGTGGACACGAAAAAGAAAAAAATTGTTTGTGGAGGTAGATATTTAATCATTATGACTTTAGAGGAGACAGGCAAAATGGTTGTTGCCTAGTTTTTTCCCTGAAGGAGTTCTGACTGAATAAAGGTTACTGAGTGTAACTTTATTTCTTTTTTTTTTTTTTCTTTTTATAATGTGTCACTTGCTCTATTTTGAGGCTTTGTGCTGCTGTTTAAAGGGATAATTTCCTCAAATGTTTTGTGACACATTTTTGTTCACAAATCCCATTCATCTTTTTGTTATGTTCACTAATGGCCCCTCTGGCTACTGACAAAACCAGAGAGTTTTTGCAATGGTGTTTCCAAAGTGTCCCCTGCGCCTGGGTCTAAGTAATTGCCTTGGACACTACTCTGCATCTTCAGCATCCAAACTAGAACTGGAACTTCAGCCTGCAAGCCTGTTCACGCAGTTTTCCGGAGAGGCGGGAGAATGGCAGAGAACCCTAGCTGGTCCAAGACACTCCCAGGCCATCACCAGACCAGAGCCCAAAGCTCCACTCCTTGTGTATTCTCATGGTGATATTAGAGCTCCCAAGAATCCCACCCACTTGTTCTAACCCTGCTCTAATTTTCACCACTATTTGTGATTGGCTAAGCTTTTATCTAGTTTTATTGACCTACATAGTTGATTTTCTGTGTACCTCTCTTTTCTCTGTGTCTCTCTTTTTTCTTTTTCTTTCTTTGTAATTATTCTTGCTATCAGTGGAGTGACTCATTCTACAAGTCTTTTCTATCATTTTTGTTGTTGTCGTTTAGTCACTAAGTTGTGTCCAACACTTCTGTGACCCGATGGACTGCAGTTTGCAGGCTCCTCTGTCCCTGGAATTTCCCAGAGAGGAATCCTGGAGTCGGTTGTCATTTCCTTCTCCAAGGGATCTTCGTGACCCAGGGATCAAACCCTTTTTTCTGCACTGGCAGGAGGATTATTTACCACTGAGCCACCAGGGAAGTCCCTATCATTTACTGTGCTTTTAAGTAGAAAGGACAATTGATGTTGGTGCACTTATGCTCCCAGCTGGCACCAGTGGAAAGGAACCTGCCTCCCAATGCAGGAGACATAAGACACACAGGTTCGATCCCTGGGTTGGGAAGATCCCCTGGAGGAGGGCATGGCAACTTGCTCCAGTATTCTTTTCTGGAGAATCCCAAGGACAGCAGAGCCTGGCAGGCTACAGTCCACAGGGTCACAAAGAGTTGGACACAACTGAAATGACTTAGCACACAAGCACTTATGCTCAGATCATTATCTCTATGGTAATTTCAAAACAAAAAGTTAAAATCATGGAGGATATTCAAGGTTCCTTATAGTACCATGGTCTCATAGTTCAATTTTTATTCCTATTTGGTTTTATTGAGTCTTAATCCTCATTTCCAACTCTTCCTGAGTACATATTAAGGCTAGCAAACAGTTATTGAGAACAAGTAAGTTTAAGACATCTTTATTCCTTCTCATATCTCCATAGAACATTTTCACAACATATTACATGGAGAGGAAAAATTTCATTTTGAATATAGTTAATTCTAATATGATTTTGAATACAAATTCTTATGTCCCTTTACTAAATTGTAAATAAGACTAATTTTTAAAAGAAATATAATCTCCCTTAATCTCAAAAGAATGAACTCTTGTATGCTCTCTAAACTGAAGAGCTGCTTCAGTACCGGCACCTTCTTGCTTTAGATTTGTTCTTAGCCATTGTTGCTGTTCTTCACTCACTCAGTCATGTCTGACTTTTGGTGACCCCATGGACTGCAGCACACCAGGCTTCCCTGTCCTTTACCCATCTCCCAGAGCTTTCTCAGACTCTTGTCTCTTGGGTCAGTGATGCCATCCAATCATCTTGTCCTCTGTCATCCTCTTCTCCTCCTCAGTCTTCCTGGCATCAGGGTCTTTTCTAATGAGTCGGCTGTTTGCATTAGGTAGCCAAAGTTTTGGAGCTCTTAGCCATAGGTACACTATTTCTATTTTGTTCTCAGGATTAGCACAGTGTTTTTCATACAGTAGGCTCTCTTTAAGTGTATCTGAAAGGGTAGATAGTATACCAACAAAAGAAAAGAAAGGGAGAGGGAAGATTAACCTTTCCCAGAAATCTAACTTACAAAAGTGATCGTCTTATTCTTTTATGCCTTGTAAAACAAAGAAACCTGTAATTTTCACATGAATAATTTTGCCCTATTACAACAAATTATATGATTATTTTCAACTGGCCTGATTTCAGATGCATAAAAACTTGCTTCAAGTTTTCATTAGAGAAATAAAATAGAAACAAAAGCTATAACAACATTTATTGCCAAAAGTATTTATTTAGTACTTCCCTGTAAAACACTGAGGAAGTGGTTGCTATGATTCTTTTACTCAATAAACCTGTAATCTAGTGAATTAAGAGTAAATAAGGAATTAGTGGTTTATTATGCATCTTTGGAATTTGTATAAGAACTAGCTTCAATTACACAGCTTAATCATGTGTTTCCCTGTTTACTCAGGGACATTCCTTTTAAACAATAATAGTGTCCAGACAATGATCATGAGTCATGATGGTGACCTTGAGTATTGGCCAACTAGAGGCATTTGTACCTGGGACAATTAACTGAATCAATTAAAGGAAGGACAGGAGAGGTCAATCAGGCATTATTTTACTTAACCTCTTTTTAGCTTAATCCACAGTGTATGTGGAAGCTTTCTATGATCTCCAAAATGTGCAGATTAAGCAGTTCAAAGTGTGAAATTTCCACACATGTGTAAGTTTAAAGGTAAACAGACTTTTTTAAAATTTATTTTTATTTTTTACTAATGGTCTTTATTTATATCTCTAGTATTTACCAGGACTGAGTGTAAATGAAGGAGATTCATAAACCCTTTGTTTGACTTCCCTAGTTTCATTATAATCTTCCTCTGAAATGTGAAAGTTCTATTTTATGAATTAAAACATTTACTGTCAGTAAAACTGACTGTTACGTTGTAAGAGTGATATAAAATTTCAAAAAAGTTATATAATTTTTAAAATGTCATAAAGATATAGTTTTCTTTGGCTTCTAGACCTACATATATCACACATTTCCCCTAAAATTAGAAGCAAAAAAAAGTTTAAAAAAAAAGGTCACTCTATTAACAAAACAATCCAATTTTAGCCAAGCAAGGTAGAACTGAATCTATGTCAGAAGTTCTCATCTATCATGTAAAATTTTGTTCCATTTCAAAACTTAACTATATAAATGCTGACTTTTATTTCATAAAAAGGAATAAATCAGAGTGCCTTAGTGGAGAAAAAGTATGAGGACAAAGAGGAAGTTTGGCAACAGATAGAAGTTTTCCGCTTCCATGTACCTCTCTTGCTTCAGTATATTTTATCTTACTCTCTAGGCATCGATTGTACAATATACTCTTTCATGTTCTTTCTTTGAGTTCTTGGTTTTTCTCCTTTTTCTGTTTATTGTACCTTAATTAGCATATAAGTAAAGTGAAATAGAAATTAAAATTACCTAAATTCATGGTATTTGAGCAGCTGTATTGAATTATTTAACACGATATTTGAGAGCATTTTGGTAAAGTAATATTAGCCTAGTCTAACACAGAGTCTAGTGTTGAGATTAAGAACAAAGGACTTCACAGAACTAGAAGAAATCGTTTTGAAACTTTGCATGGAAACACAAAATGCCTCGAATAGCCAAAACTGTCTTAGAAGGAAGAACAGAGCTGGAGGAATCACACTCTTTGCTTCAGACTATGCTACAAAGCTACAGCAATCAAAACAGTATGGTATAGATGAATAGAAATAAACTCACACAATTATGTTCAGTTAATCAGCAACAAAGGAGGCAAGAATATACAATGGAGAAAAGACAGCAGTGCTGGGAAAATTGTACAGCTCCATGCAAAAGAGTGAAAATACAACACTCTGTAACACTGTATATGAAAGTAATTCAAATTAGATTAAAGGCACAAATGTAATGACAGTGAAAGTCACTCAGTCACGTCCAACTGTGACCTTAGGGACTGTAACCTGCCAGGCTTCCCTGTCTATGGAATGTAATACTGGAAGCCATATAACTCCTAGAGTAAAACATAGAACACTCTTTAACATAAATCACAGCAAGTTTTTTTTTTTTTTTTAATCTGTGTCCCAAAACAAAGGAAAGTAAAAGCAAAAAATAAATGGGACCTAATTAAATTTAAAAGCTTTGCACAGCAAATAAAACCATGGACAAAATAAGACAACCTACAGAGTGGGAGAAAATATTTGAAGATCTTACAACTGATAAGGGGTTAACATCCAACATACATAAAGAGCTCAGACAACTCACCACCGAAAAAACAAAACAACAACAACCCAATCAAAAGTGTGCAGAGGAACTAAACAGACATTTTTCTAAAGAGCAAATGCAGATGACTGGCACATAAAAAGATGCTTAACATCACTAATCATCAGAGAAATGCAAATCAAAACCACAATGAAATATTACCTCACCCCTGCCAGGATAGCTGTCAAAAACAACACAATTGTCAGATGTTGGCAAGGATATAGAGAAAAGGAAACATTTTTAGACTGAATTTAAATTGGTGCAGCTATTGTGAAAGAGAGTTTGGAGACTTCTCAAACTACTAAAACTGGAACTGCCAAATGACCCTCTACTCCTAGTTATATATATGAAAAAACTGAAACACTAATTTGAAATGATACAGACATCCCAATGTTCGCAGCAGCATTAGTTACAATAGCCAAGATGTGGAAACATCCTAAGTGTCCATGACTGTCTGTGCTGTGCCCAGATTCTTAGCCGTGTCCTACTCTTTGTGACTGCATGGACTATACACACCAGGCTCCTCTAACCATGGAATTTCCCAGGCAAGAACACTGGAGTAAGTTACCATTTCCTTCTCCAGGTGATCTTCCCAACCCAGGGACTCAATGCATGTCTCCTGCACTGGCAGGCAGGTTTTTAACACTGAGCTACCTGGGAAGCCCAAGTGTCCATCACAGATGAATGGATAAAAAACCTGTGATGTACACAATGGGATACTACTCAGACATAAAAAGAATGAAATTTTGCCATGTGTTGCAACACAGATGGAGTTGGAGTGCATTAAGCAAATTGAAATCAGTCTGACAGATATTGTATGATATCACTTATACGTGGAATCTAAAAACTAAATAATGTAACAAAAAAGTAGATTCATAAACATAGAGAACAATGAAGAGATTAAGGTGGACGGGATATATAAAGGCAAGGGGTGAAGAGGTACATATTATTAGGTATAAAATATGCTCAAACTCATGTCCATTGAGTCAGTGATGCCATCCAACCATCTCATCCTCTGTCATCCCCTTCTTCTCCTACCTTCAATCTTTCCCAGCATCAGAGTCTTTTCTAATGAGTCAGCATTTCACATCAGATGGCCAAAGGATTGGAGCTTCAACATCAGTCCTTGCAATGAATATTCAGGATTGATTTCCTCTAGGATTCACTGGTTTGATCTCCTTGCATTCCAAGGGACTCTCAGGAGTCTTCTCCAACACCACAGTTCAAAAGCATCAGTTCTTTGGCATTCAGCCTTCTTTATGGTCCAACTCTCACATCCATACCTGACTATTGGAAAAACTGTAGTTTTGACTATACGGACCTTTGTTGGCAAAGTCTGTCTGTCTGTTCATTCACTGTCATGTCCGACTCTTTGCGACTCCATGGACTTCAGCACACCAGGCTTCCCTATCCATCACCAACTCCCAGAGCCTACTCAAAACTTATGTCCATCGCATCAGTGATGCCATCCAACTATCTCATCCTTTGCCTTCAATCATTCCCAGCATCATTGCCTTCAATCCCTTCTCCTCTTGCCTTCAATCATTCCCAGCATCAGGGTCTTTTCCAATGAGTTGGTTCTTTGCATCAGGTGTTTTGCATTGTAGTTTCAGCTTTAGCATCAGTCCTTCCAATGAATATTCAGGACTGATTTCCTTTAGGATTGACAGGCCCTAAAGGCCTGCTTCACGGAGAAGGCAATGGCAACCCACTCCAGTACTCTTGCCTGGAAAATCCCATGGACGGAGGAGCCTGGTAGGCTGTAGTCCATAGGGTCACGAAGAGTCGGACACTTACTGAGCGACTTCACTTTCACTTTCATGCATTGGAGAAGGAAATGGCAACCCACTCCAGTGTTCTTGCCTGGAGAATCCCAGGGACGGTGGAGCCTGGTGGGCTGCCATCTGTGGGGTTGCACAGAGTCGGACACGACTGAAGCAACTTAGCAGTAGCAGTTAGCAAAGGCCTGCTTCACAAATAGCCAGCCCTAAAAGGATTCCCTGGCAAATGGATTTTCTGTCTCCAAGCAGATCTAAGTGGCAGATGGGGCCCAGCTACCCAAGGAGAGAGCCATTCCCCTCCCCACCTGCAAGGCTCACTATTGTTCAGTCCTTCAACATCGTCATTCCCCAGCCAGCATAGCCTCAGCAAAGCCTTGTTGGCAAAGTAATGTCTCTGCTTTTTAATACGCTGTCTTGGTTTGTCATAGCTTTTCTTCCAAGGAACAAGCGTCTTTCAATTTCATGGCTGCAGTCACCATCTGAAGTGATTTTGGAGCCCAAGAAAATAAAGTCTGTCACTGTTTCCATTGTTTCCCCATCTATTTGCCATGAAATGATGGGACCAGATGCCATGATCTTATTTTTTTGTATGCTGAGTTTTAAGCTAGCCTTTTCACTCTCCTATTTTACCTTCATCAAGAGGCTTTTTAGTTCCTCTTCAGTTTCTGCTTAAAAGTGGTATCATCTGCATATCTGAGGCTATTAATATTTCTCCAAGAAATCTTGATTCTGGCTTATGCTTCATCCAGCCTGGCATTTCACTTGATGTACTCTGCATATAAGTTAATTAAGCAGGGTGACAATATACAGCCTTGACGTACTCTTTTCCAGTTTGGGGCCAGTCCATTGTTCTGTGTCCAGTTATAACTGTTGCATCTTGACCTGCATGCAGGTTTCTCAGGATGCAGGTAAAATTATCTGGTATTCCCATCTCTTTAAGAATTTAGAGTTCCAAAATTCCCATCTCTTTAAGAATTTAGAGATCCAAACTGATCATGTGGATCACAGCCTTGTCTAACTCAATGAAACTGTGAAGCCATGCTGTGTAGGGCCACCCAAGATGGATGGGACATGGTGGAGAGTTCTGACAAAATGTGGTCCACTGGAGAAGGGAATGGCAAACCACTTCAGCATTCTTGACCTGAGAGCCCCATGAACATCATGAAAAATCCTGTGGGGAAAGAGTCAAACAAAAGGACTCTGGAAACATTCTACTTGAATCTGAATCCTGACCTCAGCTTTTTGAATTTTGTCAATGTGTGAAGATAACTTACCTTTCCCAAATTTCTATTTCTTCTTTTGAATAAAAACAACAACATTTCCTAGTTTGTGTCATCAATGTGGGGATCTAAACATGTATTATCATATACCAAGATAGTCCTTAGTGTGTAACCAAATAAAAACTCAATGAATATCAGCAATTTTTACAATTTCCATTATATATATGTATACACACACACATACACAATGTATGTTATGCAATGAGTATAACATGTAATATAAGGACTTCACAATAGCTCAAATAGTAAAGAAACTGCCTGTGATGTAGGAGACCAGCATTCTATCCCTGGGTCAGGAAGATCCTCTGGAGAAGGGAATGGCAGTCCACTCTAATATTCTTGCCTGGAGAATTCCATGGATAGAGAAGCCTGGCAGGCTATAGTTCGTGGGGTCGCAAAGAGTCAGACACTACTGAGCGACTAACACATACATACAATAACTGGAAGATGTTCATATGAGTACACAGATATATGCACACACACACATTTTTAAGATATTCAAGGGTTTCAAAAATATTTGAATAAATATTTTCAATTTAAGCTGTAATCATTGGTTATAAGCACCAAGAGCCCTATTTTAGTCTGGGAAGTAGACCATACCTGCCATTACAAAGTTTTTATACAAGTAGAAACTAATTATTTTAGAATGTGACCCTCTGTAGTTTACCTGGAAATACTAATTCCTTCTCCTATCAGTCATTATTCCCTATCTTGCTTCTTTTGACCTTGTTTCCTGCCTCAAAATTTAAATTAATCTTGTCTTTGTGTTCATTTCAACTTGACAGTTTTTCTTTTCCCATTTGACTTGATTTGAAGCTTTGGAGCCTGGTTTAGATTTCTCTCTGAGTAAGACCACTGTCCCTTGGTCTATACAAAAATGCTAATTGGAATTTGTTGTACTGCCATTAGCCCTATCTGTCACACTGATCTGATAAATCTGGTTTCCAGATTTTGATGAACCCTGATAGTTCATCCTGCTGCAGCCCATGCATTAAGATGAGTTTACATCAGTCTTTGCACACATTGCATATGCAGATATGTGTGCACATCACCACAGATTAAAGTGGAACTTTGTCAAATGTCACACTGTGACTGTTTACTCACGATTCCTTTCTGGTCCTAATACAGATCTGAAAAGTAAGGGTGTTTACTTTCATCAGAATTAATGATGAATAAAACAATGTTAATCTTTAAAGGATTATACAATCACCAGTTTAGCACGTTGGTAAACTATTACTATTTTGGAAATGAGACAATCTATTTGTTTTTGTTTCTCCCCCATGGAAATTAATCATCATCCAGACTACACATAGAATGTAGACTGTCATATTCGACCATAGTTCAGTTTGAACAAAGTATTCTACAAGTGAAAATCAATGTTATATAATAAAATCTTAGGTAGGAAGGGGGTTAGATATAATAATTTGCAGATAAAGAATCAGAGTCCATGGGAGATTAGCTAACTTTGTCACAATTAATCACATAATAAGTGTTGAATCATTGTCTCAAATTTGGTCCTTGTTAATCCCTAGTCTGGAAGGCTTTCTCTAGTGTGCTCATTCAAGTGGAAGAGACGAATAACATATCTTGTTTTCTGTGATTATGAAAGGTGAGTAGCGTATTTTTATAGGGAACACAAAGTCTAAATTTAAGGGCTTGTTTTTGTTGTTTGAGTTGGACTTGTTTTGTTTTTAAATGTTTAGTGTTTACATAATGCAGACTATGTATAAGTAAATGCCAGCAACATAATGTGAGCTTTAATTTTAAAGTGACTGTAATAACAACCCAGTCATCTCCTAAAAAATTTCCTTTTTTTCTTTTGGTTTTTGAAAAAAATATTGCTCACCAGATAGATACATGATGAAATAATAATTTAGTAACTGTTTCAACAGAAGAATACAATTAACTAATTTGAAAACATTTGAGGAGACTGTGCCTGGAAGTGAATGGGCTCCTAAGGCTTGGCCAGGTCCTTAATTGAACCTTCAAGAAGTTCATGCAACAAGTGGTTTCACCCAGAATGTCCAGCTGCCTAATGATAACTAGAGAAGTAGACCACCTGTGGCACAGGGCCTCACACATCTGTCACACCGCAATACTCCATCTGAAATTCATTTCTGAAAGGTTCCCCCTTTTGGTGTCCCTTACTCCCGATGGAAGCTTACCCAACTTGTTGGCATTTACTCTGGAGTTGAATTTCTCTCCAAAGTTTACTTCCCTTAACTCTGGGTTTTGTTTAGGTCTGATTCACTAGTTTGTACACAATGACAGCTTCTTCATGGAGGCATGTAACCAGATGGAACCCATTTTCCAGACATTCTCATTGACCTGGAATTCAAAGAACAGACATCACCCCCACCAAAAAAAAAAAAAAAAAACATGCCCCCCTGAGCCTGCACCACCTTTCCTGTGCTCTCATAGTCAGCTGCTTTGGCTGAGGTTCCTGAGATGAGTCCCAATAAACAGAACCTATCCAGGGGCACAGAGTCTGGCCAACACATGGGGCATGCTTCCATCTCACATGAAAACTATTATACTTAGGGCTTTTTTCTCTTCTCTTCTTTCCAGGACGTTCTCTCTCTTTTCAGACCAACTGTACCTTCTCTTTCATACTTATGTTACAATAGAATCTATGATATTTGTAGACAGAGGGACTAACACAGAAACATTAATATAAAGAGAGGGCACTACTTCTGACCAAAATTTCACCACTCTCTGTTACTTTGAGAGAGAGGGAAAAAACACACCCAAGGAAACATGAGTATTAATTGAAGACTTTAAATATGCTAGTTTCTGGGTCTGGTGCTATATACATATTTTATCTAACATCATCTTTCTGTTGGCTGTTACTCACTTTCCTATTACATAGAGTTAATTCAGCTTGAAAGTAGAAGTGTTAGTCACTCAGGTGTGTCCAACTCTATGTGACTGCATGGAGTATATATAGCCCACCAGGTCATCTGTCCATGGTAATTCCCAGGCAAGAGTATTGGAGTGGCTTGCCATTCCCTTCTCCAGGGAATCTTCCTGACTCAGGGACTGAACTCAGGTCTCCCACATTGCAGGCAGATTCTTTACCAACTGAGCCACCAGAGAAGCTTGAGAAAGTTTAAAAAGAATTTATTTACCAAATGTTGTTTATATACAAATGTGCTTGTTGAGTATAATTATGACTTCCATTGCTTTATCATGCATATTCGTCATTCCTCCATTACAGAAAAATAACCCTTATCCATTCTCGGTGTTCTCCCTCTATAAAAACAATCATAGTTAAGTTTGCTCAGATATATATTTAACAAAATAGTTATTCATTGTCTGTATGTTTCACATTATACCTCCTTATCCCAGTGCTAAAGTGCTTCTTCCAGTTTACTCTGAGCTGTAATTTCTGGGGATGGTGAAATAAGATGTGCATCTCCAGCTAAATGTTTGTTATCCAAAGAGTTTAATATTTTTGTTTGGCCTCTTTAAAACTTTAAAAACAATGATGTGTAAGATTGCACAGTGATTCAAACATTTGGAACTGTTCCAAATCCAGGTGAACTTCAATCACTTTCTCCTTAATCCAAAACAGATGATTACATTGGCACATGTGAAATATGATGTATAGTTTAGTGCAAAAGAGCTAAAAGGGCTACGCAAATCATTATGATTTAAAACATGAAATTCTAACAGTATTTTACATATCATTCTCTATTTCAATATGAAAAATTATTGTAATACATTATTTTAAAAATGACCACCAGAACATTAAAAAAAAAAAAAATTAAATCCATCCTTCTTGGATCTGTTTACCTGGCAGTCAAGGAAAGACTGACAATGAAGAAGTTATTTAAAGAAAATCGAAGATTTTTAAGTACCAGAAATGGGAAGGGAATTTCATGGTGGTTATGCTAACTCATCACTGAAAGCCAGTTCTCTAGATAATATGAAATGTGTCCATCATACATATACACTAAGTTAAAATCCCCAGTTTTCATTGATTAGAAAAGTGTCTTCAGTCACATCCAGTAAGGGGATGGCAAACTGAGTGATTTGAATTTCATGGTCCTTGATAACCTTCAGATGACTAAGCAATTATGAGAAATAGTGTATCTGGGCTTTATGGCTTCTATATGAATATGGCTGTCAGCAGAAAATATGTCTTTCATAATAGGCATTTTTATCCTTTAATATCTTGAGATATTCAAAATACTATTAATGATATATATCAAGAAGATTATAAAATGATTAAAAATACAAAATAGTGAATTTTCCAATGTAATGTATTACAAAGAAAAACTTAATTCCACAATATATTATTTTTATTACTATTACCAATGTTGATGCATTGCTAATTATTGTTACTAATCTTATAAATTTGGCGAAGGAAATGGCAACGCACTCCACTATTCTTGCCTGGAGAATCCCATGGACAAAGGAGCCTGGTAGGCTCAGTCCATGGGGTCGCAGAGAGTCAGACACGACTGAGCAACTAACACACAATCTTATAAATGAAAACACATAGAATTCCAGTCTTGTTCTAAAGAGTGGTAATCTTTGATTTTTTTTTTTTTTTCAAGTTCTAAATCTAAAAGACATCAGAGAAGAAATTGTGCCATCTCTTTGCATTCTTCCTGGAGTGGGATAATAGTTTAAAAATTGAACCTTATAAGATATTGATGGCTTATAGAAGATAAATATGTCAGAACTATACTCTCAAATGCTGATAAAAATTAATACTGAAAGTATATATATAGTTTTTTAGTTATTACTTGAGAGTCTTCTTCATGAGCATCTACTGAGTACTCTGTTCCTATAATATTTACTTCTTTTAAAACACATTTTCTTCTCTATAATAATTTTCTCCACACCTATTTATTGACTAACATTCTCAAGGCTTAATATTGATCAGCTCAAGTTGCAGATTTACAACTTACAAGTGACTTACTTCACAAAATGGAACCCTCTGATGTAAAATATAGTAGTAATATTGAATGATTATCTCCCACTTACAAGTAATACCTAATCAAGATATAATGATATTAAAATGATATATGATACTAACTCTTTCTTGAATTCTAGCTTTCATTAAGCTAATGATGTGCTATTATTTTAAACTTAGTATTTAAATTATAAATAGTATTTTAAATTTATTCAGACACTCTGCCAATAGTAGCTTTTCTTCTCTGTATATATCAAAACAGCTCTTTATGCCATTGTTCTCTTTAATTTTACCAAATGAAAAAAATGCTTTATGAGTGTGTTGGAGGAAGATTGTGGAGTAGGACATGCGCTCATCTTCTGTGAGAACTTCAAAATTACAACTAGCTGCTGAACAACTGTCTACAGGAGAATGTTGGATCCCACCATAAAAAGATACCCCACATCTAAGGGCAAAGGAGAAGGCCCAGCAAGATGGTAGGAAGGGCGAAATCAGGATTAGAATCAAACCCCATACCTGCCAGAGACATTTGAAGGGCTCAAACAAACCTTGCATGCACCAGGACCCAGAGCCGCCACAGAGACTGAGCCAGAACTGTGTGTGAGTGTCTCCTGTGGAGGTACAGTTCAGCAGTGGCCTGCCACGGGCGCAGGGCTCTGGGTGCAGCAGACTTGGGTATGGCATCAGCCTTCCTGGAGGAGGTCACCATTAATCCCACCATAGAGCCACCAGTGTAAGTAAGTGTAAGTGTCGGGGGACTTACACAGGTTGGGAAAACAGTCTCTTGGAGGGCACAAACAAAACCTTCTGCGCACCAAGACCCAGGAGAAAGGAGCTGTAACCCGCAAAAGAGACTGACCTGGACTTGACCATGAGTGCCCAGGAATCTCTGGCAGAGATGTGAGTTGGAAGTGGCCTGCTGCAGAGTCCCAGACACTCAGTGTAGCAGTGCATGCCTGGGACCTTTTGAAAGAGGTCACCGTTTTCCTCATTACCTCCACCATAGTTTGGCCTCAGGTCAAATGACAAGGAAGGAACACAGCCCACCCATCTACAGAAATTTGGATTAAAGATTTACTGAGCGTGGCCACACTCATCAGAACAAGACCCAGTTTCCTCCTCAGGCTCTCCCATCAAGAAGCTTCCATAAGCTTCTTACACTTATCCATCAGAGGGCCAAAGGATGAAAATCACAATCACAGAAAATTAACCAAACTCATGATATGGACCACTGCCTTGTCTAACCCAAAGAAACCATGAGCCATGCCATGGAGGGCCACTCAAGATGGACAGGTCATGGTGGAGAGTTCTGACAAAACATGGTCCACTGGAGAAGGGAATGGCAAACCACTTCAGTATTCATGCCTTGAGAAACCCATGAACAGTCAGTTCAGTCGCTCAGTCAGGTCTGACTCTTTGCAACCCCATGGACTACAGCATGCCAGGCCTCCCTGTCCATCAACAACTCCCAGAGTTTACTCAAACTCATGTCCATTGAGTCAGTGATACCTTCCAACCAGCTCATCCTCTGTGGTCCCCTACTCCTCCCGCCTTCAATCTTTCCCAGCATCAGGGTCTTTTCCAGTGAGTCAAATGTTCACATCAGGTTGCCAAGTATTGGAGTTTCAGCTTCAGCATCAGCCCTTCCAATGAATAATCAGGACTGATTTCCTTTAGGGTGGACTGGTTGGATCTCCTTGCAGTCCAAGGGACTCTCAAGAGTCTTCTCAAATACCAAAGTTCAAAAGCATCAATTCTTTGGTGCACAGCTTTCTTTATAGTACAGTTCTCACATCCATACATGACCACTGGAAAAACCATAGCCTTGATTAGACAGACCTTTGTTGGCAAAGTAATGCCTCTGCTTTTTAATATGCTGTCTAGGTTAGTGATAACTTTTCTTCCAAGGAGCAAATATCTTTTAATTTCATGGCTGTGGTCACCATCTGCAGTGATTTTGGAGTCCCCCAAAATAAAGTCTGTCACTGTTCCCCATCTATTTGCCATGAAGTGATGAAACCAGATGCCATGATCTTAGTTCTCTCATCTTAGTTTCCATGAACAGTATGAAAAGGCAAAAAGATAGGACACTGAAAGATGAAATTCTGACATCAATAGGTGCCCAATAGGCTACTCGAGATCAGTGGAGAAATAACTCCAGAAAGAAAGAAGAGACAGAGCCAAAGCAAAAACAACACCCAGTTGTGGATATGACTGGTGAAGGAAGTAAAATCTGATGCTGTAAAGAACAATATTGCATAGGAACCTGGAATATTAAGGCTAAGAATCAAAGCAAATTGCAAGTGGTCAAACAGGAGATGGCAAGAGTGAACATTGACATTTTAGGAATCAGTGAACTAAAATGGACTGGAATGGGCAAATTTAACTCAGATAACCATTATACATACTACTGTGGGCAAGAACCCCTTAGAAAAAATGGAGTAGCCATCACAGTTAAAAAAGAGTCCAATATGCAGTACTTGGATGCAGTCTCAAAAACGACAGAGATCTGTTTGTTTAAAAGTCAAACCATTCAATACTTCAGTAATCCAAGTCTATGCCCCACCAGTAATGCTTAAGAAGCTGAAGTTGAATGGTTCTATGAAGACCTACAAGACCTTCTAGAACTAACACCCCAAAAAGATATCCTTTACATTATACGGGACTGGAATGAAAAAATAGGAAGTCAAGAGATACCTGGAGTAACAGGCAAATTTGGCCTTGAAGTACAAAATGAAGGAGCTCCAAGGCTAACAGTTTTGCCAAGAGAATGCACTGGTCATAGCAAACACCCTCTGCCAAGAACACAAGCAAGGACTCAATACATGGACATCACCAGATGGTCAATACCAAAATCAGATTGGAAGGAGAAGCTCTCTACAGTCAACAGAAACAAGACTGGGAGCTGACGGTGGCTCAGATCATGAACTCCTTATTGCCGAATTCAGAATTAAATTGAAGAAAGTAGAGAAAACTACTAAACCATTCAGGTATGACCTAAATCAAATCCCTTATGATTATACAGTAGAAGTGACAAATAGATACAAGGGATTAGATTTGATAGACAGAATGCCTGAAGAACTATGGATGGAGGTTCATGACATTGTACAGGAGGCAGTGATCAAGAACACCCCCAAGAAAAAGAAAGGCAAAATGGTTTTCTGAGGAGGCCTTACAAAGAGCTGAGAAAAGAAGAGAAGCTAAAGGCAAAGGAGAAAAGGAAGGATATACCCATTTGAATGCAGAGTTCCAAAGAATAGCGGGGAGAGATAAGAAAACCTTCTTCAGTGATCAATGAAGAGAAATAGAGGGAAACAGTAGAATGGAAAGATTAGAGATCTCATTAAGAAAATTAAATATACCAAGAGAACATTTCATGCAAAGATGGGCACAATAAAGGACAGACTAACAGAAGCAAAAGATATTAAAAAGAGGTGGCAAGAATACACAGAAGAATTATACAAAAAAGATCTTCATGACCCAGATAATCACTATGGTGTGATCACTCATGTAGAACCAGGCATTCTGGAATGAGAGGTCAATTGGGCCTTAGGAAGCATCACTATGAACAAAGCTAATGGAGGTGATGGAATTCCAGTTGAGCTATTTCAACTCCTAAAAGATGATGCTGTGAAAGTGCTGCACTCAATATGCCAGCAAATTTGGAAAACTCAGCAGTGAACAGGACTGGAAAAGGTCAGTTTTCATTCCAATCCCAAAGACAGGCAATGCCAAAGAATGCTTAAACCAGCACACAGTAGTACTCATCTCACATGTTAACAAAGTAATGTTCAAAATTCTCCTAGCCAGGCTTCACTAGCACGTGAACAGTTAACTTCCAGATGTTCAAGCTGGATTTAGAAAAGGCAGAGGAACCAGAGATCAAATTGCCAACACCCACTGGATCATCAAAAAAGCAAGAGAGTTCAAGAAAAATATCTACCTTTACTTTATTGACTATGCCAATGCTTTTGACTGTGTACATCACAACAAACTGTGGAAAATTCTTAAAGAGATGGGAAAACCAGACCACCTGACCTGCCTCCTGAGAAATTTGTATTCAGGACAAGAAGTAACAGTTAGAACTGGACATGGAAAAACAAAGTTGTTCCAAATCAGGAAAGGAGTACATCAAGGCTGTATATTGTCACCCTGCTTATTTAACTATATGCAGATTACACCATGGGAAATGCCAGGCTGGATGAAGCACATATTGGAATCAAGATTGCTGGGAGAAATATCAATTACTTCAGATACGCAGATGACCCCACCCTTATGACAGAAAGTGAATAAGAACTAAAGAGCCTCTTGATGAAAGTGAAAAAGGAGAGTGAAAAAGTTGGCTTAAAACTCAACATTCAGAAAACTAAGATCATGACATTTGGTCCCATCATTTCATGGCAAATAGATGGGGATATAATGAAAACCATGGCAGACTTTATTTTTTTGGCCTCCAAAATCACTGTAGATGGTGACTGTAGCCATGAAATTAAAAGAGAGTTGCTCCTTGAAAGAAAAACTATGACCAACCTAGACAGCATATTAAAAAGCAGACATATTACTTTGCCAACAAAAGTCCATTTTATCAAAGCTATGGTTTTTCCAATAGTCATGTATGGATTTGAGTTGGAGTATAACAAAATCTGAGTGCTGATGAATTGATGCTTTTGGGTTGTGGTGTTGGAAAAGACTCTTGAGAGTCCCTTGCAAGGAGATCTAACCAGTCCATCCTAAAGGACATCAGTCCTGAATATTCATTGGAAGGACTGATGCTGAATCTGAAACTCCAATACTTTGGCCACCTGATGCGAAGAGCTGACTCATTTGAAAAGATCCTGATGCTGGGAAAGATTGAAGGTGGGAAGACAAGTGGACGATGGAGGATGAGATGGTTGGATGGCATCACCTACTCAATGGACATGAGTTTCAGTAAGCTCCGGGAGTTGGTGATAGACAGGGAGGTCTGGCATGCTGCAGTTCATGGGTTCAGAAAGAGTTGGACATGACTGAGTGACTGAACTGAACTGAAATTAAAATGACATAAACTGCCTACATTTTCTTCTAGGACTTTTATGGTTTAGGGTCTACACTTAAGTCTGTAATCCATTTTGAGCTTATTTTTGTATATGATATAAGACAGTGGTCTAGTTTCATTTTTTTGTCCAGTTTTCCCAATACTATTTAATGAGATTATCTCTTCCTAATTGTATATTCTTGCCTACTTTGTCACAGATTCATTGACCAAAATGTGTGAGTTTATTTCTGGGCTCTCTGTTCTGTACCATCCATCTATGTGTCTCTTTGTGAGCCAGTACCATCCTGTTTTGATTCTATGATTTTGAGTATGTTATATATGAAGCCCTAAGCTGCATATTAGTTTCTAACTATAGTTTCCCCTTTACAATTTTGTCCAAACTACTCTTTTTTACATATGGGTTTCGTACACTGGGGGGCTTCCCTCATAGCTCAGCTGATAAAGAATCTGCCTGCAGTGCAGGAGACCCCGGTTCGATTCCTGGGTTGGGAAGATCCCCTGGAGAAGGGAAAGGCTGTCCACTCCAGTATTCTGGCCTGGAGAATTCCATGGACTACGGTCCATGGGGTCGCAAAGAGTCGGACACGACTGAACGACTTTCACTTTCACTTAGTACACTGAAATATTTTCTAGTCTGTTCCTCTCCCTCTGAAGGTGTAATGTGCAGAAGAGAATACAATATTTGAATGTGTTCTGACAAGTGAAGAGGACAAGAATATCATCTTTCCTCTTCTCTGAACTGTAATTCTACCATATAACATGCAGCTTATTCATATTAAGTTTATTATAAACTAAAATCCCTGTGTAGTTATTAAATCAACATCTGCTCATATGTCTATCATTTTCTACTAAGATTTTGAGTGTTTAAACCGAAATTCAGTTTTATCTTGTAACATTTGTTCCATTACCCCAGGCTATCAAACATCTTGAGATGCATATATTTCTCCTTTAAGTCCATCTACAATGTTGTTTTTATTAAATATCTTAATAAATGCTTTAAATAAGCCAGATATACCATAAGTTCTGCATTTGATATCCTATAAATTTTTTAAATCTACCCATATTGAGGGCTGATTTTTACTACTCATCATTTCTTCCTGTGGGATTGAGTGAAACGACTCTTTAATAGTTCACTATTGATAAAGTAAACATTTAGATTTCAGTTGTGTAGAATGGCTTGTCTTAATAATCCAGAATGTCTACTTGGCCATTCTTCTCCTTGTCCTTAATGCCTCTTCAAGGTTTTCTAGAAATCCTAATAATTGAAAAATTGTTCTTGAAAAACCATTGTCTTAAAACTTCTTCCCTTTAATTAAAACATATTTTTGAAAAGTAAGCATAGTAATAACACTAATAGTTTTAAAGCACAATATATTTAAAGAAAACATTTTTATACCTGTAATTTATTTTTTCTCTATTTTGAATCTTTATGTAAATACTTGCCTTCATTCCTTCTTATTTAATCCCAAGTGGAAATGATTCCTGTTTTAGGAGAAACACTACAGTATTTATTTATTTTTTTCATCTAACTATAAATCTGCTCTTGGAAACAAAAGTATTTGTGATTTTCTACCTTCTTTTTTACAGAAGACACTTGCAGGAAAACATTACCAGGTGAAATAAAATTATTGCACTTTGTCTTCCTGTTCTAACATCTTTTTTTTCTGCCATACTTCTTTCCACACAGGGTTAACAAGAAGAGATTATAGAATAACAGTCAGCTTCTGTGATGATGTTTGCAAAGAACAGTGAGTTTTTTTTTTTTCTATGTTGCTGTTTTTAAATGATAAACTTTTCTTCTATCAGCTGTTTTCTTCTTGTTAGAAATTTTCTACATTCCTTGTTACATATCTGTCTATAAACCTGAAAAATTTACATCTGTTTGCCTCTGACATAACTGTGTTCTCAAGGAAGTTAATTTTTGCCAAAGTGACATCCATAGACCACTTCACAGAACATAAATCTTTTCACCAGGGAACAAACTCAAATCTGGCTTAATTTCCTCTGTTCTATACTGTTTAAAAAAGCTAATGGGAATATTTAAAGATTTGCTTGATTTGAATGCCAAATGCGTATTTGTGTAGGATATACATGGGCTTCCTTGGTAGCTCAGCTGGTAAAGAATCCACCTGTAATGCAGGAGGATAAAGGATAAAGTGAAGTTGCTCAGTCGTGTCCAACTCTTTGAAACTCTGTGGACTGTAGCCTACCAGGATCCTCAGTTCATGGGATTCTCCAGGCGAGAATAGTAGAGTGGGTTGCCATTTCCTTCTCTAGGGGATCTTCCTGACCCAGGGATTGAACATGGGTCTCCCGCATTGCAGGCAGATGCTTTAACCTTTGAGCCACCAGGGAAGCATAATGCAGGAGACTCTGGTTCAATTCCTGGGTCGGGAAAAATTGGCTAACCACTCCAGTATTCTTGGGCTTCCCTGGTGGCTCGGCTAGTCAAGAATCTGCCTGCAATGCTAGAGACCTGGTTTCAATCCCTGGATTAGGAAGATCCCCTGGAGAAAGGAATAGCTCCCCACTCCAGTATTCTGGCCTGGAGAATTCCATGGACAGAAGAACCTGGCATGGGGTTCATGGGGTTATAAAGAGTCTGACACAACTGAGAGACTTTCACTTTCATGATATACATATTACCTACCTCACACCTGTTCCCTATTTAAGCAATTATGAGATATTAGGTAAAACAGATCTATAGCCACTGGGGTTCGTCAATAGCCTCTATTGCCAATATAGGGCTTTTAAGCTTTTATTTTTCCTGGGTACCTCTGTGCATCAAAATTAGTAAAATATCCCAAATGAGTTCACTTGCCAGACCCCACTTGCATCTTGGCACCCTCTTCCCAAATTAGAACACACTTTTTTTTTTTTTTTTCTAGAACACACTTTTTAAAATCAATTCTCAAGCACCTTTGCAGTAACACCCCTCTTGTTTTCTTATCTACTTCACTTACCATTAGTATTCAAATATATTTTCCAATAATATTTCTAACTATTGACTCTTCTCTAACACCAAAAAGAAAAAAAGAAAACCAAATCCCAAATGGTATTCCTAAGACAAAACTAAGTTCCCCTGGAGAAGGGAATGGCCACCCACTCCAGTATTCTTGCCTGGAGAATCCCTTGGGCAGAGGAGCCTAGCATGCTACAGTCCATAGGGTCGCAAAGGGTCAGACATGATTTAATCAACTTATCACACTAGGCAAAACTAACTTTATTAGGTTTGCTAAATATTACTTTGACAGATATTCATATTTATTTCCTTATCTGAGAGATTTTTGAGTTCATGTTAGGTGAGGAAATGATTGTAATTGTGCAGAGTTTATACTGCAGTAGATTTAAATTGGTGGTCAGAGTGAGACAAGATATTTTCTGAAGCAAGCAGCTAAATTATTTTCACTTGGTTGCAGCACTGGACAAAATCCTATGGACAGAAACTATATCCAGCCTCATTGTTGCTTAATATACTAGATTGGTTTCAATTCTCAGTATGTCCACTCCCAAAGCCATTTTAATGTCTATTTATTTTTTTGATGTGTTCTTTTCCATACATACAGTCATCTTTCCTAATCTGTGCAGAGCTGGGAGGATTCATTGGTTTCAGGACCCCTGTGGATAACAAAATTCAAGCAGACAGTCAAGTCCTTTATATAAACTAGCATGGTAGGCATATAACTGATTCATGTGCTCTCATATACTTTAAAGCATCTCTAGATGGCCAGTAATACTAATACAATGTAAATATTACGTGAATAGTTGTGAACACAATGTCAATGCTATGTAGACAGCTGCCAGGGCATAGCAAATTTAAGTTTTGCTTTTTGGAACTTTTTGAAAATTTGCTTTGAACATTTTCAATCCACAGTTGGTTGAATCCTCAGATGTGAAGCCTTCAGATATGGAGGTCTGACTGTATAAATATAAATTCTTATCCTTGAATTTAGCCTCTATCAATGCCATTGCTTTATTTATATTTTCATATTCAGAACCCAGAGTTTATAGTGGTATATGGTATGTGTTCAATTCAATATTCCGTTGAATAAATCACATCTGAAATTTATAATAGAAGATATTTTATTTACTTGCTATAGAATGAATGGCATAAGAATTAAAAGCATGTGCTAAAAATAATTTAAATATTTTTAAAAAATTAACTGTTTTCTTTAGGATTATATTTAACTTGTAAAATTAACTTATTAAGTAAGTCAGTAAGATGGAGACCTTATTTCAATGTATATGTGTATAACAAAGAAATGACCTAGAATACATTTGACTGGGATGATTTCCAAAGGTGACTTCCCTGAGTAAGTGAAATATGTGAGCTGCAACTTCAAATATGAATGGAGCTTACCTGGGCAATGTGAAAATACACTGTAGACAAAAGGACAATCAATGTAATTTACATTGTAAGTTGAGTCATATCATGATAACAAATCAAAGAAACCCATTGTTACTAGAGATAAAGAACAAAGGAGAGATGGATTTAAAATGATGCTGAAGAGGTGGGCAGTGGTCAAGCCATGCAAGGTTTTGAAGGCCATGTTAAAGAATTGTCAGCCTTTATCCTAAAAGCAGTGTGAACCCATGGCTATATTATAAACAGGGGAGTGTTTTGAGAAATTTATTCAGGCTGCTCTGTGGAGAATGGATTTGTCAGGAGTGATCATAAATATAGGATGGACACTTGGAATCTATTTAGGTGATCAAGATGAAATGATGGCAATTGATTTAGGTGGTGACAATAGTAATAGAGAGAAGTAAATAGATTTGATAAATATTTTAAGAGTAAAATAGGTAAAAGGGGACAACAGAGGATGAGATGGTTGGATGGCATCACCGATTCGATGGACATGAGTTTGAGCAAGCTCTGGGAGTTGGTGATGGACAGGGAAGCCTGGCGTGCTGCAGTCCATGGGGTCACAAAGAGTTGGACATGACTGAGCAACTGAACTGAACTGAAAATAGGTAGAAATTTCTATCAGTATGGCGTATGAAGGGAAAGGAGACATCAAAGATTTGTGGAACTGCATGATTGTTGATTTCTTTACCTGAGCATAAAAACAATGGGTCAGATTGGTTTTGGGTAATTATCCCAAACTTAGTCTTGCACACATTATTCCTGGGGAAACGTGCAAGCAGAAATGACAAAGAAGAAGTGTTTATTTATATAATTGGTGTTTCCACTAAATTCTGGTCCAGGTATATATTTGTCAGTAGTGACTCTGTATTTGTTGTTGTTTAAGTCACTAAGTCATGTCCGTCTCTCTGTGACCCCATGGACTGCAGCACCCCAGGCTTCCCTTCCCTGCCCTTCACTATCTCTGGAGTTTGCTCAAATTCATGTCCATTGAGTCAGTGATGCTATCTAACCATCTCATCCTCTGCCACGCTCTTCCTCTTTTGCATTCAATATTCCTCAGCATCAAGATCTTTTCAAATGAGTCTGCAATGACTTTGTATTTGTGGTGGTTGTTCAGTCATTCAGTAGTATCTGACTCTTTGCAACCCTGTCCTTCACCATCTCTCAGAGCTTGCTCAAACTCATGTCCATTGAGTCAGTGATGCCATCTAATCATCTAGTCCTCTGTTATCCCTTTCTCCTCCCACTTCAATCTGTCCCAGCAATAGGGTCTTTTCAAATGAGTCTTTGACTTTTATATAACTTTGTATAACACATTATAAATGTGAGTAAAATCACCAAAGTAAAAATAAATAATAAAAAGAACCATATAGAACTTCTAATCTTAAGGACCAGAGAAGTTTGAGCTAGCAAAAGAGGCATAGAAGGAGACCTAGAAATGTAGAGAGAAAACCAGGAGAACATTATGTCCTGGAAGACAGTGAGAAAACAAAAAGTCTGCATTATGAAAGTTGCTGAAAGTTAACTACGTTGAGTGAGAACTGAAATGCAATTAGATTTAGAAATATGGAAGTCATTGGTGACCTCTGCTCTTAATAAACCAACCTTAAATTTGATCATCATTGAAAAAGAGAAATGTAGATACATGTCATTAGACATTTGTTGAAACCCACAGGACTTACAATACTTAGAATGATCCCTAATGTAAACTATGGATGTTGGTTGATAATACGTTGAAAAAGGTTCATGGGCTGTAATAAATGTAGCAATCCAAGGTGTGATCTTGATAGTACAAGAGACTGTTCAATAAATGGTTAGAGAATATGTGAAATTGTTTTTCCACTTAATTTTTCTGTGAACAAACTGCTTTAAATACCGTGTATTTTTAACAAAATTATTACAAAATACACATTTACAACAAATATAAATATTTATCTGGTAGTTCTTACAGTTAAAACCCATCAGAAAAATTACTTTTTTAACTCAACATTTCCCAAGTGTATTTTACTACTAGACTCATTTTAATATAACATCGCATTATATATCTTGGGACTCAGATTCTCTGTAATGTTTTCTGTGAAATATTGGGTTTGAATATAACAGTGGTAAAGAAAATATATGGAAATCTTCTGTGTATTTTACTCTGTCTTAAATTTCACATTTTCTGTGATTAAAAAGTGATTGAAAATACTTTTTAAACAGGCAAAAAATAATTTGACATAAAGAAAGGAACAACAATAAATCAAAAGTAGAACATACTCCTATTTCAACTCAATGTCATTAGTCTTACTGGTAAAACAAGCATCTGTAGTTCTCCTATGGAACTGAGAGAATTTGATTCTGCTTTTCTCTAACCCACCCCAACACACAGACCCACAATTACCATATTGAATATAATCACTATTTCAGATCTTTGTCAGAACCTATTGTGCTTCTCTGGTGGACCTGCCTGACTTTATAGAAACTTGCTTCCTTTTTGTAACTCTCTGCTGACATGTGCCTGCTTCTTTTGATTTTACCTCCTGCCACTCAGTCTCAGCTTAGTCTGAATCCCTGGCACTTCAATCATCCTGTCCATTTGGTCTTTGTTTTCTGTTTCTTCCCACTCTATTTGGAAATCTTGCTGATGACCTCAGACTAAGCACTTGGATTTTACGCCCTGTTTGCTCCTTTCCTGTTGCCACGGGAGTCATTAGACTTGGAGCACGTCATCTCTCTCTGGAGTTACAGTATCTGTTTTCTAACCTCCTGGGTTTGGGTCTGTGCCTGCCAGACATTCACTGTCTTCAAGGTCATTCCAGTTGGACTCTTGATCTTGGCTTTCACTGGTCTGCCCCAGCTGGCTCTGTGACAGTTTCCAATAGTTAGCAGACATGAAAGAAGGCCTTCCTTTCCTGTCACAGCTTTAAGTAAGTCAAATATAACACTTCCTACAAACTCACAGGGCCTTGTTCAATGCAGTTCAGTACTGTTTTCAAATGAGCACTTTCTCTTTTAGGTCTTCTCGTAACATCTATTTCTCCTCACCACACTCTCTATTCTCCTTCCTTACTGTATTTTTCTCCACTGCACATACTATATAATATACTTACTTATTTAACATGTTGTCTCCCTCCTACTGCTGGGACATGAACGTCATTAATACAGGGCTTTTTCTGTTTTTCTCACTGATAGGTCTCTCAGTCTGGAAGAGTACATGGTTCATAGTAAGACACTTAATAAATATATAATATATAAATGGATACATGAATGAAAATGAGTAAACTCTTGGTAGGACAGACAAATTGGGAGTAATAAAACTGCAACTAACAATTTCCATTTCCGGTAGGTACACTAAGACTGGCCCACTGTGGTATTCTCTCAATAGTTGGGAATTTGCACTCTGGGCATTCATGTCTGCAATAATCTCACTGTTTACTAGCAGGGAAATCAAAGTTAAGTTTACCTTACACAATCCTAAAAGCAAAATGAATAGCTTTTTAAAAGTACAGATTTCAGTAAACTTACTGACACTTAAAAGGCAGGCATGGCTTACTCTTTCCATTAGTTATTTTATGAGACAGAAATCACATTGCTCAGTGATTCCTAACCTTAAATTGCTAAAAAAAAAAAAAAAATTACATTTTTCATCATTCATCTATTTTATGCCTTTTGTAACTAAAATATGTTTTATTCTCATTGAAAATTTAAAGTTTGGAATCTCCCAGTTGAGAGGAATGATCATACACTTGCATTTATATTGGATGTTGGAATGGCAATTAATGGTGAAATGAAAGCATTAGTAGCTCAGTCATGTCCAACTCTTTGTAACCCCGTGAACTGTAGCCTAATAGGCTCCTATGTCCATGGGAATCTCCAGGCAAGAATACTGGAGGGGGTAGCCATTCCCTTCTCCAGGGGATCTTCCTGACCCAGGGATCAAACCTGAGTTTTCTGCATTACAGGCAGATTCTTTATTACATCTGAGCTACCAGGAAAGCTAAAAATATGTTTTATTCTCAGTGAAATTTTAAAATTTGGAATCTCCCAGTTGAGAAGAGTGATCATTTCTCCTCCCACTGTATGATAATTGGATTGTTTTCACTTTTTGGCTATTAGAGATAAACTATGAGTGTTCATGCCCAAGTTTTTGTGTGAATATAAGTTTTCAGTTCTTTGGGCTTGTTGCAAATAGCAATAATGCCGGATCATGTGATAATTTTATGTTTTGTTTTATTTAAAAAATTATTTTCTGTATTGGCTATGCCATTTTACATTCTACAGCAATACATAAGTGATCTAGTTTCTCTGCAATGTCACCGATATGTATTATTGTCATTATTTAGCCTTTGTGATAGGCATGTGGAGACAGCTCACAGTGGCTTCAATTTACATTTGCAAATAAATAATAAAGCTGACCATTTCCTGTATTTATTTGACATCCATGTATCCTCCTCATTGAAATGAAAAGTTTGTGCCTTTTACTCATTTTGTAAAGAGGTTGCTTATTTATTTTTACTGTTTAGTTTTAAGAGTTCTTTATGTATTCTAGAAACTAGTCATTGGTCTAATACGGAGTTTGAAAATATTTTCTCCCAGTAGGTAACTTGTTTTATCATGCTTTTAACAAGGTCTTTTGCCAAACAAAAGTCTTAAATTCTGACAAAGTCTGATTTATCAATATTCCCTTTTATGGGTTGTGCTTTTTGTGTCAAGTTTAAGAGCACTTTCCTTAGCTTCATATATTGAAATTTTTTCTTTACATTTTTTTCCTAAAATATTTATAGTTCTGTGTTTTAAGTCTACAAACCATTTTGGGTTAAATTTAATGTAAAATGTGAGATTTAGCTCAAAGTCTTTTTCTGTTTTTGATTGTTTTTGATCTGAATGTGAAAATGAAAATCACTCAGTACTGTCCAACTCTTTGCAACCCTGTGGACTATACAGTCCATGGAATTCTCCAGGCCAGAATACAGGAATGGGTAGCCTTTTCCTTCTCCAGGGGATCTTCCCAACCCAGGGATCGAACCCAGGTCTCCCGCATTGCAGGCAGTTTCTCTACCAGGTGCACCACCATAGAAGCCCGAGAAACCTGGAGTGAGTAGCCTATCTTTTCTCCAGCAGATCTTCCCGACCTAGGAATCCAATGGGGGTCTCCTGCAATGCAGGCAGATTCTTTACCAACTGAGCTGTCAGGGAAGTCCATTTTTGATCTATGGATATCTAATTGCAACATCATCACATGTTGAAAACGCTGTCTTTCTTCCATTGAAAGCCTTTCACATCTCTGTCAAGTTATCAGTTGGAAATATTTTTGTGGGCATGATTTTGAGTTACATATATTTTTTGTCATTAATCTTTGTGTTTTCTCTTCCACAGTAACAGACTAAAATGACCGATGTAGCCACCTGATATAAAGGAAGAATGGTTCCTCCTCCCTCATTCTTCTTTAAAAGATTGTTTGAGCTGCTCTAGGACTTGTGGTTTTCCATGTATTAATACATGTTAGAAGAAATTTGTCTATGTCTAAAAGAATCCTTGTTGAGCTATTGATAAGAATTATAGTCATCCTTGATATCAATTTGAGAATTGATATCTTTAGTATATTTAGTCTTCCAATCCATGAACATAACATCAGTTTATTTAGATCTACTCTGATACCTTTATAAGCATTCTATATTTGGCAGCATACAGATTCTGTACATGCTTTGTTAACTTCCTAGGTATTTCTTTTATTTGTAGCAATTTTAAATGATGTTGTGAATCTTTTTTTTTTTTTTTTTGGTTCCACACGTGCAGTGTTACTATATAAAAATATTTATTTTATTTTTTGCATTGATCTTGTATTTGTCACTGTCAAAGTAGTCTTAGTTCTGTTGTAGATTCTTGGGATTTTCTATGTAGACAGTCATGTCATTCTAAAACAGTGAACATTTTCTTCCTTTTAATCTGTGATTTTTTCTTGCCTTTTTGCAGTGGTTAGAATGTCTAGTAGCATCTTGAATAGGATAACAAGAACAGATTTTATTGCTTTGTTCCTGATCTTTGTCTTTCACCATTAATCTGGTGTTAGCTCTGATGATTTTGTAGATGGTATGTCAAATTGAGACAGTTCTTTATTAAACTTGCTAAAATTTTAATTTTTGCATGAATAGATGTCATATTTGTTTATGATTTTTTTCCTCTTTACCCTGTTGTTTTGTTTGTTGGTGGTGGGTTGTTTTTTTGTTTTTTTTTTTCCCCCCTGGCTGCACTATGTGGCTTGTGGGATCCTAGTTCCCTGACCAGGGATTGAGCCTAGGCCCTCAGCAGTGAAAGAATGGAGTTCTAACCATTGGATCATTAGGGAATTCTCTTTACCCTGTTAATATGATAGGTTGCATTATATGATTTTCTAATATTGAGCCAGGCTTCCATAATAGAAGTAAGTCCTATTTTCTTGTTGTGTATAATTATTTTTATACATTGTTTTGATTTTTTTCATATTTTTCTTAATTTTTGTGTCTAAATTTATGCAGATATTAGTCCATAGTTGTCGTCATTTTTTACTGCCTTTCTCTAGTTTTATTATGACAACACTAACCCAATAAAAACTAGTTAAGAAGTGTTCCTTTCTCTTCTATTTTCTAGAAGAGATTAAAAAAATTGACACTTTTCCAGTGAATGGCAAATTATGTACTGAAATAGAATTTGGTATTAAGTTTGGTATTATTGAACTGTTAAAACTACAAATTCAATTTCTTTAGTAATTACAAAACAACTCAGGTTATTTCCTCTTGGTTGAGTTTTGGTAATTTGTATTAAGATGTTGTATTTATGAACATATAATTGTTTAAAGTATCCTGTATGATTTTTCCAGTGGTTGTAAAATCTGTAGTGATATCCCATTTCATTCCTCATATTTAATTTTTTTTAATGTCTAGGAATATTTTAATATATGTGCTGGTTATTATTTTTTTTTTTACAGAGCATACCCTGGTTTATAAAAACAGGCACAATTTAAAAAATGTCCTTTTAATATGGTTTGTCAAAATAAGTACCAAACTCAGGAGCAGGTATCACACTGTGTTGAATGTTTCTGGTTCCCTTTCATACAGTTCAGTCCCTTCTCCAGATATTAACTTATTGAAGAGATCAGGCCTGCTATTCCACAGACTGCCCTATATTTGTTATTTGTCTCATTGCATCTGTATGATGAAGTCTAGTTTGTTTATTCCCTGTTCCTCCTGATGATCTGATATTAAACTTTGACGTGAATACATCATGGATGTTATCTGTTACACATATATATCTGACTTACTACTGGATTACAATAAAAGCAATCTAATTCTTTCCCTGTGTATGCTTTCCCTTTGCAAAGTTATGTGCATAGTTCTATGTTGCTATTATAAAATTATCTGGCCCCCTCCTAAACCAATTTATTAAAATTGCTGATCCTTACTCAAATCAATAATTTCATTTGGATGTTTTTATTTGTTTCAGTTAGTTGCTTTGTTTCTTTCTATTTGTGTATATTGGAACAGGGAGAAATCTGCTTGGGTCAGGCTTCTACCACATAGAAAGTAAACACAAGATTGGTAATTTCAATTGTCAGATCTAAGCTTGAATTTTAACTTGATGGGCATGTCATTCCTCACATTTGTGATTTGTGTCATCTGTCTTTTTCTCTTAACAGTTTTGTTAGTGTGTGCTAAGTCGCTTCAGTCATGTCTGACCCTTTGTGACCCTATAAACTGTAGCCTGCCAGGCTCCTCTGTCCATGGGATTCTGCAGGCAAGAATACTGGAGTGGGTTGCCATTTCCTCTGCCAGGGGACCTTCCCCATCCAAGTATCAAACCCACATCTCTTACATCTCCTGCATTAGCAGGTGAGTTCTTTACCACTAGCACCACCTGGGAAGTCCCAGTTTTGTTAGAGGCATGCTATTTTTATTGTTTCTTTTTTTTTTTTTTTTGACTTTTATTTATTTTTTATTTTTTTAAAATATAAATATTTATTTTAATTGGAGGCTAATTACTTTACAATATTACATTGGTTTTGCCATACATCAACATGAATCCGCCACTACTGTACATGTGTTCCCCATCCTGAACCCCCCTCCCACCTCCCTCCCTGTACAATCCCTCTGGGTCATCCCAGTGCACCAGCCCCAAGCCTCCTGTATCATGCATCGAACCTGGACTGGCGATTCATTTCATATATGATATTGTTTCTTAAAAAACTAACTTCTGGTTTCACTAATTCTTCTTTACCGTTTCCCTTTTTTCAATTTCATTTTATCCTGCTCTTATTTGTATTACTATTGTCCTTCCTTCTGCTTACTTTGGGTTTTTTTTTTTGACCTTGTTGATCTAATTTAGTGTCAGGGATTAAGATTACTGATTAGAAACTTTTCTAATGAAAGCATTTAGTGCTAAATATTTCCCTCTTTTTACTGCTCTAGTTGCATCCACACATTTTAGATATAAAATATTTTAACTTTCATTTAGACCTATGTATATATTTCTATTTATTTTGAGATATACTCTTTGAGGTATGGGTTGTTTAGTAGCATGTTGTTTACATTCCAACTGTTTAGTATCTTTTCTGTCATTTATCCTGTTTCCTTATATTTCCCTGTTTCTATTATTAATTTCTAGTTTGGTTTCATTTTGATCGAAGAATATAGTTTGTATGATTTCAATTGTGATACATGTGTCAATGTTTATATTATAAACCTGGATATGATTTAGAATGGTAAATCTATGGATGCTTGAAAAGAATGTGTAGTCTACATTTTGGAGGTGAAGCATTCTATAAATATCAACTATATTCTTTTGATTGATAGTCTTATTCAGTTCTTCTATATCTTTACTAAATTTTGTCTAGTACTGTGGAAAAAATTAAATGTGGGGCACTGATGTCCCCAGTAATTGCTTATTTGTCAATTTCCTCTTTCATCCCTATCAAGTGTTATTTTCATCATGTATGTTGAAGATCTCTTGTTTTGTGTTTATACATTTAGGATCACTATGTCTTTGGGGTGAATTAAGCCTATTATCATTGTATAATGTCCCTCTTTGTCCCTAGTAATTATCCTTGCTATGTGGTGTATTTTAATATGAATAAAATTATTCCTGCTTATTAGTTGATGACATTAGTATGATGGATATTTTTCCTCTTTTTATGTTTAGCTGTGTCACTGTATTTAATGTGAGTTTCTTAGATGGTATACAATTGGATCTTTCAAAGGAATCCATTCTGGAATATCTATATTTGGATAATTAAAAAAATAATCATCATTGATATGTTAAGGCTTACATCTGATATTTTATTACTCATTTTCTGTGTGTTTCCTTTTTCTCATTCCCCTGGTTCTCTTTTTTTGACCTCCAGAGTTGGACTGTGAAGAAAGCTGAGCACCAAAGAATTGATGCTTTTGAACTGTGGTGTTGGAGAAGACTCTTGAGAGTCCCTTGGACTGCAAGGAGATCCAACCAGTCCATTCTAAAGGAGATCAGTTCTGGGTGTTCTTTGGAAGGAAGGATGCTGAAGCTGAAACTCCAGAACTTTGGCTACCTCATGCAAAGAGTTGACTTATTGGAAAAGACCCTGATGCTGGGAGGGATTTGGGGCAGGAGGAGAAGGGGACGACAGAGGATGAGATGGCTGGATGGCATCACCGACTTGATGGACATGAGTCTGAGTGAACTCTGGGAGTTGGTGATGGACAGGGAGGCCTGGTGTGCCTCATGTGATTCATGGGTTGCAAAGAGTCAGACACAACTGAGCGACTGAACTGAACTGATGGGTTATTTCAATATTCTATTTTTTAGGATTCTTTAACATAACTTGTTACAGCCTACTGATATTGACATTTTATCCCTCCAGGTTAGCTGTTGAAAGCCTACTTCATAAATGGTCTGTTAAAGTCAGCTCATAGAGGAGTGATGGACCCCCACCCAGTCTACAATTGGCTCAGATATCTAGACTGGTAATATCATGTGTGCCCAGAAAAGGTATGAAATGTTTATTTCCAGTCATATAATGAGCAAAAAAGCTCCCAAGCAGGTCCACAAATAACTTGAGAGAACTGGAAAAGAATTTTGGCTAAGGTATAATTATGAAGAATTATTATATAAGAATTACACTTAATCCTCAACTGTTAAAGACATGTAATGATTATCTTTGGAATTGGAATAAGATTGTTATGTGTGATCTGGGGCTTGTATAGTTTGAAATTCCCAAAGAACAGAATACCTGGGTTTTCATGTCAACTTCCCTAGATGTGGTATAATGGTGGAGTGGGGAATGTTGAGGCATAAACATCGTTATCTATCAAATGTCAAAAGTAAATTCAGACTTTTCATTGCATTTACCCCTAATGTTTGCGAGGTAACTGAAATACGCCATGTTTTATTGAAATTGTGTCATTAAGATATTTTTACACATATTCGTTGCCCAGAGCTAGTAAGGAAGTTGAAAGGAGGGAGGGAAACAGGAAATAAAAAAGGTAAGGAAGGTGAATTTTCTGTTGAATGTTTCATTCAAGAACTCAAACGTAAGTATTCTGTGAAGTGAAATGTGTGCGTTGGTCACTACCAATGGTCACTGAGTGTCTTGGTGGGACCTTGTAATGTGGCCATCAAATGCAGAGGCGTTTTTTCACCTTCAATTTATATTTTGGATATCTATGAGACAAGCAGAGAAGGCAATGGCACCCCACTCCAGTACTCTTGCCTGGAAAATCCCATGGATGGAGGAGCCTGGTAGGCTGCAGTCCACGGGGTCGCTAAGAGTTGGACATGACTGAACGACTTCACTTTCACTTTCATGCATTGGAGAAGGAAACGGCAACCCACTCCAGTGTTCTTGCCTGGAGAATCCCAGAGACGGGGGAGCCTGGCGGGCTGCCGTCTATGGGGTCCCACAGAGTCGGACACGACTGAAATGATTTAGCAGCAGCAGCATGAGACAGGAGTTTCACAGTGTTCTTTATCCCAAAGGAGGCAGTCTTGGATAAGAAATTGCTGTTGCTGGCTGGTCCAAGTAGTTAAGATCAGTGAAAATATCCCAAGAGCCTTTTAACATGTGCAGGTGGGGCAGTTTTTCCAGGGTCTGCAGTGTTAAGATTAAAAGTTAGGCCAATTGTCAGGCTTCCCTGGTGGCTCACATGGTAAAGAATCTGCCTTCAATTCAAAAGACCTGGGTTTGATGCCTGAGTTGGGAAGATCCCTTGGAGAAGGGCATGGCAACCTACTCCAATATTCTTGTCTGAAGATTCACCATGGACAGAGGAGCCTGGCAGGCTTCAGTCCATGGGGTCACAAAGAGCTGGACACAACTGACCGACTAAGCACAGCACAAGTATAGCACAGGCCGATCATCACAACTTTTGGGTCCTGCTGATGATCTGGGACGTCTTGATTAAGAGATGAATAGCAGCAGCAAGGACCATCATGGATTATGGTTCAATATCATCCACTGCCTACTAACTCCCTTGCTGTTCACTCAGGGATCCCAAAAAGTTTCAAATGTAGCCAAGAGGTCTGGGCAAAGGATGGCTTCCTCCTGTGCAGTAGGCTCTTAAGGTAAGATTTTAAGGATAGTAGAAGCCACTAACTTCCATAGATATGGTGTACTAGAGGGCTCAGATTTGACTCTGTCCTGTAGATACAATTTTTATTTAAAAAATAGACACTGGTGGCTATACACAGCTTGCAGACTGTACCATAATGACCCAGAGCAGAACAGGCCATTTGGTACATAGTGTATGGATTCAGATCCTGTCAGAGCCTGCTGTTCTAGGGAATTTCAGTATACAGATAGTTTTTATCTAAAGATTAGTGTGCCATGTGGGGCTAAAGGGTGCAGTGTCTTGTACCAGAATGCCATAAGCAACTTAAGGCTATTGTGGGTACAGAATCTCCAGGAGGCCTAAGTTATTCAGTGGCTCAGTTGTGTCTGACACTTTGCGACCCCAGGGACTGCAGCATGCCAGGCCTCCTTGTCCTTCACCATCTCCTGGAGCTTGCTCAAACTCATGTCCATTTGAGTCGGTGATGCCATCCAATGATCTCATCCTCTGTCGTCCCCTTCTCCTCCTGCCTTCAATCTTTCCCAGTATCAGGGTCTTTTCTAATGAGTTGGCTCTTCGCATCAGGTGGCCAAATGATTGGGGCTTCAGCTTTCATCATCAGTCCTTCCAATTCAGGACTGATTTCCTTTAGGATTTACTGGTCTGATCTCTTTGTAGTCCAGTGGACTCTCAAGAGTCTTCTCCAACACCATAGCTCAAAAGCATCAATTCTTCAGCTCTCATCTTCCTTTATGGTCCAACTCACCAATCCATACGTGACTACTGGAAAAACCATGCCTTTGACTAGACAGACCTTTGTCAGCAAAGAAGTGACTCTACTTTATAACAGGCTGTTCAGGTTTGTCAGAGCTTTTCTTCCAAGGAACAAGCATCTTTTAATTTCATGGCTGCAGTCACCATCTGCAGTGATTTTGGAGCCCAAGAAAATAGAGTCTCTCACTGTTTTCATCATTTCCCCATCTGTTTGCTATGAAGTGATAGGACCAGATGCCATGATCTTCACTTTTTGAGTGTTGAGTTTTAAGCCAGCTTTTTCATGCTCTCGTTTCACCTTCATCAAAAAGCTCTTTAGTTTCTCTTCACTTTCTGCCATAAGGGTGGTGTCATCTGCATATCTGAGGTTATTGGTATTTCTCCCAGCAATCTTGATCTGGGCTTGTGCTTCATCCAGCCCAGCATTCCTCATGATGTACTCTATATAGAAATTAAATAAACAGGGTGACAGTATATAGCCTTGACATGCTCATTCACCAATTTGGAACCAGTCTGTTGTTCCATGTCTAGTTCTAACTGTTGCTTCTTAACCTACATGCAGGTTTCTCAGGAGGTGATAAGGTGGTCTAGTGTTCCCATCTCCTTAATAATTTTCCACAGTTTCTTGTGATCTACACAATCAAAGGCTTTAACATAGTCAATGAAGCATAAATCGATGTTTTTCTGGAATTCTCTGACTTTTTCTATGATCCAACGGATATTGGCAATTTGATCTCTGGTTCTTCTGCTTTTTCTAAAGCCATCTTGAACATCTGGAAGTTCTCAATTCACACACTGTTGAAGCCTATCTTTCAGAATATTGAGCACTACTTTGCTAGCATGTGAAAAGAGTGGAGTTGTGGAGGCCTAAGGACAGATTGCAAAAAGCTCTATAGTAAAGAATCACAACAAACTGTGGAAGATTCTTAGAGATGGGAATACCAGACCACCTGACCTGCCTCCTGAAAAATCTGTATGCAGGTCAGGAAGCAACAGTTAGAACTGGACATGGAACAACAGACTGGTTCCAAATCAGGAAAGGAGTATTTCAAAGATGTATATTGTCACCCTGCTTATTTAACTTATATGCGGAGTACATCATGAGAAATGCTGGACTGGATGAAGCATAAGCTGGAATCAAGATTGCCAGGAGAAATATCAATCACCTCAGATATGCAGATGACCCCACCCTTATGACAGAAAGTGAAGAAGAACTAAAGAGCCTCTTGATGAAAGTGAAAGAGGAGAGTGAAAAAGTTGGCTTAAAGCTCAACATTCGGAAAATGAAGATCATGGCATCTGGTCCCATCACTTCATGGGAAATAGATGTGGAAACAGTGACAGACTTTATTTTTGGGGGGCCCCAAAATCACTGCAAATGGTGATTGCAGCCATGAAATTGAAAGATGCTTGCTCCTTGGAAGAAAAGCTATGACAAACCTAGATAGCTTACTAAAAAAGCAGAGATGTTACTTTGCCAAGAAAGGTCTGTCAAAGCTATGGTTTTTCCAATAGTCATGTATGGATGTTGAACTATAAAGAAAGCTGAGTGTCAAAGAATTGATGCTTTTGAACTGTGGTGTTGGAAAAGACTCTTGAGAGTCCCTTGGGCAGGAAGGTGATCCAACCAGTCAGTCCTACAGGAAATCAGTCTGAATATACCTTGGAAAGACTGTGCTGAAGCTGAAACCCCAATACTTTGGCCACCTGATTGGAAGAACTGACTCATTTGAAAAGACCCTAATGCTTGGAAAGATTGAAGGCGAGAGGAGTAGGGGATGACAAAGGATGAGATGGTTGGATGGCATTACTGACTCAATGGACATGAGTTTGAGTAAACTCCAGGAGTAGGTGATGGACAGGGAGGTTTGGCATGCTGCAGTCCATGGGGTCCCAAAGTGTTGGACACAACTGAGCGACTGAACTGAATTATGGTAAAGAAGTCTCAGGGATACAGTGGGAGTGATATTTTTATTCAATTTGGACAGATTCTAGAGACTTCTGGGAAATTACATTCAAGGTGGTCTGATTTGCAACAGCCTATATGGGCTTAGGTCTTCCCTGGTGGCTAGGCAGTAACGAATCTGCATGCCAATGCAGGAGACTCAGGTTTATCCCTAGGCCAGGAACATCCCCTGGAGAAGGAAATGGCAACCCACTCCATTCTTTTTGCCTGGAGAAAATTTTATGGATAAAGGAGCCTGGTAGGCTACAGTCCATGGGGTCACAAAGAGTAGGAAACAATTTAGTGACTATACAAACCAACATAGGGGCTGAAGTAAAATTTATAAGTGAGGAATATGTTTCCAAGATCCAAAAGACTTAAAGATGTTGGATTTGTTTTCACATTATGGATGCTGAGAGGGTAAATAGCTGTTTCTTGACAATGTCAAGGTCTTCCCTGGAGGCTCAGATGGTAAAGATTCTGCTTGCAAGGTGGGTTCAATCCCTGGATTGGCAAGATCCTCTGGAGAAGGAAATGGCAACCCACTTTAGTACTCTTGCCTGGACAATTCCGTGGACAGAGGAGCCTGCCAGGCTGCAGTCCACGGGGTCACAAAGACTCAGAAGCACCTGAGTGACTTTTCACTTTTTGTCAGTGTCAGAGATAGAGTAACTCTTGGCAAATCAAAAAACTAAGGTGGTGAGGCTTCTACCGTGTTGGACAGCAGTCCATCTCTGTATGTGAGCTCCTTTGTTACCATTTATATGTCCTAATAAGTGTATCAAATCTCCTTGGAGGAGGATACCAGCAATGAAATATTATACTTGTGTTCTGGATAAAGGTGGATGTGGTTAAGAAACTGCTGGCAGTTGTGAAGACTGTTAAGGCTGGTGGGACACCATATGGCATAGATTCTTTATTACAAGATCTATTTACTCTTCCTGCTTTAAATATGGTCTCAGTTATTCTCTCTACATATACTGAGCAATATAATAGATGTAATTTTTGCTTTGATCAAATACAATTTAAGAACCTCCTGAAAAGTTTTTACCCATATTTTCACCCACTCTCTTTCTTTTTACTATTTTCTAAAGTTCCAGTCATTTTTCTATCATTGTCTTATTTTTATCGGAGAGCTTCAGTCAGCTTTTATCAGTAGGTCTGTGAGCGGTGAATTTTTAAATTTTCCTTGACCTGGACGTATCCTTATTTCCCCTTTAATCCTAAAGGATATTTTAACTGAATATAGAAATCACAGTGTAAAATTATTTTCTTTGGGGACTTGCAACATGTTTTTGTGCACCTTTCCAGCCTCAGTCATTTTTAATGAGAATTCCATTTTCCTCCACTTTGTTCTGCTACTGCTAAGTCGCTTCAGTCGTGTCCGACTCTGTGTGACCCCATAGACGGCAGCCCACCAGGCTCCCCTGTCCCCGGGATTCTCCAGGCAAGAACACTGGAGTGGGTTGCCATTTCCTTCTCCAATGCATGAAAGTGAAAAGTGAAAAGTGAAGTCGCTCAGTCGTGTCCGACTCTTAGCGACCCCATGGACTGCAGCCCACCAGGCTCCTCCGTCCATGGGATTCTCCAGGCAAGAGTACTGGAGTGGATTGCCATCGCCTTCTCCTGTTCTGCTACTAGTAACACACTAATGTTTTCCCCTGGCTGCTTTCAACAGTTTATTTGTTTCTTTGTTTGTTCTAATACTTATTTCATTTTAATTGATTGATGTTTGCCTTACAATAATGGTTTGATTTCTGTCATACATCAACATGAATTAACCATATGTGCAAGAGTTTAGGCTTCCCTGATAGCTCAGTTGGTAAAGAATCTGCCTGCAGTGCAGGAGACCAGGGTTCAATCCCTGGGTCAGAAAGATCCCCTGGATAAGGAAATGGCAAACCACTCCAGTATCCCTGCTATTTCTTTAGTTTTCAGAAATTTAACTCTGATATATGTTTTGGTGTAAACATTTTAGTACTTATTCTATGTGTGGTTCACTTAACTTTGGGAATATATAAGTTTACATCTTTCACCAAGTTTGGGAAATTTTCAGCTATCATTTTTTCTTTTTTTTTTTTTAACCTTTAAGGCTTACATGCTTTCTCTTTACTTTCTGGGACTCAAAGATACAGATGTTAAATATTGTCTTTATGCCCTAGTCTCAAAGAGCCTGCTTTTTTCTTTTTTCAGACCATTTTTTTTCTATTTTCAAATAAATTTTATTGCTCTGTCCTCACCCTCACTGATTCTGTATCACTGACACTCTACTATTGATCTCTTCCAATATAAGTTTTTAATGTAGTTATTTTATTTTTCAGTTCTACATTTCCCTTTGGCTTATTTTTATAAATTCTATTTCTCTGTTGATATTTTCTATTGTTTCAATTGTCTCAAATAAATGCATAATTACTTATTGAATCTATTTTAAGATTTCTGCTCTAAAATCTTTGTCAGATAATTCCAATAATTGATTCTTAGCTGTTGGTTGACTGACTTTTATCATTTAATTTGTGATTTCCTTGGTTCTTGTTATGACAAAATATTTTTAATTGTATAATGTATAATTTGAATATTATGTTGGAGACAATTTGTCCTATTTAAATATATGTTTTAGCAGGCAGTTTTCTTTTTCGGGTTCAGCATATTCTTTTTGGTGCCCTCTTAGGCTCTACTGAAATAACCACTAGGGATAGATCAGAGCAATATTTATTTCCTATATTATATAGATGGAACAACTAAATATTGTGCTCTCTTGTTGACTATTTATACTTTCAATGAGCCTATACGTTTTAAGAATCTAGAAGCATTTTTCACATAAGAAAGAGTAAAAATATTAAAGAAAGAAAACAAATATACTTTGAATTTATCTAAAAACTCTTAATGAATTACCATGAAATAATTATATTTCAGTTCCACCTCTGAAGATTCAAAGCATATTTAATTTTTTCTTCTTTCATAAGAAAATTATGCCTTCTATAGCAGTATAATTACTAAAAGTATATTAAAATGAAATACTCGATAATATATAGTTTCTAAGGATTGAAAACAAAGACCATGTTAATATGCAAGTGGAAGAAACAGAAGTTTATCCTGTCTTAATAGGTAATAACTGACTTAGATAGGACAATTTCCAAATTTTGAAGTAATGACAGAAAATCAGAAAAGTCTTTAATTTCAGGCAAATCTATTATATGTAAATAACTTTATTGATTTTAAATTATATATGTTGAAAATCAAAATGAGTAAATAATTTTTCAAATGTATATTATTTTAAAATATGGTAACTGAAATTTATCTTCATGTATTAATTTTTTTTATGAATAAGACTATTTCACTAGACATGAATAAGCAAGCATCAGTTATGCATATTTAAACAAGACTGAAGTTGCTCTCAAAGAAAACCATAGTTACAGAAGTCTCAAACACTAAAAGGTATGACAATCTTAATAATTTTCTCTCCAAGTTGGATTTTCATTTTGTTACCTAATTCATTAACCAGAAATATGTTTGAGCATATTTTATTGCTACCAAATGTAATATTATACTTCATTTTCTAAATTGGACTGAATGTACATATTCTATAGATTGACTATGGAAAAATATTAATTAGAATAAATTGTGTTTAAAATATCCAATCAGAAAATTTATGCACAATTGAATATGTGCATTAAAAAAATAGAGGTGAAATGTATAAAGCATATGAGGAAGTATTTAAAATCTTGCAGGTCAGTAATTAGACTTGTACATTTGGATTTTATCACTTCCTTTTTTATAAACAAAAAATGAGTTTTCATAAATTTTAATGCATTTGAATACTTGGTTTATTTGGAAGCATTGCATAACTTATTTTAATTAATTTATTTACATTTGTTTATTTGCTTTAAGTTAAAAAAAAATACACTGCTTAAACCATGCCCAAAAGAAGTAAAGAATACTCTTGGAACATAAAATGTCTGTCCTTCTGACTCTCTCCAAATTTATATTGAAACTTTATTTTCCCCCTGAAACCAGGAACATGTACTGATGCATGGAACTGTAAGGTTTGAATCATTATTTCTTCCCCTTCTCATGTTCTGTTTTGAAGTTGGGATCTGTCATAAATAGTATTATCATCTGGATCTGATTAAATGTAATGGATACCCAGTTTGGGAAAATAACCCAGTGTTTTTTTGCCTATTAGTAAATAATATTGATTCTTCTTTACACAAATCACTAAAATCACACCCAGTAAAACAATGGTCTTTAAAAGCTTGCCCAGCCTTGTGTATAAAGTTTTATTTTCATAGTTTAATTCAGTCTGATTATTTTCATTGTTTTTTTTTTTTTACCATAATAGCTATGAGATTACCTACTGACATAAAATATTTTAAACATCCATAATTAAAACCTAGAGGGAAAAAAGACAATAAAACTTCAAAACTAGTTTAAAGCTTTGCAGTAATATTTTACTGCCAAAGAAAGCAGATAAGACTTTCACACTGTGCTGAAAACTGCAGGTAATTAATTCCCATGGCAGGGAAGTGAAGGAAAAGCACATTCCATATTCTCAGGGCAAAGTGTAAAAGGAATTTGTAGCAGATCCTATTAGGTTTCAGCATTAGACTGCAAGGGATACTTAGAGTAGACTAGGATGAGGGGAAGCTATGAGAGTACAAATAATATAATAGAAATGCTTCTGACAACAAATCATCCACAACAAGAGAAAAAGCTCTAAGTGATACAACAGAAGGACTTCTTAGGTGTCCAAGTTTTTCACTCATTTCACTTTTAGCCAAATCATTGCTTTCCTTTCCCTGCCATGCTTTCCTAACTCGACCACAATTAAGCTCAGATTTTCAGAGTGTCCTTGGCTTTTGCCTACTCTATATCCTGACTTTTGAAAACTAGATGTTTCTTCCCTTTAGGATTTATAATTCTGATTTGCCTCATCCATTTCAGTCATTGATTTCAAGGGGTAATCTGTAGTTTGTCACTAATTCAAGGAAATATGTGAGATCTCACAAATTCTGGAAGCTGTAAAAAGAAGGTGGGGATGGAGTGAGTAGAAGACAAAGGCCTGCACACAATTAATGAGGAAAACTTGTAATTTTCCTGGATTTTGCCAAAACTTGACTGTTTCAAACTGTCTGCGGTGTGTTTGAAATATCAACAGGGAATATAGTAAACAGTTCACCAGGGGAGCCAAGGCAGATCATAACTTCATATGCATGGCATGTATAGAATATCAACTTTCTTTAAATTCTTCGTAAGAAGCATTCAGTTGGGCAGTGTTTAAATATTAAGATTATGACTATGTGTAGAACAATGAAAAATATTTTTACCAGTGACTATGTTTTAAGTCATAGACCCAAAACACACCTTGATGAAAGCATTGTCTCATATTTTTAAAGAGTTAATGAGAGCAGACTTTGGATGAAAAATAAAAAATAGGTGATCCTGCTTGAGGGCAAAATTCACTGTCAGGGGAGTTTGTAATTTCCTCAGTTCTGTCTCTTTGCAACAAATTTTGAAGCAATGGACCAGTATTACAGCTCTTGGACAGACCAGTGTTATAGCTCTGTGTTACAGCTCAGTTTTATTTAGAAGGTAAAGGAAAATACATCCTAGAGGAGTGAGGACATGCTGACCCAAAAGACATGAAGAGAAGAGAAGCCCCCAACCCAATTTTGGCTCCTCTTTTTATGATTTTTTTTCTCCTCCCCCTGGGCCTGCCCTATGTACATTGGACTAGCCAGGAGTGCTGATTTTTTTTTTTTTTTTGACCTGAGGTCCTCACTCTGGTCCTCAGACCTTCCTTTGTTCTATTTTCTTGGGCTTTTCCCTTCTTTGTCTTTTAGCCACCTCCATTTTGGACTCCTTTTACCTATTCTAACTACCTAACAGCACAAAATAGCTTAAAGAAATCAATGCAAACATCTCTGAGAATGATACGCTCAGAAAAGACATAGGCAAAACCCATAGTTATTCCTGTTTTCCACCCACACTTGATAAAATTGTAAGTATTCCAGAATTTTAAAGCCTATGCCAAGTATGAAGGTCCAGCAATTGCAGGTGCCTTGTGTTGGTAAAGTAATGCTCAAAATTCTCCAAGCCAGGCTTCAACAGTACATGAGGCGTGAACTTCCAGATAGTCAAGCTGGTTTTAGAAAAGGCAGAGGAACCACAAATCAAATTGCCAACATCCACTGGATCATCAGAAAAGCAAAAGAGTTCCAGAAAAACATCTATTTCTACTTTATTGACTATGCCAAAGCCTTTGACAGTGGGTTCGCAACAAACTGTGGAAAATTCTGAAAGAAATGGGAATACCAGACCACCTGACCTGCCTCTTGAGAAATATGTATGCAGGTCAGGAAGCAACAGTTGGAACTGGACATGGAACAACAGACTGGTTCCAAAAGGGAAAGGAGTATTTCAAGGATGTATATTGTCACCCTGCTTATTTAACTTATATACAGAGTACATCATGAGAAATGCTGGGCTGGATGAAGCACAAGCTGGAATCAAGATTTCTGGGAGAAGTTTCAATTACCTCAGATATGCATGTGACATCACCCTTATGGCAGAAAGTGAAGAAGAACTAAAGAGACTCTTGATGAAAGTGAAAGAGGAGAGTGAATAAGTTGGCTTAAAGTTCAACCTTCAGAAAACTAAAATTATGGAATCCGGTCCCATCACTTCATGGTTAATAGATGGGGAAACAGTGGAAACAGTGACAGACTTTATCTTTTTGGGCTCCAAAATCACTGCAGATGGTGATTGCGGCCATGAAATTAAAAGACGCTTGCTCCTTGGAAGAAAAGCTAAAACCAACCTAGACAGTATATTAAAAAGCAGAGACATTACTTGGCCAACAAAGGTCTGTCTAGTCAAGGCTATGGTTTTTCCATTGGTCATGTATAGATGTGAGAGTTTGACTATAAAGAAAGCTGAGTGCCAAAGGATCGATACTTTTGAACTATGGTGTTGGAGAAGACTCTTGAGAGTCCCTTGGACTGCAAGGAGATCCAACCAGTCTATCCTAAAGGAGATCAGTCCTGGGTGTTCATTGGAAACTCTGATACTTTGGCTGAAACTCTAATACTTTGGCCACCTGATGTTAAGAGCTGACTCATTTGAAAAGATCCTGATGCTGTGAAAGACTGAAGGCAGGAGGAGAAGGGGACGACAGAGGATGAGATAGATGGTTGGATGGCATCACTGACTCAATGGAGATGAGTTTGAGTAAACTCCGGGAGTTGGTGATGGACATGGAGGCCTGGCATGCTGCAGTCCATGGTGTTGCAAGGAGTCGGACACGATTCAGTGACAGAACTGAACTGAGCTGTAAACATATTAAATGCCACTGAATTTACTGAAAGATCCTGCCCATGTATGCCAGTGGAGTTTTCTACCATTCAAATCATTTGGACAGATGAAGAGAGAAAGACAGACACCTTACTTTTCCAAGCAGTATTTTTGAAGAGGTGTACTACAAACCATCAGAGTTCTAAAGATACACAAACTTATTAGAAGTGGTGAGGGAGGGGGAGCCGAGGGCCAAGTAAGCAATGTTTTGAGTTCCCCAAATGTACTTTAATCAGAGCAGGTTTGTTTCTATCTGCTTTACATTCTGAAAAACCTTCTCCCACTTAAACTGTCACTGCATTACAAAGGCTGTTCTGGTATAAGTTAAAAGATCCAGATCGTAAACGCACATATGTAAAAAAGCGAATAAATTTTATGTGTCCTATTTGCTTTACTGCTAAACTATTAGAGAACGTACAAAGAATTTGCTTTTGTGGCCTAAATGTGCTTAACAGACTGCCAGGTAAACAGTCATAATTAACAAAGGCTTTCCACTCCATTGTGTTAATTTCAATTTGTCCTTATCACTCAATACAGAACTCTTAAAAACATAGCAGTGATTTCTTAAATATGAGAAAGACATTCATTAGTTTTCAGAATTATGAGTTTAAGTTCTTCTAATTCAATGTGTATTGATCCCCACAGCATAAATAAATATCAGTCTATAGCAATTTCCTCAATGTAAAAGTAATATCCATGATAGAATGTTGAAAGCAAAGAAGCACCTCTAGTTGACTCGCACAAAGTTTTTTGAAAACCTAGAAATAAAATGTCTCTAAATTTGTGAATAGTAAGTTTTCACTGAAAAAGCTGACTCCTCATTACCCACCCCCATTGTCCTTGTTTAACTTAGATTCCTTTAGTTTATTGGCTTCATCATTAAAACATAACCAGAAAAAAATTTCTTGCTTTCCAAAAGTATTTTAGAGTGTTTGGCTCACTTTTGGTTTCATGTCAACTTAGGATAATCACATAAGTTGTTGACAAATAAACATTCAAGAAATTTTTATGGAGGATAATCTTGGCAAACCACAACGGCCTTTAAACTTTGCTTTAAATTAAAATTCTAGCAGTTTATTATGTCACTTTGTGCCAGAATAAGGCTATAAACTGCTCTCATATTCAAAAGAATGTTTCCATTTAAAATTTACATTTACAAGTCTAATAAGATATTGGAGCTCATTCTATTCACAGAAAATCTATTGAGTTGTATAACTTTATTAAGAACCCAACTCACATTGTTTCTTGAATCAACTGAAGGTTAGTTAATAGCTTTTAATGATGGAATTTTTAGGTAAATTAGAGATAATGATAGAATCTTTAAATTACTAAGTGGTTTACTTATAGACAGGTAAGTTCTTATTGTCAAGAGAGTTTGTCCAATGATTCAATTTTAAACCAACTTTGAATTTCATATTACTTTTGGATCAGTTTAAGTAGATTATTTGGAATATTCTGTCATGTCCAGTTTAATTTTAGAATATAATTTATAGAGGATACTTAGAGAACTATATGAAGTACATTGTATGCATATGGCATTTGGTTTTATCCACAAGAGATTCCTCATCAGCTATGAGAAATATTATGGCCAATAAGTTTATTACATTTTGTAGACAGAGGGTAATAAATTATATGTCAGTTTTTTGAGATAATAAATTGTAATCTTTAAAATTCTTAGAGTTTCAAAATTCAAAATTATGGGACATAATTGACAATTTAAAAAAGTGAAATGCTTGCAAATTATTTTGGCAACTGAATTACTTCATGAATATTATCTAATCTGACAAATTCATACCCTGCATGTTATGCTTAAGTTATTTAAATTTTGAGCACTGTGGGTATTTTGAGCACTGTGAATGATATATGATTCTCTTAGAAGATGTATTCGGTCCCTTAGATAATCATATGTTGGAAGTAGAAAGAGAAAAATATGATAACTAAACTAAATTGGCTTCAGTGGGAAAACTTAAACTGATTTCTGTGAGAACCAAAATGACTTGCATTTTATTTATGGCAAGTTGTGTAAGTATTCTCTAAAAAAAGGTCTGAATTGAGAGTTAGAATTTGAACCACTCCAGGGGACCACAGCATCTCTATTAAAGTCTTCACAGTAGTTATTTATTGGGTCACCTAAGGAGTGGCAAGTGTTTACAAACCATTTATAATCTTCCATTGTACCTTAAAAAAAATAACAGAATATGTTACCAAGTGGTTTGATATGTTTTTATGAACACAAAGAACACATACTCACACGCAGGCAAACACACAAGTATACACATTGGGGAAGATTTCCCAAGATTGAGGAGTAGCACAGATATGCTATTGAAACTGAAATGAAACAAAAACGTCTGGTTTATTTCATGGTGAGTAAACTACCATGGATGTTTTTAAGTGAAATGGAAGATATAAAAAATGTGTAAATCTAGCATGTATCATAATTATGTATGGTGATGGATGTTTACTAGACTTATTGTGATCATTTTGCAATATATACAAATATCAAATCATTATGTTGCATAGCTGAAAATAAGATAATCATATGTTAATTGCATCACAATAAATATATTAAAAAAGAGAAAAAAAAACTGGTGCATATACAATCTATAGAGATATAGACTGATAATATGCTGCTTGCTAGCTCTGTATATGTACAAATGTAATAAAAATTATCACTAATTATTAACATGATAAGTAAATTTAAGGAAATTGTTTTCTCTATTTTGACAGATGAGAAAATTGATACTTACACACGGTATCTAACTTGCTCATGATATACAGGTATGTATAAATGGTAAACTTATGATCTGAACCCAAATTTAATTTCAGTGTAATATCTCCAGTACATTATGGCTTGGTTGTGTGGATTACATAGTGTAACATTCATAAAATACCAAATATAATGCTTGAAATTATAGCTGTTAATTATAGCTGTTAAATATCATCTATAGTTATTAAACTTTATTAACAATTAGTGCCTACCCTTTGGAAGATTGTTGGCAGTTAAATACATCATTTTGCATATTTCTTATTCTCCATTTGAACTCATTATAAACTGATTATAATCCTATAGATAGTTATGGATATAAGAAAGAGTGTACTAAGCTGTGTCTCTGTTGCATGTATTCATAATACTTTGTTTCTGAGAGTGATGATATTTGCAGTAGAGCTTGGTATTCAGCTTCCTACTTACAGCCTCAACAGACAGGGATTTACATATGGTAATAATTGAAAATTCCATCATAAACTAATTATATTTTCATTAATTTTAATTCTTCCAGACTTCTTGTCTGAGTCTACCAAATATTTTTAGTGTTCAAGTTGTGGTTGGAATGAAGGAAGTTCTATGGAGATCAAATCCTCACTAGGCATATTGTAAACCTCATCCTAACTTTAAAACTCTCTTTTTCAACGTTTCTTCCAAAATATATATTCCAGTCTTATTTTTTCACAAATGTGTGCAAAACCACTGAAGATACAGTCGTGTGCAGAGAATCCACTGTATCTTGCCAGCACATCAGTTCGAGCCTTTACTGTATTCAGACAATACAAACTTCAAATACAATAATGTGTGATGAGTGCTTTGATAAGGAAAAAAGCAGACTGCTGTGAGATGAAATACAAGGCAACTTTTGCCCAGTCTAAAAGAGTTAGAGAAATTTCCCCAGAGAGAATGAGGTTAAGGCTGAAAACTGCTACAAATTATAAACTGTGATTGCTTTTCAGCTTTTTTCAATTGTAACGAAAATCTTTTCTACCTACCAAGTCCTACTTGATATAAATGTTATTTTATTCTAACATTTGAACCTTTGTCCCCAAACCGAATAAAATAAGCAAATATTATGAAAAGAGTGATATAGTATCTCTCCCAAAATCCATTTTATTAATAAATGTGTATATATTCAACTGCTCTTATGCCTACCAAAGAAGCAGATAACTAGACAATTTGACTTGCCTGGCTTGTGTATAAATGTGTCTGTGTGTTTATATCCCAAAGAGGCAGTATGTCTAATGACATAATTATCGTTTAACATTTCATAGGATGAGACTACACTACAAACATTGTAATTTGTAATACTCTGAATCTAAGCAGATAGAGTAAAATTTCAGAAAATGAAAAACAAGTAACAAAATAAGCAACAGAGGAATGTGAATTATATAAAAGTTTTATTGTGATTCTTTCACACTATATAAAAATATTAAATCATAGTATTGTATATCTGAAACTAATATTAATGTTATATGTCAATTATACCTTAATTTAAACATTTAGTTTTTAAAATGTCATATTCTGGCTTCAAAGAAAAATGAAATATGTAGGCAGCTCTGTATGCCTGTATAAGTGTTTGTGTTAATTTTAGTCATAAATACAGAAAGGTGACTATGAGTATTTTGCTAAGTGGCCTATTTATACCATGGATAACATAAGGAAACATATGGTAGTCACTGACAGAAAAGCAAATTGAGAAGCATTTTGATAACTGAAAAGTTATATCAATTCTTACATTGGGGAAACAAAAGCAAGCAAGCTTTTCCTTCACCATACCAATAATTGAAACTGACAGGCAAATTTTCTGCCAAAGAATGAAAATAAATCCTAAATTTCAGATAATGATGTAATGAAATAAGCATAAAGTGAGAATAACAGTGTCCTCATTATTCTATAAAAATGAAAAAGTAAACCAAACTTCTAATATTACCTAATATTTTTAGATTGCTTACATGTGGGAGGTTCTTATCTATATGATTTAGATGTTGGTAATCCCAAAACAGTAATCTTAATTCTAGCATTAATTATATTCATTTTACAGATGGGGAAATTGAGGCAAATTGAGTAAGGCAATTTTAATATATAGTTGATCCTTGAACAATGTGGGCTTGAACTGCACAGATCCACTTATATGCGGAATCTTTTCAGTAGTAACTAGTGAAGCACTCCACAATCCATGGTTGGTTGAATCCTCAGATGAAGAACTGTGGACACAGAACTACGTGTAGGAGGGCTGACTCTCAGTTATATCGGGTTTTTTAACTGTACCAAGGGTTGATGCCCCCAACTCCTGGAGGTGTTCAAGGGTCAACTGTTTATCCACATACTCTGGTAGTCTTTCCTTCAATAGGTGAATACTCCTTTCTGTATTTATGGCTAAGATGAACAGAAACACTTGTACCAGAATACAGAGCTGCCTGTATACTTTTACTTTCCTTTGAAGCCCAATGCTCTTCTGTTGAGTGTGAACTGGATGCAGTGCCTTCCTTATTGTGAATAGAATGTTGTCAAAATGTAGTGTGTGACTTATCAGACTCTTTCATACAAGACACGTTTGCTTCCCCTTTGATCTCTGTCAGATCACTTGCTCAAAGGGAAGTGAGCTACCATGGTATGAGATCTCCCAAGAAGTCCTGAGAAAAGGCCCACATGGTGAGTAACTCAGGCCTCTAACCAGCAGATAGCCAAGAACTGAGGCCTTCTATAGACCACTGTGAGTGTAAACTCGGAAAAGAATTTGCTGGCCACAGTCAAGCCGTCAGATAGTGCAACCCTGACTAACACCTTGACTGCAATAATGAAGAAACTCTCAACTCAACCCACAGAAAATGGGAGGTAATAAATGCTTATTATTTTAAGCCATTAAATTTGGGTGTAATTTGTAGAAATGGAGAGTCACTTGACTTATTTAAGTGGAATACTTCAAAATTAAATTCAGAAAATATTTCTTCAGAGCTGAAGCTCTACATATAGAGTGATGATCATGATGGCAGTCATTGATGACATTCTGTCGTGTACTAATAATTTTCCTCACACTTACAATAGCACCAATCAGTTGATAATATTGATATTTTTTACTCAGGCTCACATGGGTCATATTCCATGTTCAAAATTACTGTGTTACCAAGGTGGAGAAAACAAAAAATGGTAAGGATTAATTAAAGTCTATAAAATGAATTAAATTAGGAAAATAAAATGGGATTTGATACTAAAACTTTAATACTATTTTATATTCACTCTATCTACCTATAGGAAAATTGAAAATTAGGTGATGTAATACTTGAAATCATTTTATAACATAATTTTAAAAATACACCTTATGATTGAAGATGCTGCTGCTGCTAAGTAGCTTCAGTCGTGTCCGCCTCTGTGCAACCCCATAGATGCTAATAATAATAATGCTTAATATGTTTAAATAAAAAATGAATAGATATGTACCTAAATGAGAAAGGTGAAATGTCATCTTTTTTGTGCAGTCTTATCAAAAATGAGCAAAGTTTTTCTGTAACATTTTAGATAGTAAATATTTTATGTTTTGAGGGCAATAAGAATTCAGTTATAACTGTACAATGTAGCCATTGTAGTATAAAACCAACCATAAATAATATATAAATAAATGGTATGGGTTTGTTCTAATAAAACTTTATAAAAATAGATAGTAAGCTGCCTTTAGTCTGTGAGTCATAGGTGGCTGATCCCTTCTCAGATATGAAGTATTTGATTTAAGAGAAGTAACAAATATTTCTGATGTATTTGAGTTTATAGGTATTTTAGCCTACATTATTCCCATTCCCAACAATAGACAAGGCTGTTCAAAAATGGGGCATATAGAGAGAGTACCAAAATTAGCAAACAGGATTTAGTTAGTTTAGTTTTGTATTTAGTATTTAGTATTTAGTATTAGTATTTAGTATTATGTATTTAGTTAGATTTAGTTTTGTATCACAAATACAAATGAACAAGACCAAAACAGTTTTTCTAGGGGGCAAATGAGAACAAATCAGGATAGGGCTCAAGATATCCCAGAGAAGATTATCATGAAGCAGTAAGTGTGATCACAGTGCTGTATATATAGTGTGAAGACTTTTATCAGCTTTGTCTTGAATCATTTGGGCTACTATATTAGAATACTGTTGCTGTGTGATGTGTAAACAAGAGGATTTTTTATTTTTTTCCTCACAGTTCTAGATGCTGAGAAAACTAAGATCAAGGCACCAGCAAATTCTGTGCCTGGCAAGAACTTTCTCCTGGCTTATAGATGCCTTTCTTCTCTTTGAAGAAGGAGCAAGGGGACTGTCTTGGGCTTCTTCTAAGAGGGCACTAATTCTATTCATGAGGACTCCACTGTAATAATCTAATTACTTCCTCAAGGCCCCATATTCTATTACTGCCACAATGGGGATAAAGTTTCAACATATGAGTGTTTTTTTTTTTTTTAAGTTTTTATTTTTTTTAAATTTTATTTTATTTTTAAACTTTACATAATTGTATTAGTTTTGCCAAATATCAAAATGAATCCACCACAGGTATACATGTGTTCCCCATCCTGAACCCTCCTCCCCCCTCCCTCCCCATACCATCCCTCTGGGTCGTCCCAGTGCACTAGCCCCAAGCATCCAGTATCGTGCATCGAACCTGGACTGGCAACTCGTTTCTTACATGATATTTTACATGTTTCAATGTCATTCTCCCAAATCTTCCCACCCTCTCCCTCTCCCACAGAGTCCATAAGACTGTTCCATACATCAGTGTCTCTTTTGCTGTCTCGTACACCGGGTTATTGTTACCATCTTTCTAAATTCCATATATATGCGTTAGTATACTGTATTGATGTTTTTCCTTCTGGCTTACTTCACTCTGTATAATAGGCTCCAGTTTCATCCACCTCATTAGAACTGATTCAAATGTATTCTTTTTAATGGCTGAGTAATACTCCATTGTGTATATGTACCACTGCTTTCTTATCCATTCATCTGCTGATGGACATCTAGGTTGCTTCCATGTCCTGGCTATTATAAACAGTGCTGCGATGAACATTGGGGTACACGTGTCTCTTTCCCTTCTGGTTTCCTCAGTGTGTATGCCTAGCAGTGGGATTGCTGGATCATAAGGCAGTTCTATTTGAGTTTTGAAAAGACTCAGATATTCAGCCTATAGCATTCTAGCCCTTCTCCCCCTACACACCAGATCCATGCCCTTCTCAAATGCAAACTATGTTCCTTCCATCCCAATATTCCTCAAATTCTTAACTTGCTCCAGCATCAATTTTAAAAGCTGAATGTGCACAGTTCAGTTCAGTCGCTCAGTCTTGTCTGACTCTTTGTGACTCCATGGACTGCAGCATGCCAGGCCTCTCTGTCCATCACCAACTTCCAGAGTTTACTCAAACTCATGTCATTGGGTTGGTGATGCCATTCAACCATCTCATCCTCTGTCATCCCCTTCTCCTCCTGCCCTCAATCTTTCCCAGCATCAGGGTCTTTTCAAATGAGTCAGTTCTTCACATCAATTGGCCAAAGTATTGGAGTTTCAACTTCAGCATCAGTCCTTCCAATGAATATTCAGGACTGATCTCCTTTAGGATGGACTGTTTGGATATCCTTGCAGTCCAAGGGACTCTCAAGAGTCTTCTCCAACACCACAGTTCAAAAGCATGAATTCTTCAGCACTCAACTTGCACAGTCTCATCTAAATGTCATCTAAATCATGTATGCATAAGATATGAGGTATGATTTATCCTGAGGCAAAATTCCTCTCCAGCTGTGAACCTAGAAAACCAAACAACTTATGTGCTTCCTAAAATTCAATGGTAGGACTGGCATAGGATAGATATTGCCATTCCAAAGGGAGAAACAGGAAGGGAGGAAAGAGTGACAGGTCCAAAGTAACTTCAAAACCTAATTGGGGAAATTCCAGTAGGCCTCTAACATTTGGTAATAATCCTCTTTGGCTTGATGCTCTGTCTTCTATACCCACTGGGTTGTCAAAGTCTCCCTCTAATTTGGAGGGTTGCTGTGCACACTGTGACTCTTTGCCAGGGTCCCACTCTTGTCATGGCTCCACTGCACTGGCTGTAAATTGTGCTGCAGCAGTCTGACGGGGTCACAGGCATGAGAGACCTAGGCAGGACATCCTGGCCCACCTGTACTAGAGAGGTGGCCTCATTCATTGGAATAGTTTTTCCCCCTGGGAATGTGGTGGGAGTGGTGGCCCTGATGACCTCTGAGACACTTTCAGGTGGTCATTCTTGTCTTGAAGAACAGTTCCTGTCTCCTGACAAGATGGCTGTTAAGATCCATGGTTTATATCCACACTAATTTCCTTATCAAAAAGTCACTTACCCACACCCTGAGTAATCTCTTCTGAATACCCTTTCTCAATTTATTGCAATATGGATAAGCTAAGAATTTTCCCAAAGGGTAAGTTCTGCTTTCTTTTAGCTCAGTAATTCCATCTTGAAATCATTCCTCCTGTCTAGCATTTTATAATCGGAGAAGGCGGTGGCACCCCACTCCAGTACTCTTGCCTGGAAAATCCCATGGACAGAGGAGCCTGGTAGGCTGCAGTCCATGGGGTCACGAAGAGTCGGACACAACTGAGTGACTTCACTTTCACTTTTCACTTTCATGCGTTGGGGAAGGAAATGGCAACCCACTCCAGTGTTCTTGCCTGGAGAATCCCAGGGAAGGGGGAGCCTGGTGGGCTGCCATCTATGGGGTCACACAGAGTCAGAGACGACTGAAGCGCCTTAGCAGCAGCAGCAGCATTTTATAATAAGCAGTTAGGAGGAACCAAGCAACAGCTTTAACACTTTGCTTAGAGTTCTTCTCAGGTAAGTATCCAATTTCATTGCTTACAAGGTCTAACTTCTATTAAATGCTAGTACATGAACAAAAATCAGTCTATTTTTTTCCTACTTTATAACAGTGACCAGCTTTTCTCCAGTTTCTGATAGCGTGTTTCTGATTTCCTTCTGAGGCCTCAGCAGAAAGATCTTTACCATCTGTATTTCTTTCAACCTTTTCTTCATGATGACTTAGGTATTCTCTAATAAGATGAGGCTTTCTCTCTAGTTTTCCTCTTTTCTTTCTCATCTCTCTCCAGAATCATCCTTATTTCTAGCTTACATTTCACAACCCTTCCAGCCTCTACCTGTTACCCAGTTCCAAAGCCACTTCAACATTTGTGGTATCTGTTGCATCAGCACCTACTTTGCATGACCAATTATTGTCTTAGTCTGTTCAAGGTGCTATAAGAAAATATCATCAACTGTGTCTGGGTGACTTATAAATAGAAGATATTTCTCACAATGCTGAAGGCTGTGAAGACCAGGATCAAGGTGCCAGCAGATTCAGTGTTAATAAGTACCAGCTTCTTGGTTCATAGGCAATTGTCTTCTCTCTATGTTCTGTTGTGGATGAAGGGGTGGGTGGGTGGGGGCACTCTCTGGGATCTATTTTATAAGGGCACTGATCTCATTGATGGGGATTACAGACTTATGCCCTAATTACCTCCCCAAAACTCCATTTCAAAATATGATCACATTGGGATTATGTTTCAAAATCATTTTAAGGGGGCACAAATATTCAGCCTTTAGCAGTGTTTATGCTACATTCACAAAGTGGACTATGAGGTGCTATTGAAACAAACAAACCCCTTTTACATTATTCACAGGAGTTATGTTCTATAAAATTGGTTCTGAATTAGCAAATACAGAACCATTGCTCCTAAAGGAATTATAGTGTTAGGTTCCATTTGACCATAATATTTTTGCCAACTGATCAAGTGATAACCTATGTGTGTTTCTGTTCAAAGGCATATTATTTAATATATATTTCTTATAAGTGATTAATGATACTGAAATAATGTAAAGTCAGAGGCTCTGGGGGCCATGTATGTTATACAGATTTGTTTAACAAATTTTTTATAAACAAGCCAGTCTTATCAGCATTGAAAATCTGCTCTTAATTCATTACATGTGTAACGCTTAGTAGGTATATTTTAAAAATTGCTTCCGCAGCCTCCTGATGTGAGAACCATCCTCGTTTGCATGTTTAACATTTTTCAAGCTGTATCACCTTTTGAAACGTGCAAGTCAGCCAACACTAACCAAGAAGTTTTAACATTTTCGTGACCCAGGGTAAAGTGACTATAAATTTCTTTGGCTTTCAACTTCACAACAGTGCTGTCCACTGCACTTTTATTATTAGTCATCATCTCATGAATCCACACATTTGGCTTCTTTTTCATTATTTCCATAGCTTCATCCCACATTACAGATGTTACTTAGCACTTCTGGAGTGGCCTCACAGACAGATATACACATTTGCTTTTTCTTTCTCTGGATGTACCCTATTATTAACTAATTAACATTGAACATATGGTCCAAAGCAGTATAAATCAAGCCTGGATGAAGTTGATCTAACATGTATCTTCTACATAAGACACATCGCCGACTTCTTGTGCTAACAAACAACAGACAACAGTTCATCACTCTGCTTGGGGGCCATTTAAACAGTGAAATCATTGACAAAAACATACCAAAGCAAAATTTAAAAATGTGCTAAGTAGAAAACAAGAACACTTGTTTAAATAGAAGAGCTGAAATAACAAGGCAGAGTGTCACCTTGTTTGACCTCAGTTGGAATGTGCACATCAGATGGCTCAAATTTTTAACTGTTCTGCGTGTCTGCAAATGATCCAGTAAAGCCCACAAGCACTGACTGGGACTAAAAATAAATTTTGGTGAGTATGCAAACCCTTAAATACAGAATCCCTAAATAATGAGAATCAAACATATATATGAAGAAGGAATATTATAGTATATTTTATTTGCTTGGATTCACTTATGAAATATTTTATAAGCATTTGATACCTGATAAATACCAAGTTTATAAGGATTTATGAACATTCATTCTCTTAGAAAGTATACAAACATGTAAGTACAGTGGGATGAATATGAAATTATTATTCTTGGTCAGTTTATAATTTAGTGTGTTTACACATTGTAATGTACAGGGTTGCAGAGTCGGACACGACTGAGAGACTGATCTGATCTGATCTGATATGGTCACAGGAAAGAGAAAATAGAAGATTCATCTGATTAACAATGGAAAGTTGATATTTCTTTTCACTTGTGGTATGCACCTCACTCTGACCAGCACTTTCTTTACTCCTCATATATTCCATACTCTTCATACCAATATAGAAAATGAATAGAGAATGATACTAATTAAACTTTATACAAATTATCTGCTTTCCTACAATTTTAATAGCAAGGTAATGAATATATTAGAACTATAAAAAGTAGGAGACCAAAATGGAAAAAAGTAAGATTTTATATTTTTACTGAATTTTTAAATTTTCTTAGGATCATTATACTTGGACAAGTGACATGCACTGACAAGGTAAGCTTTTTTTTTTTTAATATATTTGAGCATATTCAATTTAAGGTCAGTGGCATTTACTTGTTTATGGCCACACTGGGTCTTTGTTGATGCACAACGGCTTTCTCTAGTTGAGGCAAGTAGGGGTTACTGTTTTGTTGCCCTATGCTGGCTTCCCTGGTGGCTCAGAGGTTAAAGCATTTGCCTGCAATGCTGGAGACCCAGGTTCGATCCATGGGTTGGGAAGATCCCCTGGAGAAGGAAATGGCAACCCACTCCAGTTTTCTTGCCTGGAGAATCCCATGCAGGGAGGAGCCTGGTAGGCTACAGTCCACGGTGTTGCAAAGAGTCGGACACGACTAAGCGACTTCACTTTCTCTCGTCACAGATCCACGACATGTGGGATCTTCCCAGACCAGTGATTGAACCTGTGTTCCTGCATTGGCAGGCAGGTTTCTGACCACTGGAACCACCAGAAAAGTCTTCTGACAAGGTAATCTTACATGCAAGTGTTATTCTATATTTTATTTCAACAAAAAGATAGTCCATCACTTAAAAATTGCATAGTGAAATTTGTCAACAACAGTCTGTATGCTGAAATCATACCGATGTGTGAAGTTAAAAAGTCCTTTGAAGATAGGGACTTCATGTATAGATATCAATGTTTGATATCATTGATATCATGTTTAGATATCAAACCAGTGATATTTGCATTCAAGGGGATGAAACTATACTCTGTGAAAGTAAGAGTAACAAAAGTTCCCTAGGGGAATTCCCCTCCAGAAATAATCTTTCCTGTTCTTTTAATACTTTGAATCATTATATAAACCCTTTATTTTTTAACTAAAGTTAACAGCCATGTATTTCACCCTTGGAGATTTTATTTACCATATTTACTCAAGAGAATTCTCCAACATATTTTCAAGGTAATTTCTTAAACCATGTTTGCAATTATATGCAATTTATCATATTTGTGTGATCTCTGTATAAAGTGTGTTGTTTTATCTATATATATTTTCTCATATTTATTATTAACTAATGAAAATTACATATGGGTATAATTTCACTGCTGAGTTATATATTGACTTGAAATATTGGTGAGGAAGTTAAAGTAGTGGTCTGGAAAAAGATGCGAAAGCATTCAGAGCACAGGAAAGGAAGAGAGAAAGAATAACAAAATCGTACATAGGTGAAATGAGAATTTATGTAGATGGAGGAAATCATATTCATCAATAAACTTAGCAACATGGGCCTAATGGGGGAAAGGGAAGAATATTAAAAGTAAACATTCATAAAATACAATTAAAAGCACAAAATACAATTAAGAAAAAGTCAACATTTTCTAAATCACTTGATTTATATATGCAAAATATATATTTTGGGAATGATATAAAATAGATTATCAGTATATGTAATTCACAATATGATACTACTTTAGATTGAAATGATATATATTCAGTTCAGTCACTCAGTCGTGTCCAACTTTTTGCGACCCCATGAATCGCAGCACGCCAGGCCTCCCTGTCCATCACCAAATCCCAGAGTTCACTCAGACTCATGTCCATCAAGTCGATGATGCCATCCAGCCATCTCATCCTCTGTCATCCCCTTCTCCTCCTGCCCCCAGTCCCTCCCAGCATCAGAGTCTTTTCCAATGAGTCAACTCTTCGCATGAGGTGGCCAAAGTACTGGAGTTTCAGTTTTAGCATCATTCCTTCCAAAAAAATCCCGGGGCTGATCTCCTTCAGAATGGACTGGTTGGATCTCCTTGCGGTCCAAAGGACTCTCAAGAGTCTTCTCCAACACCACAGTTCAAAAGCATCAATTCTTCGGCGCTCAGCCTTCTTCACAGTCCAACTCTCACATCCATACATGACCACAGGAAAAACCATAGCCTTGACTAGACGAACCTTTGTTGGCAAAGTAATGTCTCTTCTTTTGAATATACTATCTAGGTTGGTCATAACTTTCCTTCCAAGGAGTAAGCGTCTTTTAATTTCATGGCTGCAGTCACCATCTGTAGTGATTTTGGAGCCCAGAAAAATAAAGTCTGACACTGTTTCCACTGTTTCCTTATCTATTTCCCACAAAGTGATGGGACCAGATGCCATGATCTTCGTTTTCTGAATGTTGAGCTTTAAGCCAACTTTTTCACTCTCCACTTTCACTTTCATCAAGAGACTTTTAGTTCCTCTTCACTTTCTGCCATAAGGGTGGTGTCATCTGCATATCTGAGGTTATTGATATTTCTCCCAGCAATCTTGATTCCAGCTTGTGTTTCTTCCAGTCCAGCGTTTCTCATGATGTACTCTGCATAGAAGTTAAATAAACAGGGTGACAATATACAGCCTTGACGAACTCCTTTTCCTATTTGGAACCAGTCTGTTGTTCCATGTCCAGTTCTAACTGCTGCTTCCTGACCTGCATACAAATTTCTCAAGAGGCAGATCAGGTGGTCTGGTATTCCCATCTCTTTCAGAATTTTCCACAGTTGATTGTGATCCACACAGTCAAAGGCTTTGGCATAGTCAATAAAGCAGAAATAGATGTTTTTCTGGAACTCTCTTGCTTTTTCCATGATCCAGCGGATGTTGGCAATTTGATCTCTGGTTCCTCTGCCTTTTCTAAAACCAGCTTGAACATCAGGATGTTCACGGTTCCCATATTGCTGAAGCCTGGCTTGGAGAACCTTGAGCATTACTTTACTAGCGTATGTATAGTAGCTTACTACTACTACTACTTTACTAGCAATGAACATAGGTATGCATATATCTTTTCAAATTAATGTTTTTGTTTTCTTCAGATTCTTCAAATATCTACCTGGGGTGGAATAGCTGGATCATATGGTAGTTACATTTTTTTAGTATTTTTGAGGGGTCTCCATAGTGTTATCCATAGTTGCTACACCAATATACATTCACACAGTGTCTGAGGTTTCCTTTTTCTCCACATCTTTGCCAACATTTTTTATTTGTGTTCTTTTCATTTTTTAGATATAATTAATAAACTATATAATTCATCTATTTAAAGTATACAATTCAGTGTTTTAGTGTATTTACAGTGGGATGCAACCATGTAATTTTAGAATATGTCAGTCTAAAAGAAACCCTGTACTATTAGCAGTAAGTCTCGCTCTCTTCCACCCTTCCACCCTCAGTCCTAGGCTGCTTTGCTTTCTCTCTCTCTAGATTTGTCTCTTCTAGACATTTACTATAAGTAGAATTGTACAATATATGGTGTCTTATGACTCATTCATAATGTTTTAAAAATTCATCATGTTGTAGCACGTATCAGTACTTATTCCTGTTTATGGCTTCGTGATACTTCATTATATGGATGCACCACATTTTATTTATCCATCTCACAGCTAATGGGCATTTGGGTTGTTTCTACATCTTGGGCCTTTATCATGAATAATGCTGCTATGAAACTTGGTGTATGAGTTTTTGTGTAAGTATCTTTTATTTCTCTTGTATAGATAGATAACCAAGGAATAGAATTTCTTGTTTTTCTAGTAACTATGTTTAATATTTTGAGGAACTGCCAAACTGTTTTTACAAAGAAGTGACTTAGCAGCAGCAGTATCATTTTACATTCCTACTAGCAATCTATGAGGGTTTCCATTTCTCCTTATCAATACCGGTTTTTATCTGTCATTTTGATTGTAGCCATTGTAGTGGGTGTGAAATGGTGTCCCTGTGGTTTTGATTGACATTTCCATGATAATTAATGACATTGAGAATCTTTTCATATGTCTCTTTGCTATTTGAATACTTTCTTCAAAAAATGTATATTCAAGTCTTCCACTCATTTCTATATTGGCCTATTTGTCTTTTATTGCATTTTAAGAATCCTTTATACACTCCAGTTACTAATCAGATATATGGTTTGTAAATATTTTCTCCCATTTTGTGGTCTTTTTGATGATAGCCATTCTGACAGGTGTAAGGTAATATGTTATGGTTGTTTTACTTTGCATTTCTCTAATAGTGATGTTGAGCATCTTTTTGTGTGCTTACAAGCCATCTTTAGTGTTCTTTGGAAAAATGTTCAGTTTTTCTTTTCATTTTTTAATCAGGTTGCTTTTTTGTTTTTCTTTTGGATATTGAGTTTGAGTTGTATGAGATATTTTTACATTTTGAATATTAACCCCTTATTGGTCATATCATTTACAAATATCTTCTCCAGTGTGGTAGGTTGCCTTTTTGTTTTGTTGACGATTTCCTTTGCTATGCAAAGGCTTTAAAGTAGGTCCCCTTTATTTTTGTTTATCTTTCCTTTGCCTTAGGGAACAAATCCAAAATATATTGCTACTGTTTTTATCAGAGCATTCTGCCTGTGTTTTCTTCTAGGAGTTTTATGGTTTCCAGTCTTACATTAGGTTTTTAACCTATTTAAGCTTACTTTTGTATATGGTATTAGAAAATGTTCTCATTTTCGTCGTTAAATGTAGCTATCCAGTTTGCCCAGCACCACTTAGTCAAGAGTTTATCTTTTCTCCATTGTATATTCTTGTCTCCTTTGTTTCCAATTGTTTACTTTCTACAGTCTTTCCTTTTTCTGTTTTATAAGCATGCTTGTTCCTATTTGTTCCTGTCAACCAGTTAGGCTGGTGTCTGTATGTCTGTAGATTACATGGATATAAATAAACCATCTAGTGGTACTCTGAGATCCAGATGCAGAACACAATTTTTCACAGCTATTTTCCAAATACTACTTTTTATAGGTGGTTGAAAGTTGAGACTGGAGGAATCTCTTTTCAGTCAGGCTTGTCTAATGTTCTTACATCCTACAATTGTGTATACTTTTTAAAAAATAGAAAAGGAAAGCAGAGTGGGAGGGTTTGTCTTCACTATCTTGCTGGAAAATGAAGAAATGGGGTGGTTTGTTCATAGGAAAGCCTTCCCTGCAAATCTTTTGGAAGTTAATGGTATTTTATAGACTCTACCCACTCTACTTCTGCTGTGTCAAGCACTCCCCATCAAAATCAGAAAATGCCTTTGATAGATGGAATTATTGACCTCAATTCTTTATCCATTCCCTTTACTATATAACTTTGCAACCTTTCCCACAAAAGAGAGTTTTCCACTGGCTATGACTTGCTTTGCCAATGGGATGTGGGTGGCAGTTACCCTGTGCAAGTTCTGTACTTAGGACTTAAAAGGTATCACTGCTCCCATCTCTCTGAGAAAAGCTTTCCCCAGGCATCTACTACTCCTCTACACAAGGCCTAGAAGAATGCACTGGGAATTTTCACATGGAGCCAATTGCAACTGGGTGTACAGCTTCAGGCAGAGCCACTTAGCTGAAACTAGCCTAGCTGAACCAATATCTTGCGGACCTGTGAGCAAGAATAAATGATTACTGTTTTAATCCACTGAATTTTGGAGTGAGTTACTTGTTATGCAGTAGCAAGTTATAGCCAACTGATACAATGCCCTTACTCCTTTTGTCTCCTCAATTCATATATTCATTCTTAGCTCAGTATGTTGTCGTTCAGTCACTAAGTCATGTCTGACTCTTTGCAACCCCATCGAGTACAGTATACGAGGCTCCCCTGTCTTTCACTGTTATGTTTGCCAAAGTTTGCTCAAATTCACATTCATTGAGTTGATGATACTGTCTAACCATATCATCCTCTGCCGCCCGCTTCTCAGTTGCCTTCAGTCTTTCCCAGCATCAGGATCTTTCCAATGAGTCAGCTCTTTGCATCAGGTGGCCAAAGTTTTGGAGCTTTTCATCATCAGTCCTTCTGATGAATATTCAGGGTTAATTTCCATTAGAATTAACCAGTTTCATCTCCTTGCATTCCAAGGCATTCTCAAGAGTCTTCTCCAGCACCACAATTCAAAAGCACTGATCCTTCAGTGCTCAGGCTCCTTTATGGTCCGACTCTCACATTGGTACATGACTCTTGGAAAAACCATTAACTTTGACGATATGGGTCTTTGTCAGTCAGCAAAGAGATGTCCCTGCTTTTTAATAAACTGTCTAGGTTTCTCATCATTTTCCTTCCAAGGAGCAAGCATCTTTTAATTTCATGGCTGCAGTCACTGTGATTTTGGCACCCAGGAAAAGAAAATCTGTCACTGGTTCCACTTTTTTCCCCTTCTATTTGCCATGAAGCAATGGGACTGGATGCCATGATCTTAGTTTTTTTTTAACGGTGTGTTTCAAGCTAGCTTTTTCACTGTTCTCTTTCACCCCCAGAAAGAGGCTCTTTAGTTCCCAGTCACTTTCTACTATCAGATCAGTATATTTGTGGGCAGATGAGTATTTCTTCGAGCCCTTTCAAAGTGTTGCAAGAAGTGATTATATGCGTTGACTTTAGTAACAACAAACTGTTAGCAAACAGTTCCTCTTCCTAATGAATAATAACTTTATGGAAGGGACTACATCTTCCGGTCTCTTGGTCCATAGACCAAGCTTGTGCATGAGACAGTCCAGTCTTGTAATTAAGTCATGCTTCTGCCACTGAATCACTGTGTTGAACCCTTTAATCTCTCTGAATTTCCCCATCTGTTGGGGAGAGAGTTAGTAAAGACAGTGTACATGAAGTGCTCAGCACACAGTGTTAACAGCTTCTATATATTTATGTTTGTGGAATAAATCAATGAATGCTATTTTTCCTTAATGTTGTTGACCTGGTATCCTTTAAAAGGTACCCATCTCTTCCTTTTTGCCAAATATGGCACTTCCCTTGAGCGCTTTCTGGTGCCTATCTAGGTCTAACACCATGTGTCATCACTGTGTCTTTCTTCCCTAGTTTCTACTCAGTAAACTACCTTACTAGCGGGTGTCCAGCAGGAGACCTGGCTGTCCTGGTCAGATGGTGCTTTATACTCAAAGAGCAGCAGTGGTATCTGATGGTACACTGAATGATTACTAAGTTCAAATACTTTGTATGAATAATCTAATTTTTCAAAAAATCAAATGATATGGACTGAACTGTGTTCCCTTCTCCCCCAATCTCCCAGATTCATATGCTAAAGCCCTTACCTCCAATGTGATTGAGGTATCCAATGAGGATAAGACCTTTCAGTTCAGTTACTCAGTCATTTCCAACTCTTTGCAACCCCATGGACTGCAGCACTCCAGGTCTCCTTGTCCATCACCAACTCCCGGAGTTTACTCAAACTCATGTCTGTTAAGTCTGTGATGCCACCCAAACATCTCATCCTCTGTCATCCCCTTCTCCTCCCACCTTCAATCTTTCCCAGCATCAGGGTCTTTTCCAATGAGTCAGTTCTTCGATCAGGTGGCCAAAGTATTGGAGTTTCAGCTTTAGCATCAGTCCTTCCAATGAATATTCACGACTGATTTACTTTAGCATAGACTGGCTGGATGTCCTTGCAGTCCAAGGGACTCAAGAGTTTTCTCCAACACCACAGTTCAAAAACATCAATTCTTCGACACTCAGCTTTCTTTATAGTCCAACTCTCACATCCATACATGACTATTGGAAAAGCCATAGACTTGATGAGTCGGACCTTTGTTGGCAATGTCTCTGCTTTTGAATATGCTGTCTAGGTTGGTCATAACTTTTCTTCCAAGGAGTAAGTGTCTTTTAATTTCATGGCTACAGTCACTGTCTGCAGTGATTTTGGAGCCCCAAAAATAAAGTCTGCCTCTGTTTCCCCATCTATTTCCCATGAAGTGATGGGACCAGATGCCATGATCTTAGTTTTCTGAATGTTGAGCTTTAAGGAAGGCATTAAAGTTAAATGATGTTATAAGGGTGGGGCCTTAATCTGAGGGGATTGCTATCCTTATAGGAGGTGAGGAATATTATTTTATAATTCATATATTATAAAATGTACATTTTGTTATGGTTTATGCTTTTAACCCACAGATACTCTAGACTACACTTCTGACTGCAGTGGTGAGCTTCAAGTTGACAAGCTGAGGATTTTAACGTATTCATTCAAGATATATAGTCATAGCACCATAAAGCTTCTTTGACATTGATAGAATTTTCACCCTGGGTTGAAGAAGCTAAAAGCCAGAGACTGAGTTTGATGGTTTACAGTATTAAGAAGTAAGTTAACAAGTTAACATCATAGTCTAAGCAGTTTCTGGTGCTACATCTGGGAATTTGATTGGAAAAGAGTGAGAATCTGCATATTGGAGTAGAGAAATTATAATGGGTTTGGATAAGTCTGAACATGTACATTCCCTTACTGCTGCTGTTGTTCCCTTGCTAGGAGAAGCAACAATTCCCCCCTCTAATGAATCTATTTCTTCTTTGAATGAAGAGCATAGCATGCCAGCTTCAATCATTTATCTTTCAAGGGTATGAAAATTTTATTTATGATCTTTACCTACAAACCTGCATATCTTCCAGACCTATAATGAAGTTGCAGCATGTTCCATAGACAAATACAGAATCTGACTTGTATGAGGTGAATTTTTTGTCAAAAAAAAAAAAAGGTAAGTTTTTTTTTGAATTTACATTGGCAGAAATATTCTACATATTTATATGTTTTAGAATGAATTCCAAATCTGTTAAACCATGCTGGAAAGAACATATGTATGGGACGGATTTATCACTGTGAGTATACCTATCAGACAATTTTTGAATTCAGTGTGCTACTTGAATGGTTGGAAATGGCTCCAACAGTTTGCCACAGTGATTTTCTAGAAGAAAAATGTGACCTATATTAAATAATTCCAAAGATATTTTGGTGTAACACAGAGAAAACAATCCAAAGAGTTAGTGAGTCTGGAATGTTGGAGTTCTGACATCAAATACAAGGTCTCATTTTAAACTCTTAAAATTTATTACACATTTTGAAATAATAGTCTATGCACTTTGTATACTTCAGATACATGCTGTTTCTTTTTGATATTCATAAATAAACACAGGGTTAAGTTTTATATCTCTAGGCCTCAGTACTTACCAACATTAAAATACATAGCTGACTTGTGTGATGATAAAGCATCTATGTTAAATCTACCTAAACATAGAGAGTAAACATTTAAATGATTTCTAATAAACCACACAAGAGCAGTAAGGCTCGTTCTGGGCACTGTTATAAGGCACACTTGTATACCCTTCTCTGCTTCCCCCTTCCAGTAGCAGCAACCAGATGTGCTGTCTGTAATTGTGCTGTATCCAGGCCATCTAAAAACTGGGGACTGCCTGCACCAAAACAGATCAAGGTAACAACACTATAACTTCTAGGACACTAAATCTATTTTTATCAGTTCAAATTCACTTAGTGATTGCTTCACAATGCAAATCTGATCATATGACTCCCCTTTAAGACACTTCTGAGTTGTCTCATTGTCCTAGAGATGGACACTCTCAAAATGATGACTGAGGCACACAGAGGCTACCCTCTAACTTTAGAGAGTCATCTTGTTAACCTTTCCCTCCTTGCTCTCTGCCTTTCAGAGAACTGACTCTCCTTCCCTTTGTGGAACATACTACCCTCTTTCACATTGCAGGCCATCTGTATATGTCATTCTGTGTCCAAAATTCTTATTCTCCTTTGCCTAGGTACTTCCTAAATTTCTCCTCATATTGTATCTCATGTATTATTTGTACCCATCAACATAGAACACTCCTTTATAGCATTTAGACCTTTTATGCATCTTAAGTCGCTTCAGTTGTGTCCAACTCTTTGCGACTATGGGCTATAGCCCTCTAGGCTCCTTTGTCCATGGAATTCTCCAGGCAAGAATACTGGAGTGGGTTACCATGCCCTCCTCCTGGAATTCTTATCAACCCAGGGATTGAAACCTTGCTTCTTACTTGTTCTGAATTGGCAAGTGGGGTTTTTAGATCTAGTGCCACCTGGGAAGCCTATTATAGTTATATACTTATTATATTTATTTAGAGTCTTTAATAATTACATATTTTATTAGTTTGGGTCCTCCAGAGAAATAATAATAGAACGTCTATTATATATATGTGTGTGTGTGTATATATAGAGAGAGAGTGGCAGGGGAGGGAGGAAAAGAGTAAGGAGTAGTGAGAATATGTATATGTGTATAGAGGGAAAGAGAGAAGTTATATTTATTTTAAAAATGTATTATAAATGGTTCAAAAGAATATGGAGGCTAAAGTCTAAGATTTACAATCTGCAAGGTGGAGATACAACAGAGCTAATGGTATGGATCCACTCCAAAGGCAGGAAAAAATGATATGTCAGCCCAAAGCAGTCAGGTATTCTCACTCATCGAATGTCAGCTGCTCAGTACTATGGTAATATTTTATTTATGGTGACAGTGGAGTAGTATTTCTATAATATGTTTGCAATGATGGTTGCAGGAAGGGTGTGTCTACAGAGCAAAACAGGTGAGAATGAGTAAAAGGGACCGAGAAGCCTCAACTGGAAGAGCTCTTGCCAAGTGAACGGGCTTGGCCACAGGTAGGTCATCCTAATAGGATGATCAGGGTTGTTGATCATTTAGATTGACCTCAAACTCTGCATGCACCATGGCCTCAAGCCTTAGGATTTAAGAAAATTGGGCAGTAGAACCAAAATTGTATTAAAATATTTATAAAGTACTTGAAGCATGAGACACAAGTCTTAGAAAGACTAGTGAAGATATATTAGGGTAATTTTGAGACACAGAATTGTATATTAAAACTACTGTAGCAACTTAGCACTGTAATATGCACTATTAGTGGCTGAATAGGGTGTATCAGTCTGGTACAATTGCAGGGCCAATAGTTGCATTATTTTTAGTGCTTAGATATTATCATTGGCATTTTAAGCTTTGCAACATCAGGGAGTGTAAAAAAGAATGACTCCACCACATACAACCCTGTGTGAAACTCTGTCAGGAAATTTTCAGATATATGTGGAATATTAGACTGCTGGGAGGTCTCACAATATTGAATAGAGTCAAAGGCAAAGATATCCTCCGATTCTGTGATTCCAAGTTCCACTGGAACTCTAGATTACAGAAGGTCATTGTGAACAGCTGCTACTGATTTACAGTGTTGGCATGCGTGCTTAGTCACTTCGATCATGTCCAATATTTTGCAACCCTATGGTTGGTAGCCCACCAGGCTCCTATGTCCATGGGATTCTCCAGGCAAGAATACTAGAGTGGGTTTTCATTGCCTTCTCCAGGGGATCTTCCTGACCCAGGGATTGAACCTGTGTCTCCTGTATTGCAGGCAGAGTCTTTACTGTTTGATCCACCAGGGAAGCCCTTACAATGTTTCAGATCAGATCAGTCGCTCAGTCATGTCCGACTCTTTGCAACCCCATGAATCGCAGCATGCCAGGACTCCCTGTCCATCACCAGTTCCCGGAGTTCACTCAGACTCACGTCCATAGAGTCAGTGATGCCATCCAGCCATCTCATCCTCTGGCGTCCCCTTCTCCTGCCCCCAATCCCTCCCAGCATCAGAGTCTTTTCCAATGAGTCAACTCTTCGCATGAGGTGGCCAAAGTACTGGAGTTTCAGCTTCAGCATCATTCCTTCCAAAGAAATCCCAGGGTTGATCTCCTTCAGAATGGACTGGTTGGATCTCCTTGCAGTCCAAGGGACTCTCAAGAGTCTTCTCCAACACCACAGTTCCAAAGCATCAATTCTTTGGCGCTTAGCTTTCTTCACAGTCCAACTCTCACATCCATACATGACCACAGGAAAAACCGTAGCCTTGACTAGATGGACCTTTGTTGGCAAAGTAATGTCTCTGCTTTTGAATATGCTATCTAGGTTGGTCATAACTTTCCTTCCAAGGAGTAAGCGTCTTTTAATTTCATGGCTGCAGTCACCATCTGTAGTGATTTTGGAGCCCAGAAGATTGAAATATAGTTACTTGGTCATAGAGAAATACAAGACCAATGTATTTTTCTTTCTCATTGCATTCCTTCAAATTAAGAAAATATATTTCTATAAAGTTTTGTGTATCATAGGTCTTAACATTACATTTTTAAAACATATAACAGGTGATGATTGCTTGGACTCCAGATAGCTTCAAATTATATGCCATAAGAAGTATTTGAAATGCATACAGTGTAATAGCATTCTTTTTATATATTCATGTCTGTCCAAAAGTTTCCATGTGAAAGAAAATACTATCAACCCATTGCTGCTGCTTCATACATGCTTCAACCATTCATCATCACTAATATACTGTAGGATGCAACATGACTCTGAAATCTTTCCCAAAACCTATGTTTTGAGAAATCTGCCAGATTATTTTGACTCCCAGGGATTGAAACTTTGATGAGGAAAAGAATTCCTCACAACATCAGCAGACACACACAACACTCACACTTGTGTGTATATAGGCACACTATCCATATGTAAGTAAAACTCTGGGTTAAATACTGAATCTGTATATTCTACCTGTGTGCCCATAAAAACTTTTTGAGCCTGATGTATTTGTTTGTTTTCAAATGCCTGGAGATAATTATATCAGCCCCACAAGATCTTTGGAAGGACTTAATGAAGTAATGTTTAGAAAGACATTAACAGAATGCTTGAGTCACAGTAAGTGCTCAACAAATTAGTAGTGGTAGTTTGCAAATTGAGTAAAGAAAACAAATGTTAACTCCAAAATCACTTCACTGTAACACCTAAAGAGAATAATGATTTTGAGCAGAGATTGTAGTTTTTTATTTCTTCATCAGTAAAAGTATATTTTAAAAACTACTGTTATACTTTTTTTCACTTCATTTCCTTCTAGTTCTAATTTTGCTGTTACACAAACTTAAGGTTTGTCTATAGCTTCATAATTTAGTTTTTTTCTAACAAATTAATTCCTTAAGTAGTTAAGCCAACTAGCCCCTCTTAGAGTTTACTCAGTGCTTTTCCCTATAAAACATTTACTTAACTGTATGTATAGCTTGTTTGCCTTGACTGAACTAATCGCACATTTTATGTTTACCTATCCATAAAATTTTACCTTCTGTAATGTCACATGATTAAATACATAAAATGGATTTATGACAAAAGTTTACTTAATAGTTTTATGAATTTCATGAGCCTCTAATTCAAGATTCTCATTTTTTCAGATGAATTCAAGTATTGCTATCTAAAGATGAACTTATCTCCTTTACACAATACTACATGAAGTGTATGTGTTACATAGTTTTTCTATACAGGCAATACAACAAGAAATCACCTGGAACATTACAAGCAAAATTGCACTTAAAATTTGTATATCATTAGCTTCCAGTCTAATGTTTTCTGGGAGACAAAAGAAGCTTAGTCCTGATGTTTAATTCTGATAAGAAAGGCCTGGAACCAAAACGAATTTGACTGTCACCTAGTAAATTGAGTAGGCTTTGGGCTCATTCCATCCTATCTTACCTGGTAGAATTTTAAACTGTGTCCTATGCAAAGTGTATTAAACTGACAGCCTAACCAGTGTTCCCAGTTCTTCTTTCAGTGTACTGATTCTCAGTACCCCTTCTCCTTCTCTGGATGGCTCTTTAACTCTCTGTTATTCTCCACTGCTTAATTATTTCATTAAATTTATTAATTTTACTTATTTTAGATCAATCCCAGAACCAAAGAAGAAACTTGGAATTTTCTGATCATTATATTTCTTAGCCATAGTACTTGATAGGTGAAAAGAACAGAGCTGGAGCAATCATGCTGCCTGACTTCAAACTATATTACAAAACTATTGTAATCAAAAACAGTATAGTAGAGGCACACAAAAAAGACACATTGATCAATGGAACAGACTAGAGAGCCCAAATATAAACTCACAAAATTATGGTCAATTAATTGGTGACAAAGGAGGCAAGAACATACAACAGAGAAAAGACAGTCTTTTCAATAAGTCGTTCTGGGAATACTGGACAGCCACATGTAAAAGAACAAAGATAGAACATTAGATAATACCATATACAAAAATAAACCCCAAATGGATTAAAGACCTAAATGCAAAACTGGATACCATAAAACTCCTAGAGGAAAACTAGGCAGAACCCACTTTCACGTAAACTGCAGCAATATTTTTTTGGATCTATCTCCCAAATGAAGTAAAAGCAAAAATAAACACATGGGACCTAATTAAACTTAAAAGCTTTTGCATAGCAAAGTAAAGCATCAACAAAATGAAAACGCAACCTACTAAATGAGAGAAGATATTTGCAAAGGATACAACCAATAAGAGTTAATATCCAACAATTCAACATCACAAATACAACCTGAGTAAAAAATGGGCAGAAGAACTGAAAGGACATTTTTCCAAAGAGGAAATGCAGATGGCCAATGGGCACATGAAAAGATGCAAAGACATTCAACATTCCTAATTATTAGAAAATTTCAAATCAAAATTAAAATGAGATATCATCTCACTTCTATCAGAATGGCTATCATCAAAAAGACCACAAAGAAACAGACAAAATAACTGGCCACAGAGTGGAGAAAAGGGAATACTCCTACACTGTTGCTAAGAACGTACTTTGGTTTAGCCACTGTGATAAACAGTATGAAGCTTTCTCAAAAAACCTAGAAATAGAACTACCAGATGATCCACTAGTCCTGGGTATATATCCCAAAGAAACCAAAATACTAACTCAAAAAGATACATGCACCCTAATATTCATAGTAGTTACTGTTGCTAAGGTATGGAAGCAACCTAAGTGTCTACCATAAAGACATATCTTCTTTATCTACCGTAAAGAAGATATGGTATACATACAATAGAATGCTATTCAGCTATCAAAAAAGAATGAAATTTTGTCATTTTTGTAGCAAAGTGAATTGGCTTGGAGGCACTATGCAAAATGAAATAAGTCAGACAGAGGAAGACTAATAATATATGAAATCATTTATGTGTGGAATCTATAAAACTAGTGAAGAAAAGAAGCAAACACAGATATAGAGAACAAAGTAGTGGATACCAGTGGGGAGAGGGAAAGAGGAAGTGGTAATAGAGGGGTAGGGAAAAAAGGATTATCATGGGATTATATGAAATTATGTGTGTAAAACTTCTGAAATTATAATGCACTGTAGAATTTAAAGAAGCTTTCATTCATTAAAATTTTTACTCTAAAAAAATATTTATTGAACCAGTCAATTTACAACATTGTGTTAAATTTCAGGTGTATAACAAACTGATTCAGCTAAACATGCATATGTTTTGCTTTTCTTCCCAAGTCCTTTTCCCTTATAGGTGATTTTAAAAGATTGGTTGGTTCTCTCTTTTATATACAGTAGTATGATGTTAATCTCAACCTCCTAATTTATCCCTCCCCACCCCATTTCACCTTAGGTAACCATAAGTTTGTTTTCTATGTATGTGGGCCTATTTTTTTTTTTTTTTAAGTTAAAGAATACTGTAAAGATAAATTTCAAAGTCAGTGGCTAAGACAGAGATGAAGTCAATTAAAAGAAAGATTAAAGGGAACAAATTTAATAAAATTGTTAAGATCCAAAAATTATCTGTCAAAACCCACAGAACTCAACAATGTAAGTGAAACTATACAAATTAAAAAAAAAAAATCAGGAGGTTGGGGTATCCTAGGATAGATATATTTACACTTGAACCAAACAGCTTAGTAAATGTATGGCAACTAATGGGACTCAAATTTCTCACTGTTGGCATAGGAGATTATACTTCTACTTAAAGGGAGGAGGCTGGAATGATTCATGTGGCGATGGATTAGAGGTGTAGACATCAGTATGAACTCACATTCAGCTTAATATAGAGTTGGTTACATATAGAAATATTTATAGAGATATGTTTACTACATGGGTGAGTATACCCTGGCTTTGTCAGCTGAGGAGGTCGTAAAAACAAGAACTCAAAGAAGCAAAGAACATACCTAGCTTTTAATACCTTTCTCCAATAAAAAGCGGCAGGACTCCTTGGAGAAATGGTTGACTCTAGTTCGAGGGTGGGAAATACACAATATGGGCCTAAATTATGCAATGCTGGAAGGCAGGGAACCCTTCAAAGCAAGCAAACAAACTATAATGATGGAGGTATGTCAAAAAGACACAACACCCACTAGAGAGCTTCTAGCTGGCCAAAGATAGAATAGCTTGTGCAACAAAATAAGTAAATATTAGATTATAGCTCAGTGTATAAAATAAATATTTAAATTCCAACTGATAGAAATGACTGAATAAATAAATACATAGAGGATATGAAACAAATCTTCCAAACCAAAGAATTTAAAATAATTTATGGATTATCTCATCCTCAAGGAGATGGTGTATAATTACCCATTCTTTAAGCATGAGTTGCACATACTGACGTACTTCCAAAGATCACAGTATAGAAAAGGGAGGAGTAACTGTTCAACAGGGAAAGCTGGCAAATGCTATCTCTGCCAGATTATCAAGGTTAGTATTAATAACAACAGACTGGTTCCAAATTAGGAAAGGAGTACATCAATGCTGTATATTGTCACCCTGCTTATTTAACTTATATGCAGAGTACATCATGAGAAACGCTGGGCTGGGTGAAGCACAAACTAGAATCAAGATTTCCAGGAGAAATATCAGTAACCTCAGATATGCAGATGACACCACTCTTACTTATGTCAGAAAGAGAAGAACTAAAGAGCCTCTTGATGAAACTGAAAGAGGAGAGTGAAAAAGCTGGCTTAAAACTCAACATTCAGAAAACTAAGATCATGGCATCTGGTCCCATCACTTCATGGGAAATAGATGGGGAAACAGTGGAAACAGTGAGAGACTTTATTTTGGGGGGCTTCAAAATCACTGCAGATGGTGACTGCAGCCATGAATTTAAAAGACATTTGCTCTTTGGAAGAAAAGCTATGACCAACCTAGACAACATGTTAAAAAGCAGGGACATTACTTTGCCAACAAAGGTCTGTCTAGTCAAAGCTATAGTTTTTCCAGTAGGCATGTATGAATTGAGAGTTGGAATATAGAGAATGCTGAGCGCCAAAGAATTGATGCTTTTGAACACTGGTGTTGGAGAAAACTCTTGAAAGTCCCTTGGACTGAAAGGAGATCCAACCAATCCATCCTAAAGGAAATCAATCCTGAATATTCATTGGCAGGACTGATGCTGAGGCTGAAACCCCAATACTTTGGCCACCTGATGTGAAGAACTGACTCATTGGAAAAGACCCTGATGCTGGGAAAGACTGAAGGCAGGAGGAGAAGGGGACAGCAGAGGATGAGATGGATGGCATCACCGACTTGATGGCCATGAGTTTGAGCAAGCTCCAGGACAGGGAAGCCGGGCATGCTGCAGTCCATGGGGTCACAAAGAGTTGGACACTACTGAGTGACTGAACTGAATTGAATGATATGATTAAAATGTCATATTTGTGGTCTTCCTTCCCCAAACTCATAAACCAAATAATCCTGAGAAAAAGTACAGACAAATCCCAGTTGAGAGACATTCTACATAATACCTGACCAGCATTCCTTAAAACTACCAAGGTCATCAAAAACAGGAAGACCCAATGAGTAAGTGCAGTGTGAATCCTACATGAGATCTTAGAAGAGAAAAAGGACACTGGATAAAAAGGATGTCTGCATAAATCCGGTGTTCAGTTAACAACCAATAGTAGTTGTTCAATTCTGGCAAATATACCATACTAATGTCAGATGCTAAAAACAGAGATAATAAGTATGGAGTATATAGGAACTCTCTATATCATTTTTGAAATATATCTAAAATAAAAACTTTAATAATGTAATTTTAACAAATCTGTTTTGACAGGCAGAGTATAAAAAAATCTATACAATCAGAAAACCAAAAAATCTTTTCATTGTATAGGAAAATACTTGGCACTTTATTTCTTTTATATAAATTTATTTATTTTAATTGGAGGCTAATTACTTTACTATGTTGTATTGGTTTTTGCCATACATTGACATGAATGCACCACGGGTGTACATGTGTTCCCCGTCCTGAAACCCCTTCCACCTCCCTTCCCATACCACCCCTCTGGCTCATCCCAGTGCACCAGCCCCGAGCACCCTGTATCCTGCATCAAACCTGGACTGGCGATTCGTTTCACATATGATAATATACATGTTTCAATGTCATTCTCCCAAATCATCCAACCCTCGCCCTCTCCCACAGAGTGCAAAAGACTAGTCTATACATCTGTGTCTCTTTTGCTGTCTCACATACAGGATTATCATTACCGTCTTTCTAAATTCCAAATATATGCGTTTGTATACTGTATTGGTGTTTTTCTTTCTGGTTTACTTCATTCTGTATAATAGGCTCCAGTTTCATCCACCTCATTAGAACTGATTCAAATGAATTCTTTTTAATGGCTGAGTAATACTCCATTGTGTATATGTACCATAGCTTTCTTATCCATTCATCTGCTAATGGACACTAGGTTGCTTCCATGTCCTGGCTATTATAAACAGTGCTTAAAAGCTTCTGCACAACAAAGGAAACTATAAACAAAGTGAAAAGACAGCCTTCAGAATGAGAGAAAATAATAGTAAATGAAGCAACTGACAAAGAATCTCAAAAATATACAAGCAACTCCTGCAGCTCAATTCCAGAAAAATAAATGACCCAGTCAAAAATTGGGCCAAAGAACTAAACAGGCATTTCTCCAAAAGAAGACATACAGATGGCTAACAAACACATGAAAAGATGCTCAACATCACTCATTATCAGAGAAATGCAAATCAAAACCACAATGAGGTACCATTTCACGCCAGTCAGAATGGCTGCTATCCAAAAGTCTACAAGCAATAAATGCTGGAGAGGGTGTGGAGAAAAGGGAACCCTCTTACACTGTTGGTGGGAATGCAAACTCATACAGCTACTATGGAGAACAGTGTGGAGATTCCTTAAAAAACTGGAAATAGAATTGCCATATGACCGAGCAATCCCACTGTGGCATACACACCAAGAAAACCAGAATTGAAAGAGACACGTGTACCCCAATGTTCATTGCAGCACTATTTATAATATTTGGCATTTTAAAGCAGTTTTTCTATAGTATACACTTAGAGTATCTTTCACAGGTATCTAACTATAAGTCTAGAACTTAACGTGTTTTCTAGGAAGAATACACATTGATTTAATAAAAATTAAAATATAACTTCAATTTCTAAAGAATTGTGTGATTTACTGAGTGATTTCACAAAGTCTCTCACTTCTTCTAAAGAGAGTAGAAAAATATTGCTATCATAACTTTATAATGAGAAAACTAAAGCTCAGACACATTAAAGGTCATGTTAGTGCCATAACAGAGTTAGCACGTGGCAAAGTCAGAACCTTGAAAGGATCGCCTCCAATTCATTGACTTGCTTTTCAACTTTGCCTTGAAAAAAAAAAACGTCTAATGAGATTCTTTAGTCATGTGTAAGACAAGTGCATATTGGTATGTTGGAATTTCAGCTACCTTTAAAGAGAACAAGGTTAAAGGATCTTCATCTAAAATTAAGTATAAACTATAACTACATTTTCTCTCTGCCTTCCTTCAATGTTAGAGGCCAAATTTTTATCTTACGTTCAAAAGTATGAAATTAGCCAGGGATAGTTTTCATGCCAGGACTGTGGATCGTGCTACAGACACCCAATCATGGAAAAGACAGGCCGACCTATATGCTCCAAGACCAAGCAGTGATGAGAAGTCCAGGTACCCAGTCTTTTCACTGTCCCCAGTAGGAAGATTTCAGACCCACTGATGACATCTTCACTTCTTTTTATTTGGTTCTGATACTGATTGCTGGCTACTAATATTTTCGTTTTTCTCTCTTCCTTGTAGCCATGGGAATTATTTCAGGAATGGATGTGTAAGAATTGACCTGATGAAAGGCAATCCTTGAATTCAAAGGAGTAAATTACAAAGAGTTTTTCATACTGCTGTTGGCCCCTCTACCACCCCTATTTGGGGATAATTTATGTAAATTGTATGTGTATTGTAAGTGTAAAATTCAATGATTTTTAATAAAATTATCAAATTGGGTATTTTAATAAAACCATCAAATTGTTCTAACATCTGTTAGAACATTACTACCACCCCAAATTGATAGTTGTACCTGTATGCAATTAATTCCTTCTTTAACTGTAGTCCTAGATAACCACTAATTGCTTTCTAACTATAAATTTGCCTTTTTTTGGACATTTCATATTAGTGGAATCCAGAAACTTATGGTCTTTTGTATATAGCTTCTTTTATTGATAAAATGTTTGATTTTTGAGACACACATGGTATGCCATGTATCAATATTTCCTTACCTTTTATTGATAAGTTCTTCTATTGTATAGATGTACCACATTTGTTTATTGGGTAGACATTTGAATTGTTTCCTTCTTTGGCTACTATGAATAATGCTGTTATGACCATTTACCTACAAATCTTGTATGGCACATTTATTTTTCTTGGTTAGATTCCTAGCAGTAAAATTACTAGGTCATATTCAGTATTCTTGCCTTGAGAAACCCATGGACAGTATGAAAAGTAAAAAATATATATATATGACACTGAAAGGTGAGCCCCACAGGTTGGTGGGTGTTCAATATACTGCTGAGGAAGAGCAGAGAAAAAGCTACAGAAAGAATGAAGAGGCTGAGCCAAAGTGGAAACAACACCCAGTTTTGGATGTGTCTGGTGGTGAAAGTAAAGACCAATGCTGTAAAGAGCAATATTGCATAGGAACCTGGAATGTTAGGTCCATGAACCAAGGTAAATTGGATGTGGTCACACAGGAGATGGCAAAGAGAACACTGATATTTCAGGAACTGGGGAACTAAATGGACAGGAATGGGCAAATTTAATTCAGATGACCATTATATCCCCTACCGTGGGTAAGAATCCATTAGAAGGAATAGAATAGCCCTCATAGTCAACAAAAGAATCCAAAATGCAGTACTTGGCTGCAATCTCAAAAATGATAGATTGATCTTGGATTGTTTCCAAGGTAAACCACTCAACATCACAGTAATCTAAGTCGATGGATGCCCCAGCCACTAATACTGAAGATGATGAAGTTGAACAGTTCTTTGAAGATTGGCAAGACCTCCTAGAACTAACACCAAAAAACATGTCATTTTCATCATACGGGATTGGAATGCAAAAGTAGGAAGTCAAGAGATACCTGGAGTAACAGACAAATTTGGCCTTGGAGTACAAAATGAATCAGGACAAAGACTAACAGGGTTTTGCCAAAAGAATGCATTGGTCATAACAAATACCCTCTTCCAACAACACAAGAGACAACTCTACACATGGACATCACCAGATGGTCAATACCGAGATCAGATTGATTATATTCCTTGCAGCTGAAGATGGATAAGTTCTATACAGTCAGAAAAATAAGACCTGGACCTGACTGTGGCTCAGATCATCAGCTCCTTATGCAAAATTCAGGCTCAAATTGAAGAAGTTAAGGAAAACCACTAGGCCATTCAGGTAGGAACTAAATCAAATCCCTGATGATTATATAAGGGAGGTGGTGACTAGATTCAAGGGATTATATCTAGTAGACAGGGTGCCTGAAGAACTATCGTTGGAGGTTTTTAACATTGTACAAGATGTGTGTGTTAGTCGCTCAGTCATGTCCAACTCCTTGCGACCCCATGAATTGTAGCCTGCCAGGCTTCTCTGCCCATGAGATTCTCCAGACAGAGATACTGAAGTGGATTGCCACTCCCTTCTCCAGAGGATATCCCCAACCCAGGCATCCAACCCTGGTCTCCTGCACTGCAGGCAGATTCTTTACCATTTGAGCTAAAGTGAAGTGTGATGTACAAGAGATGGCAACCAAAACCATCCCCAAGAAAGAGAAATGTGATAAGACAAAGTGGTTGTCTGAGGAAACCTTATAAATAACTGAGAAAAGAAGAAAAGCAAACAGCAAAGGAGAGAGGGACATATATAACCAACACAATGCAGAGTTCCAGAGATTATCAAGGAGAGATAAGAAAGCCTTCTGAATTGAACAACACAAAGAAATAGAGGAAAAAATAGAATAGGAAAGACTAGAGATCTCTTCAAAATATTGGAGATACCAAGGGAACATTTCATGCAAAGATGGGCACAAAAAGGACAAAACTGCAAGGACCTAATGGAAGAAGAGTAGCAAGAATACACAAAAGAACTGTCCGCCCCCCTCCCCCCCCCAAAAAAAGCTCCTCTTAATGACCCAGATAATCATGATTGTGTGGTCACTCACCTAGACCCATACATCCTGGAGTGTGAAGTCAAATAGGCCTTAGGAAGCATTACTATGAACAAAGCTAGTGGAAATGATAGAATTCCAGCTAAGCTATTTCTATTCCTAAAAGATGATGCTGTTAAAGTGTTGTACTCAATATGTCAGCAAATTTGGAAAACTCAGCAGTGACCATAGGACTGGAAAAGGTCAATTTTCATCCCAATGCCAAAGAAAGTTCAAATTACTGTACAGTTGCACTCATTTCACATGCTAGCAAGATTATGCTCAAAATCCTTCAAACTAGGCTTCAGCAGTACATGAACTGGGAACTTCCAGATGTAAAAGATGGATTTAGAAAAGACAGAGGAACCAGAGATCAAATTGCCAACATCCACTGGATCAGAGAAAAAGCAAGGGAATTCCAAAAAACCAAAACTACTTCTGCTTCACTGACTATATTAAATCCTTTAACTGTGTGGAACACAACAAATTGTGGAATAATCTTAAATGGGTATACCAGACCACTTTAACCAGCCTCCTAAGAAAGCTGTATGTATGAAAAGAAGCAACAGGTAGAACCAGACATGAAACAAGAACTGGTTCAAAATTGGGGAAGGAGTACATCAAGGCTGTATATTTTCACCCTACTTATTTAACTTATATGAAGAGTGCATCATACAAAATGCTGGGCTGGATGACTCACAAGCTGGAACCAAGATTGATAGAAGAAATATCAACAACGTCAAAAATGCAGATGATACCACTTTAATGGTAGAAAGTGAAGTGGAACTAAAGAACCTCTTGATGAAGGTGAAACAGGAGAGTGAAAAAAGTGGCTTAAAACTCAACATTCAAAAAACAAAGATTTTGGTATCTGTTCCCATCACTTCATGGCAACTAAATGGGGAAACTATGAAAACAGTGAGACTTTATTTTCTTGGACTCCAGATTCACGGTGGTTGGTGACTGCAGCCATGAAATTAAAAGACACTTGCTCCCTGGCAGAAAAGCTATTAAAAACCTAGACATTGTATTAAAAACCAGAGATATCACTTTGCTGACAAAGTTTCGTCTAGTCAAAGCTATGGTTCTTCCACTAGTCATGTATGGATGTGTGAGTTGGTTCATAAAGAAGGCTTAGCACTGAGGAATTGATGCTTTTGAACTGTGGTCCTTGACAAAACTCTTGAGAGTCCCTTTGGCTACAAGGAGATCAAACCAGTCAACCCTGAAGGAAAACAACCCTGAATATTCATTGGAAGGGCTGAAGCTGTAGCTGAAGCTCCAATACTTTGAATACCTGTTGCAAAGATCTGACTCATTAGAAAGACCCTGATGCTGGGAAGGACATCTTTTTGGGTGTTAGTTCTAAAAGGTCTTGTAGGTCTTCATAGAACCATTCAACTTCAGCTTCTTCAGCATTACTGGTTGGGGCATAGGCTTAAATTACCGTGATATTGAATGGTTTGCCCTGGAAATGAACAGAGATCATTCTGTCGTTTTTGACATTGCATCCAAGTACTGCATTTCAGACTCTTTTGTTAACCATGATGGCTACTCCATTTCTTCTAAGGGAGTCCTGCCCACAGTAGTAGATATAATGGTCATCTGAGTTAAATTCACCCATTCCAGTCCATTTTAGTTCGCTGATTCCTAGAATGTGGACATTCACTCTTGCCATCTCCTGTTTGACCACTTCCAATTTGCCTTGATTCATGGACCTAACATTCCAGGTTCCTGTGCAATATTGCTCTTTAAAGCATCAGACCTTGCTTCTATCACCAGTCACATCCACAACTGGGTATTGTGTTTGCTTTGGCTCCATCCCTTCATTCTTTCTGGATTTATTTCTCCACTGATCTCCAGTAGCATATTGGGCATCTACCAACCTGTGGAGTTCCTCTTTCAGTATCCTATCATTTTGCCTTTTCATATTGTTCATGAAGTTCTCAAGGCAAGAATACTGAAGTGGTTTGCCATTCCCTTCTCCAGTGGACCACATTCTGTCAGAATGTCCACCAGAAAAAGATGTCCTTTTCATTATAGGGAACTGGAATGCAAAACTAGGAAGTCAAGAAACACCTGGGGTAACAGGCAAATTTGGCCTTGGAATACGGAATGAAGCAGGGCAAAGGCTAATAGAGTTTTGCCAAGAGAACGCACTGGTCATAGGAAACACCCTCTTCCAACAACACAAGAGATGACTCTACACATGGACATGACCAGATGGCCAACACCAAAATCAGATTGATTACATTCTTTGCAGCCAAAGATGGAGAAGCTCTATACAGTCAGCAAAAACAAGACCAGGAGCTGACTGTGGCTCAGATCATAAACTCCTTAATGCCAAATTCAGATTTAAATTGAAGAAAGTATGGAAAACTACTAGACCACTCAGGTATGCCATAAATCAAATCCCTTATGATTATACAGTGGAAGTGAGAAATAGATTTAAGGGACTAGCTTGATAAACTACAGACAGAGGTTCATGACATTGTACAGGAGACAGGGATCAAGAGCATCCCCATGGAAAATAAATGCAAAAAAAGCAAACTGGCTGTCTGAGGAGGCCTTACAAATAGATGTGAAAAGAAGAGAAGCAAAAAGCAAAGAAGAAAAGAAAACATATTTCCATTTAAATGCAGAGTTCCAAAGAATAGCAAGGAGAGATAAGAAAGCCTTCCTAAGCAATCAATGCAAAGAAATAGAGGAAAACAACAGAATGGGAAAGTCCAGAGATCTATTCAAGAAAATTAGAGATACCAAGGGAACAATTCATGCAAAGATGGGCTTGATAAAGGACAGAAATGGTATGGACATAACAGAAGCAGAAGACATTAAGAGGTGGCAAGAATACACAGAAGAACTGTAAAATAAAGAGCTTCATGACCCAGATAATCATGATGGTGTGATCACTCACCTAGAGCCAGACATCCTGGAATGGGAAGTCAATTGGGCCTTAGAAAGCATCACTATGAACAAAGCTAGTGGAGGTGATGGAATGTCAGTGGAGCTATTTCAAATCCTGAAAGATGATGCTGTGAAAGTGCTGCACTCAATATGCCAGCAAATTTGGAAAACTCAGCAGTGGCCATAGGACTGGAAAAGGTCAGTTTTCATTCCAATCCCAAAGAAAGGCAATGCCAAAGAATGCTCAAACTACCGCACAATTGCACTCATCTCACATGCTATTGTGAGATCCTCAAAATTCTCAAAAAGTAATGCTCAAAATTTACCAAGCCAGGCTTCAGCAATACATGAACTGTAAACTTCCAGATGTTCAAGCTGGTTTTAGAAAAGGCAGAGGAACCAGAGATCAAATTGCCAACATCTGCTGGATCATGAAAAAAGCAAGAGAGTTCCAGAGAAACATCTTTGTCTGCTTTACTGACTATGCTAAAGGCTTTGACTATGTGGATCACGATAAACTGTGGAAAATTCTGAAAAAGATGGGAATACCAGACCACCTGACCTGCCTCTTGAGAAACCTGTATGCAGTTCAGGAAGCAACAGTTAGAACTGCACATGCAACAACAGACTGGTTCCAAATAGGAAAAGGAGTACATCAAGGCTGTATATTGTCACCCTGTTTATTTAACTTCTATGCAGAGTACATCATGAGAAACGCTGTGCTGGAAGAAACACAAGCTGGAATCAAGATTGCCAGGAGAAATATCAATAACCTCAGATATGCAGATGACACCACCCTTATGGCAGAAAGTAAAGAGGAACTAAAAAGCCTCTTGATGAAAGTGAAAGAGGAGAGTGAAAAAGTTGGCTTAAAGCTCAACATTCAGAAAATGAAGATCATGGCATCTGGTCCCATCACTTCATGGGACATAAATGGGGAAACAGTGTCAGATTTTATTTTTCAGGCTCCAAAATCACTGCAGATGGTGACTGCAGCCATGAAATTACTCCTTGGAAGGAACGTTATGACCAACCTAGGTAGCATATTCAAAAGCAGAGACATTACTTTGCCAACAAAGGTCCGTCTAGTCAAGGCTATGGTTTTTCCTGTGGTCATGTATGGATGTGAGAGTTGGACTGTGAAGAAAGCTGAGCTCCGAAGAATTGATGCTTCTGAACTGTGGTGTTGGAGAAGACTCTTGAGAGTCCCTTGGACTTCAAGGATGTCCAACCAGTCTGTCCTAAAGGAGATGTGTCCTGGGTGTTCACTGGAAGGACTGATGCTGAGGCTGAAACTCCAATACTTTGGCCACCTCATGTGAAGAGTTGACTCACTGGAAAAGACTCTGATGCTGGGAGGGATTGGGGGCAGGAGGAGAAGGGGACGACAGAGGACGAGATGGCTGGATGGCATCACCGACTCGCTGCACACGAGGTTGAGTGAACTCTGGGAGTTGGTGATGGACAGGGAGGCCTGGCATGCTGCGATTTTGGGGTCGCAAAGAGTCGGACACAACTGAGAGACTGAACTGAACTGATGCTGGGAAAGATTGAAGGCAGGTGGAGAAGGGGATGCGAGAGGATGAGATGGTTGAATGGCATCACTGAACAATGGACATGAGTTTGAGCAAGCTCTGGGAGATGGTGAAAGACAGGGAAGCCTGACATGCTGCAGTTCATGGGGTCACAAAGAGTCAGACATGACTTGGCTACTCAACAAACAACAACAAAGTTGTACAAACTAGGTAGAATGTGTTAAATATAAGGTATTTTTGTGTATATCTAAGATTTGTTTATATTGTGTGTGTGTTCCTTGAATTATCTAACTACTAGTTCATGTGATTTGTAAAAACAGAATAGCATCTTACTTTTTTCTAATATGGGTACCCTTAATATCTTCCCCTCCTCTCATGCTTCTTGAGTGTGCATGTACCTTACTGTAGTGCTTAGAACTTCTAGTTTTATATTAAATGGAATAGGCTAGATGGACAGCCTTGTTTTGTTCTCTTTCTTAAGGGACTGAGATCCTTCTGTTTTAAATCATTAAGTGTGGTTTTAGCTGTGGGTTTTACTTAGATGTCCCCTACCAGATTGAGGAAGTTCTTTTTTATTTATAGTTTACTGAGGATTTTTACACAGTGTGGGTCTTCTCAAATGATTTTTCTGTATCTGTTGAGATAAGCCTTTTTAAAAATAATCTTTCTTTCTGAATTATGACACAGTAATTGACTTTACCATGCTAAATCCACAATGGGGTCAAGACATATATGTTTGTGGATTCAGTTTGAAAATATTTTGTTAGTGATTTTAATGTTTATGTTCATGAAGGATATTAACCTTTAGTTTACTTTCCTTGGGATGTCTTTTCCTGGCTTTGGTATATAGGTGAGCGCAACCTCATAACATGAGTTTAGAAAGCCTCCCTCCCTAATTCTCTCTTTTCTGAAAGAATTTCCAAAGTACTGGTTATTTTTCTTTTTTAAATACAGAGAAAAATCATCAGTAAAAACCCGGCTAGGCCCGGCTTTCCTTATGGATATAGTTTTAATTACTAATTAAAGTTCTTTATTAATTAATTACCTATTCACAATTTTTATGATTAATTTTTATTTGAGCATATTTTCTTCACAATGTTGTGTTAGTTTCACTTCTACTGTAAAGCAAAATGAATCCTATATATATACCCACCCTTATTCACTTTCTTCCTATCAGGTCCACACAGAGCACTGGGTAGACGTCCTTGTGTTATGCTATAGGTTTGCATTAACTATTTTATACATCAGTTCAGTTCAGTTGCTCAGTCATGTATAGCTCTTTGCAACCCCATGGACTGCAGCATGTCAGGCTTCCCTGTCCATTACCAACTCCAGGAGCTTTCTCAAACTCATGTCCATTGAGTTGATGATGCCACCCAACCATCTCATCCCCTTCTCTGACATCCCCTTCTCCTGCCGCCTTCAATCATTCTGAGCATCAAGGTCTTTTCAAATGAGTCATTTCTTTGCATCAGGTGCCCAAAGTATTGGAGTTTCAGCTTCAGCAAAGTCCTTCCAATGAATATTCAGGATTGATCTCCTTTAGGATGGACTGGTTGGATCTCCTTGCTGTTCAAGGGACTTTCAAGAATCTTCTCCAACACCAGAGTTCAAAAGCAGCAATTCTTCCTGGCTCAGCTTTCTTTATAGTCCAACTCTCATATCCAAATATGACTACTAGAAAAACCAAAGCTTTGACTAGATGGACCTAGGTTGGCAAAGTAATGTCTCTGCTTTTGAATATGCTATCTAGGATGGTCATAGCTTTTCTTACAAGGAGCAAGCGTCTTTTAATTTCATGGCTGCAGTCACCATCTGTATTGATTTTGCAGGCCAAATAAAGTCTGCCACTGTTTCCATTGTTTCCCCATCTATTTGCCATGAAGGGATGGGACCAGATGCCATGATCTTCAGTTTTCTGAATGTTGAGTTTCAAGCCAACTTTTTCACTCTCCTCTTTCACTTTCATCAAGAGACTCTTTAGTTCTTCTTCACTTTCTGCCATAAGCGTGGAGTCATGTGCATATCTGAGGTTATTGATATTTCTCCCTGCAATCTTGATTCCAGCTTGTGCTTCAACCAGTCCAGCATTTTGCATGATGTACTCTGTATATAAGTTAAATAAGCAGGGTGACAATATACAGTCTTGATGTATTCCTTTCCTGCTTTGGAACCAGTCTGTTTTTTCCATGTCCAGTTCTAACTGTTGATTCTTGACTTGCATACAGATTTTTCAGGAGGCAGGACAGGTAGTCTGGTATTCTCATCCCATTAAGAATTTTCCACAGTTTTTTGTGAACCACACAGTCAAAGGCTTTGGCATAGTCAGTAAAGCAGACAAAGATGTTTTTCTGGAACTATCTCACTTTTTCAATGATCCAATGGATGTTGGCAATTTGATCTCTGGTTCCTCTGCCTTTTCTAAATCCAGCTTTAACATCTGGAAGTCCACAGTTTACATATTGCTGAAGCCTGGCTTGGAGAATTTTGACCATTACTTTGCTAGCATGTGAGATGAGTGCAATTGTGTGGTAGTTTGAACATTCTTTGGCATTGCCTTTCTTTGGGATTGGAATGAAAACAGAACTTTTCCAGTCCAGTGGCCACTGCTGAGTTTTCCAAATTTGCTGGCATAATGAGTACAGCACTTTAATAGCATCATCTTTTAGGATTTGAAATAGCTCAACTGCAATTTTATCACCTCCACTAGCTTTGTTCATGGTGATGCTTCCTAAGACCCACTTGACTTTGCATTCCTGGATATCTGGCTCTAGGTTAGTGATCACACCATCTTGGTTATCTGCATCATGAAGATCTTTTTGTGTAGTTCTTCTGTGTATTCTTGCCACCTCTTCTTTATATTTTCTGCTTCTGTTAGGTCCATACCATTTCTGTTCTTTATTGTACCCAACTTTGCATGAAATGCTTCCTTGGTATCTCTAATTTTCTTGAAGAAATCTCTCGTCTTTTCCATTCTATTGTTTTCCTCTATTTCTTTGCATTGATTACTGAGGAAGGCTTTCTTATCTCTCCCTGGTATTCTTTGGAACTCTGCATTCAAATGGGTACATCTTTCCTTTTCTCCTTTGCCCTTAGCTTCTCTTCTTTCCTCAGCTATTTGTAAGGCCTCCTCAGACAACCATTTTGCCTTTTTGCATTTCTTTTTCTTGATGGTGGTCTTGATCACTGCCTCCTGTACAGTGTCACGAGCCTTTGTCCATAGTTCTTCAGGCACTCTGTCTATCAGATCTAATACCTTGAATCTATTTCCCACTTCCACTATATGTGGGGGAGGGATGGATTGTGAGTTTGGGTTTAGTAGATACAAACTACTATATATGGAATGGGTCAATAACAAGGTCCTACTGTATAGCACAGAGAATTACATTCAATATCCTGTGATAAATCATAATGGAAAATATACAAAAATGTGTGTATATGTATGTAACAATAACTTTGCTATTATAGTAAAAATTAACATGTAAATCAACTATACTTCAATAAAATAAAATTTTAAAATATTTTATTTCTTGATTCATTTGTTTTATACCTTGTATGTTATTTTATTTTATACCTTGTATATTATTTTACTATCCTAATGAATGCATAGGTCAATTGTGTGCTAAGTTTTAAGTGGTAAAATATGCCACTATTGTCCTTCCTGATAAATTAAGTATCAAAGCACTCTGAGTTAAGAAATTTAGAAGCCCTTTGTCCTACCTTTTGCCAAATATGACAGAATATAATTATTATAAATATAAGGCCTACCTCTATCACATTTCTGCTTAACATTAATATTGTCAAATACTAGTTGAAAATATTAATATTTGTAGGGGAAAAAAAAACAATTATTCTGTTTCCTGGTTGCCCAACATGACGAAAATCTCTACCCTTATATAGTGAATTCTTAAGTTCATTATCCCATTTGCTAGTACTCAGGTAGTACTTACCTTATCAATCAGGTTTCATCTGAATGCAAGAAATGTTTGCTTTGTATCTTCAAATAGAAAAAAAAAAATTACTGCAGAATATTTGAGAAGTTGACAACCTGATTGATAAAATACTCTACCATTCTGGAGTAGATTGATAATAATTGTATCATCATGATAATCATATACAAAGTCATATTATCAGTTTAGCAACAGAATTCAATTAAAAATAGAATATACTGAAAAATATTATTGTAGTTACTGGAATGTCACAGGGGTTTTGAAGACAAGAGTATCTACTAAATTTCATTGTCTCCATAGATGATGTGTAAACAACCATATAGATTTATTGAGTGTAAACTTGGATTGATATAATTTAAAAAATTTTAAAAAGCAAGAATTTAGACACAAATGATATTGAGACATTAACATTTTTAGATAGGTTAGTATTCCTGCCCTTGGAAAAAGAGCTCCTCGTTATTCCTGTAGATTTACTAAACAGAATTTGGGTCTTAAGTTTGCATTCCTCCAAATTCTTAAATTATAGTGGAGTATAATCAACTTTAGGGATTTTTTTCAATTCTAATGTGGAGTTCACAGAATTTTACAGGTAAAGTGAAAGTGTTAGTCACTCACTGATGTCCAGGTGTATTTAACCCTATGGACTGTAGCTTGCCAGGCTCCTCTGTCCACAGAATTCTCCAGGCAAGAATACTGGAGTGGGTTGCCATTCGCTTCTCCAGAGCACCTTCCCAGCCCAGGGATCGGACTTGGGTCTCCTAAACAAAATCCTAAAAATTTTCATTGCTGGCTGCATAAAGGGATAGGTTAAAATAAAACTCTTCTTGAAAGAGTTAAACTAACTTTCTTCTTCCCTCCCTCCCTCCCTTTTTTCTTCCTTCCTTTGTATTTATCATATGCCTATGTATCAGCTGTAGTGAAATGCATCATGCTTGCTACTACAAATGATAATATTAAAATTTTCTTGTTTCTACATGTGCGTGCACGCACACACACACACACACACACACACACAGTATTTTAAAATCCTGTGTTACTCCATTCTAAATTCTTTTTAATGTAGGTATATGGCAATTACTTGTTTGGGAATATATGTGAAAACCTAAACAGTTTCACTGAGGTCTAAAATGCTCTTGTGTGTTCAGAGACTTTTTCAAGTATAACTGCAATATTCAATGCTTCTAAACATTATGCTGTTTCTTCTTTTCTACTGCATGCTACACAGGACCTATGATATGAATAGAAAAACCAAGGTCACAGATGGAAGTGGTAAAAGGATTCTTGTGCCTATGAATATGATCTCACTGGCAGTCTTAAAATCCTCTTTTTGTAAGCTATCTGAAACTCCAGCCAAACATTAGAGCTAATTATATAGAGAAATGTAATACTGAGTTTATTTTTAAGGCAATCAATGCCCTTGAAGTCAAACTTCACACACAGTGAGATTCCAGCATGCCCTAAAGATTTACAGCAACTCTCAGTGTAAGGTGAAATTATTTAATGCTCTTGAAAGTTACCAGTCAGAATTATGTTGGTATTTTGGAGAACTAGAACAAATAATTTCACAATTTGTATGGAACTACAAAATCCTTCAAATAGCCAAAGCAATCTTGAGAAAGAAGAATGGAACTGGAGGAATCAACCTCCCTGAGTTCAGGCTATACTACAAAGGAACAGTCATCAAGACAGTATGGTGCTGGCACAAAGATAGAAACATAGATCAATGCAACAAAATAGAAAGCCCAGAGATAAATCCACACACCTATGGACACCTTGTTTTTGACAAAAGAGGCAAAAATATACAATGGAGAAAAGACAATCTCTTTAACAAGTGGTCCTTGGAAAACTGGTCAACCACTTGTAAAAGAATGAAACTTGAACACTTTCTAACACCATACACAAAAATAAACTCAAAATGGATTAAAGATCTCAACGTAAGACCAAAAACTATAAAACTCCTAGAGGAAAACATAGGCAAAACACTCTCTGATGTAAATCATAGCAGAATCCTCTATGACCCACCTCCCAAGTAATGGAAATAAAAGCAAAAATTAAAAAAAAAGGGACCTAATTAAAAGCTTTTGCACAATGAAGGAAAGTATAAACAAGGTGAAAAGACAGCCTTCAGAATGGGAGAAAATAAGAGCAAATGAAGCAACTGACAAAGAATTAACCTCAAAAATATACAAGCAACTCCTGTGGCTCAATTCCAGAAAAATAGCGACCCAATCAAAAAATGGGCCAAAGAACTAAACAGATATTTCTCCAAAGAAGACATACAGATGGCTAGCAAACACATGAAAAGATGCTCAACATCACTCATTATCAGAGAAATTCAAATCAAAACCACAATGAGGTATCATCTCACGCCAGTCAGAATGGCTCCTATCAAAATGTCTACAAACAATAAATGCTGGAGAGGGTGCAGAGAAAAAGGAACCCTCTTACACTGTTGGTAGGAATGCAAACTAGTATAGCCACTATGGAGAACAGTGTGGGGATTCTTAAAAAAAAAAAAAACTGGAAAAAGAACTGCCATATGACCCAGCAATCCCACTACTGGGCATATACACCGAGGAAACCAGAATTGAAAGAGACACATGTACCCCAGTGTTCATCACAGCACTGTTTATAATAGCCAGGACATGGAAGCAACCTAGATGTCCATTGGCAGACGAATGGATAAAGTTGTGGTACATATACACAATGGAATATTACTCAGCTATTAAAAAGAATGCATTTGAATCAATTCTAATGAGGTGGATGAAACTGGAGCCTATTATACAGAGTAAGTCTGAAAGTGTTAGTCGCTAAGTCATGACTCTTTGTGACCCCATGACTAAGTCTGACTCTTTGTGACTCCATGGGCTGTAGCCCACCAGGCTCCTCTATCCATGGGATTTCCCAGGCAAGAATACTGGAGTGGGTTGCCATTTCCTTCTCCAGGGGATCTTCCCGATCCAGGGATCGAACCCGGGTCTCCCACAGTGCAGGCAGCTTCTTTACCGTCTGAGCCACCAGGGAAGAAAAACACTAATATAGTATATTAACACATGTATATGGAATTTAGAAAGATGGTAACGATGACCCTATATGTGAGATATCAAAAGAGACACAGATGTAAAGAACAGAATTTTGGACTCCGTGGGAGAAGGCAAGAGTGGGATGATTTGAGAGAATAGCATTGAAACATGTATATTATCATATGTGAAATAGATTGCCAGTCCAGGTTCAATATATGAAAAGGATGCTCATGGCTGGTGCACTGGGATGACCCTGAGGGATGGGATGGGGAGGGAGTGGGAGGGGATTCAGGATGGGAAATCACCCATAGCTGATTCATGTGAATTTATGGCAAAAACCACCACAATATTGTAATTAGTCTCCAATTAAAATAAATTTTAAAAATATATTAAAAAAAAGAAAATCTCATCCCCATTTCATCTTTGGTTTCCATAATTCACTATTCTATTATTAATTTTTTGTTCTGTAAAGGTAAACAGAAGTATACAGTGAAGCAAAGAAATTAAAATTTACAAAAGCCAACTATATTAGAATTTTTACATTACCTCAGGTAATTTTTAATAAAAATATTGGAGATAGGCTTTACAACTAATTTCCAGATGATGAAATACACTGATTGAGGTTAAGCACTGGATCTGTATAAAGAGAAAGATGTATTGACATAGTCTTTCATTCATTCAGTTGATCACCTAACAAATATTTATACAGAACATGATAGGAATGAAATAGTTTCAATTTGGAAACTGAAAATCCTATAATGAGATACTATGTGAATTATATTCTGCATATTATAATATTTTGAATTTGCATCACCCTAGAGAAGGAAATGGCAACCCACTCCAGTGTTCTTGCCTGGAGAACCCTAGGGACAGAGGAGTCTGGTGGGCTGCCGTCTATGGGGTCATACAGAGTCGTACATAACTGAAGCGACTTAGCAGCAACAGCAGCAGCAGTGTTCTCAGGGCCATGTTAACCAGATATAGTTGGGACTTTAATTTTCATATACTGTGCTTTCATTGCTGTGATAACTGTGTCTAAATCTTCTTGTCATTTAAAGTGTTAGAGATTTGTTAGAATGTAAAGTTCAAGAAAGAAAAGATTTTCTTATTCATCAATGAAAATCTCATGAATCTAACATACTGCCTTATTAGGTCCTTAATAATGATTTATTTGAATGAATGTATGAGATTACAGAAATATGATATTTTTGTAAGTAAAGTGAGGATATATATTTTTTCAATTAAATAATTAAATTTACATCTGGTTAAACTTAGAAATCATGGCAGTAATTTTCAGCTTAGAAGTTATATGATAAAACATTGAAATTGTGTACATCATTTTGATTTTGTTCATACAGTGTGGAGCATAAGTTTGAAATCAAACTTACAAACATTTGCATAGCAAAGAAAACCATTAACAAAATTAAAAGATAATTTATAGAATGAGAGATCTTTGCAAATGAAGCAACCAACAAATGTTTAATCTCCAAAATAAACAAAGAGTTCATACAACTCAATAACAATAAAAAACAAACATCTCTATTCAAAAATGGACAGAAGACTTAACAGGCATTTCTGCAAAGAAGACATACAGCTGGCCAACAGTCCATAAAAAGATGCTCAACATCTCTAATTATTAGAAAAAGCCAAATCAAAGCTACAGTGAGGTATCACCTTACACCAGTCAGAATGATATCATTAAAAACTTTACAAACCATAAACACTGGAGAGAGTGTGGAAAAAAGGGTACCCTCTTACACTGTTGGTGAGAATGTAAATTGATATAGCCACAATGGAGAACAGTTTGGAGGTTTCTTCAGAAACTAAAAACAGAGCTACCATATGATCTAACAATCCCACTCCTCCTGGGCATATATCCAGAGAAAATCATAGTTTAAAAAGTTGCATGTACACCAATGTTCATTGCATCACTGTTTACAAATAGCCAAAATATGGAAGCAACCTAGCGTCCACTGATAGAGGAATAATGATGTGATATAAATACACACACACACACATGCAAACACACACATACATACATACACACAATGGAATATTACTCCATTATAAAAAAAATGAAACAATGCTATTTGCCACAACATGGATGGATCTGGAGATTAGCATACTAAGTGAAGTAAGTCAGAGAAAGACAAATATATTGCTTATTGTACAATCTTAAAAGGCACAAATGAACTTATTTACAAAACAGAAACTTACAGACTTAGAAAACAAATTTATGGTTACCAAAGGAGAAACATAACAGGGAGGAATTGGGAGTTTGAGATTGAGTAGTATATACATACTACTATTTTTAAAATAAATAATCAATAAGGACCTATGGTATAGCACAGGAAATTCTGCTATTATGTAAAAACCTGAATTGAAAAATAATTTGAAAAAGAATAGATACATGCTTATTCATAACTGAATCACTTGTCTGGATACCTGAAACTAACACTTTTCATGAATTATCATCTAATATAAAATTAGGATAAAAGCACTTATTATTCATTTTTAAAAGAGAAATGAATGTCCAGGGGTGAAAACTATAATGAATTGTTGGAAATTAAATGAGGATTAATACCCTGAATAAGGGTATTAGTAACGGAAGAAGATAATCACAAAGAGAGATCAGTCAAGTCTAGGTCATCTGGACCTTGGCAAGACATGGATAGCAGTTTTCATTTTATTCAGAGAGAATTATGAAAAGTATTTTACATAGGTAGGGAACTTACGTCAAAAGATTGGTTGATCTGAAAGAACACTCTGGCTAGTGTTGAGCATTAACCAAAGAAAAATACAGCTTGAGGTAAATATATCAGTTTGAAGCCTGTTGTGTTATTCAAAGGATACCAAATATTAGTATAGACTGAAGATATGATATCAGCTTTGTTTATAGGAGAGGGAGTGAAGACAGACAAGTGCACAGATTTGAAAGAGATCTACAATATACAATTTTAAGGCCTAAGTGGTAGATTAAGTATAGATAACCTGAAGAAAAAATAAGAATCATGGAGGTCTCTGAAGACTGTAGGTAGGACTCTGGGGGTTTGGTAGTGCCACACTGTGATCATAAAACAGATCAATAGAGAAGAAAAATAAGCTTAGACTTATGCATATTGAATCTAACCTTCCTATATGTTATAAAGTATCCAACTAGCAAAATAGATTTAAAAAGTCTGGAACTCAACAGTGAGCTCCACAGAGAGAATGCTATGGAATTTCAACATAGAGCTGGTAGCATAGAAGTTGGTAGTCTCACCCGGAGAGATGACAGGTTCTTGAACAGAATCATCAAGGAATCCAGAGTAGAAGATGAACATTTTAAACTCAGATTTCTTCTGGGGCCAGTCAGATGGTATAAATAAATAATAACAGTAATAGCATAAAGAGATGATAAATGGCCACTGACACTGTGACTCAAGGTTAAGGGTCAAAGAAAGCGATGGAGGCTGTAGTGGCCGCAGAACAGATACCTTTCAGGTAGAGCTGTTAGTTAACTCTGAACAATTTTTCTTACTATAAAATGTATCAAGGAGAGCTCAAACTCTGGATATTCATACAATTGTTTAAATACTGATAACAAATTTTTAAACATTGTGAGTGCCAAACAAAACACAATGGTTGATCAGATTCTACAATAGAGCCACCCCATTTTAAGGGATGAAACGAGAAGAAAGAACACCAACAGAGGAGACTGGGAATGTATGAACAGAGATATACAAATGCGATGATTTTAAAGAGTTAACAGACTCCCTTATCCACAAGCAAGTGGTGATAAGCTGTGGGATAATATATCCTTGTGCTTGGAAACTGCTTCAGATACTAAACAGCCTGTATTGAAGTTATTCACAACATTGCCTTCCATCTCCTACTGTTCATCTTCATCGTGTAGAATTTATTATGCTCCCACATGCAGTAGTTGCAGTGATAGCTGTTCAACTAGTAAATGGAATATACAGTTTATCTTTTTATCAGAAATATTTATCATTTGTGGTTTAACATTTTTTGTACTCCAACATATTGTTTCAGGAATATGTTCATTCTAAGTTCTCCTTAACTTGAAGATATTTTCTTCTATTTTTCTTTCCTTAAATAGCATGGCAATATATCCTCTTTGGATGGTTTTCGTGATAAGATTTTGCAAATGCTCCAACTGGAACAGAATGTGATTGCCAGGATCTGTGTAGTTGGACTGACAGAGAACGTTTATTTTTTGAGGGATTTATTGGATAGAAGTCAAACACTATATTGACTTGGCTCTAACAAGCTTTCCCTTATGCACCCTATATGGTATTATTCTTCCTTGGCAAATGTGAAGTGCTAACTCCTCTCTCTTGGGATTGAGGTAGATCCTTCCCCAGCAGAAGGATGGACACGATAACCTCACAGGTATTTTTCCATTCATGACTACTGTGATCTAAGTCCAATAGACAGCTCGAAATTTTAAAACATTTCATTTAAAAATAATTACACTTAAATTATCTTAAGATATATCCTATGAAATATATATTAGCTTTAACATATGTTGCAATATTCTGAGCAATTTCTTCCAGCTGTATTGTGCTCTGTCCTAAAGTTTCCAGGAACAAACTTGGGAAACCCAATGTCCCATGTATTTTTAGGAGTATGTCAAAGCTGAATTCAATTTGTGAAGAATAATATTTTCTCAAGAACTGTATCAAACTATTAGACCCTTAATTTTCACGTTTTCTTATTTACAAATGCCACTCTAATCTATAAATTTCCTTATAAAATCTTTCTAATATGATAAAAAAACTATGTGTTCTTCATATTTAAAATTTCTACAATATATTATTTGAGTCATCAAAGTAAATTTTAGTATTTGAAACAAGTCTTTTATGAACTATCTGTCCAAATAAAGCACATAATTTTGTGCAAAATTTAACTATAATATATATGCACTTGAATTAAATATCAGGGCAGCTAATCATTTCTGTTCACCTATCAGCTAAGTAGCCTGTTCCTTCACACTTTAGCATGTAAACTTTATATTTGCATGACAGCAAAGTTAATACTTACTATGCTTTATGGAGTCTCCTGTAAATGAAAAAAGCTGGAGACACTGAAACCCCAAATGGCAAGTTTTAAAAAATAAATCAAAAGCTCGGGGAAGAAATAGTGGAACAGACTGAACATGTAATTATTTTATTCTTTTTCTCCTTTGCTAAAGGTCTATTACATGGCTACCACAAAGTACATTTATCTCTAGTCGCTCTCTTTACCCACCTCATTCTTCCTTGACTCCTATTTATCTCTTATTGTCTTGAGTTTCTGACCTATTACATTTTTTAATCAGTTCATGAGGTATATAACTAACATATAAAAGCTATTCATATTTAATGGATATAATTTAGTGGGTTTGAAGGTAAGTATATACCCCTGAAACTATGACCATACCTATGCCATAAACTCATTCCCTCCAAAAGTTTTTTCCTGCACTTTTTCTTTACTATTAATGTGCATGTCTGTACAACATAAACACTCAACAGAAGATTTATTCTCTTAGCAAATCAGGGAAGTATTAGTCTAAGAATGTGTGCGGCATACTTAGTCACTCAGTTGTGTCTGACTCTTGTGACCCCATGAAGAGTTAGCATACCAGGCTCCTCTGTCCATAGAGCTTTTTCAGGCAAGAATACTGGAGCAGCTTGCCATTTCCTCCTCCAGGGATAAAACCCATGTTTCTTGCCTTGCAGGCAGATTCTTCACCCACTGAGCCACTGGGGACACACATAGTCTAAGGATGTGTGTTGCATGTATGTGCAAGTTGGTCAGTCATGTCTGACTCTCTGCGATGCCATGGACTGTAGGCCACCAGACTCCTTTGTGCATGGGATTTTCCAGGCAAGAATACTGGAGTGGGTTGCCATTCCCTTCTCCAGTCTAAGGATAGAAAGTTTCAAATACACAAAATGAGTAACTACTAGATCCACTGTACAACATATTGCCTACAGTTTACAAAACTGTATACAATATACTCATTGTGTCTTCTAGTCTATAATTCACCCTGACCTGGGACAAATAAACCGTGTTTCAGGTAAAATGTAGGAGAAAAAAAAAGAAGAAAAGAAAGTAACTTTCTCTGTCTCTTGTGTAACTGTAATAAGGCTGTTTACTAGCAATATTTTCAGTATTTATACCAAGCCTGAATACCTCGGTGCATCACACATTGTTCTTCATCATCACTTCCCATATTTAACTATCTCTGGGCCCTAGGATGATACAGTTAGATAGCATCACTGACTTAATGGACATGAATTTGAGCAAACTCCAGAGGACAGTGGAGGACAGAAGAGCCTGGCATGCTGCAGTTCATGGAGTCGCAAAGAGTTGGATACAAGTTACCATTGAACAACAACAACAATAGGCCCTAAATACTTTTATATGTCTTATAAATATCTTATCAAACCACTTTTCAATCTGTCAAGACTAGGCACTATCATTTTTCACCAATAAATTTTTAACTACTCTCCCTGTAAAGGCTCTTATCTCATTTAATAATATTAAAGAAGCATGTTTGTCATGCCATTTCAACCCACTCTTACACAAAACTTGCATATTTCCAAATATGTGTAATTCCCAAATGATTTGCTCCTATCCTCCCTTGCTAATTCGCTTAGCATCATTCTCTGGCTTCACACCTAGAATTATTCAGTCCCTCAAGCATTCCAAATTCTATACACCTGTAGGCCTGTCTATCTGCATGGAGTTCTGTTTGCCTCACCCTTAGAGAATACCCTGGAGAAGGAAATGGCAACCCACTCCAATATTCTTGCCCGGAGAATCCCATGGACGGAGGAGCCTGGTGGGCTACAGTCCACGGGGTCGCAAAGAGCCGGACACGACTGAGCGAGTTCACTTTCACTTCTAGAGAATACTACCCCCACCACCACATTCCACGTGTCCATCAGCTCTTCCTCTTTCTATGACAAGTGTTTCCCCAAATTCCATTAGCTCCTCCAGTCTACACTTTGTAAAGACACAATACTTCTGACAATTCATTGCATTTTTGTTTAATTGTCTTATGTGTGTCTTTCTGCTCTGGATTCTAAAACGCATGCATCTCTAGTGTTTATGGTATTTGGTATATTAGAGAGTTAACAAATACTTAATAGTAAATAAATGAAATAAAAATACCCATATTTAAGTCATTTGGCTCATATTTTGAGAGATGAGATTCCTAAGTGAACTCACCATATATGACTGACAAAAGTACCCTTGATTAAAAGTAAAACAGAACTTGATCTATACTTAGTGCTTATGTCTTCCTCCTTAATATATATCATGTTAAAATGATTTATGAGATGAATTATGAGTCCATTTAAAATCTTTTTCTGTTACATTACTATTTGATGCATTCAGGAAAATTTACCAAATCAAGCACATCTAATTTTGATTCTTTAAACTACAGACAAATCCAAAGGAAGAAACAGGCTTTTTAAAATCCCAAAGGAAATGGTGATACTTCGACTACATTAGTTTCATTATCAAGACATTGTTTTTTACTTACCTTCTGAATCTCAGGTCAAAAAATTTTTTTGAAGTATGTAGGGGATATTTTAAAAAAGGAACACATTCTTAGGTATTAACAAATACTTTGAATTTTTAAATTACCATACAGGGTATCTTGTTTTATTCACTAGAAAGATGCCACAATTATATTTAAAAATATTGTTATTCATCCATTCATGAATTCATCCATGAAGTCTCCTGTGATGCCCATTTTTCTTACTATTCTCGAGTTTCCCTGGACCACAGGATTTGTTTAGAATACCCCTCCAGGTCTGTTTACCTTATGCAGTGAGAGAGGTAGTGCTGTGACATGGTTAACAGTGTGGCCTCAAGAGCCAGTCAGCTTGGGTTCGAATGACTTTGTCACTTGCTAACTATAGAAACATTTCTGGACCATCAGAAATATGGAACAATTAATTTGATGGCCTTTAGCTCAGAATGAAAATACTTACAAAGTTGCCTATAAGCCCTAAATAAATAATCTGCCAACCTCAACATCAACCTACATTTCTGAGGGAAAATATCCTATGATCTGTTACCTCAACAATCTGAAGCATGTCACTTACAACATTACTGTTACAATCTAAAGGTCATTTATTTCAGGCATTTCCTTAAACCCAGACAGTGGTACACACACACACATGCACACCCGTAGCACAGTAAGACGATTTTGGACAGTGTCAATATGCTGCCTGAGTTCTTTCAGTCAGTTTTTATTAATATTTATATTTTATAATTTTTCATTATATAGGAAAAAAGTTATAATTTTTATATTTTAGATTTTCAACTAGAGGGGAGTAAGTTTACTATTTCAGTGTGTATAGGTATTTTTTCTTGCAACTGTATAGATGACGAGCACAAATTAATACATAAGTCACTGGATAATAACACTAATAATTGTCTTACTGAAATAATACCTTACATACATTTGTATTTGTGTTTGTATTCATTTATTTCATTCTCATAATGTGCTATCGATATTAAATTATTTCATCCCAATTAATCACACTTAATTGATAACTAGAAAAAAAGGGAAACTAATGTTTTTATTTTTCTTGTTTAAGCAGAATAGTAAACTATCGGAATATAAATAGTACATAGAATATTTAAAACATCCAAAGTATTTGAAGCAAAAAATATATTTTCCTACAAAATTTGACTAACACTGTGTATTCAAAAAATGACCTACCATTGTTTGGGAGCTTAAAAAGAATTTAGTATGTATTCCTTGGCTATCTGTGTGCTCTCTAACTTACACAGCCTATTAAACATACAGCACAAAATATTGTCAAAGGCATAATGACAGTCCAGTGTAAGAGAAGTATCTTGGCTAGTGCACTACAGTTAAGACCATCCTAGTTCAGAGAGGCATTCGATGCAGGTGTACTTGACTCTGGCTGAAGACCAGTCAACAATGATTGAAGTTGAGATGGTAAGGCCTATGTAAGAGACAGTCAAGAGCACTTTGAGTGTCTGATGAGAGAAAATCACTCTAATAATGTGGAAGCTAAAGAAGAAATAAAAGCATGTGTACTGATTCATGTCATTGTATGGCAAAAGCCATTACAATATTGTAAAGTAATTTTCTTCCAATTAAAATAAATGAATAAATTAATTTAAAAAAAAGCAAAAACCTTTGTCCTAAGGGCTGTATTACCATTCAGAGGCTCTTCCCTTTCTCCCACAATGTGATTGTTAAAGGGATTCCAGGGTTAATAAAACTATTTAGACTTCTAATGAACTTGAAGTAAAGAAAAACCTTCCAAAATTTATCAGCCCGATTTGCTTCTTTAAGAAATAATGGGATTCTTAAAAAATGAGGAGTCTGCCCCCTGTGTGTCTCACTTGCCTATTCTTATGCTCTTTTCCTAGCTGACTTCAGAAAGTAGAGTAGCTCAGTGCCATCACCCATCCATATGACAGGCCCTTAAATACCTTAAGGCAACTCTTTAGTATCCCATTATACATATTCCCATTCCCAAAGACCTCAATTTACTAGATTAAGGACAGTATAGAGTTTGGTAACTCCAGGAGTCTGACAATAAGTACAGGTTTCATCATCTTCACCACCAGCATTCTAACATAGTGGTCCTCACTCTTTCCTCAGTCAAGTGCGGCAGCTCAGACTGATTCTGTTAGAATGACACTGAGATTTCCCAAGTCACGTACAAATTCCAGATCAATACATCCTGCGTGATAAATGATCAGCTGCTGATTTGAGTCACCCATAACTAATTTTCTCAACGCCTATTCTTTGGTATGGCTAAGAATCCTGCGTCCAACTCCCTTTACCTTCTCAGTCTGGCAGCCTCCATGGAAAATCTGAATATTTCACAATGGAAGTCTGGTAAAATTCCTCTCCACCCAAACCAAACAGTTGGAGCTCTACCGGAAGAGTTTATGGTTCTTTCTGGAAAAGCAGGATTGGGGGGATAGCTCTTCTAAAGGCTGCTGCACTGTTGTGACAAAGTCAACCACAACCACAAAAACATAACATACTCCTCTTCTTTTCTGCCTAATTTTACCCTGAGTTACTCGGAAGAGTCAGCTTTCCCAAGTTGATTATTCCTGTTAATCAGCCCTTCTCTTGTTCCCCAGAAATTTTCTAGTTCTCTTTAAATAGGGTATATGACTTCCTTTGAAACGACCCTGCCGTATTCTATAGGCATTTCTTTTAGACACCTGGAACATGATTCAAATAGTGTCCCTATTCAAATAGTTCATGGATTTGTTTCTAATATTCAGTTTCAAATATTTGTTTCTAATATTCTAATTTTGTTTCAGTGAAACTATTTATTTATATAGTAAATAGATTTAAGAAATAGTTTTATTTATTTAATAAACAGTTTTCTTTATTTAAAAAATAAAACACTATTTATTTATTTAATATTTATTTGACTGAACTGAACTGAAAGGTTATAAAAATAACTTTCTGTCAATCAATAAACATGGCATTTTCCTTTCATATGCTCTGGTCAGCTAAAGATGATGAAGCATGATATTATCAAGGTATCAGCTTCCTACTTTCAAACAGGCATTAAAAAATACCATGTATTTGTGTAGCCATGATATTCAATATGTTTATTTTCTTAAAAATGAGACATGTTTCAATTAGCAATATTTGTGAAGCCAATTGTTTTGTATCAGATTCTACATCAACAAGTGAATGAAACATATGGAGTTTATACTAATTTCATTTTAAGGAAAATACTACCATTGTTTTGTGCATAATTTCATATTTTCCTCTGAGATTCACTGAACACATATGTTGACATTTGGAAATGGTTAAGAGTTTCTAAAATTCTGAATGAATTTACTTTGTGATATGAAAATATTTTATCATACAAAATCAAAATTGTTCAGCTCTATTTGAATTATTCAGAATATTAAGTAGTCTAATGACTTTCATATGCTTATAGTAAGAGACATTCTCAATAACAGATTAATATTTCTCAACCTTCATGGAATATTGATATTTCTTCCTTTAAATTTTGTTAAATGTTTTAAAATATGTACATTACTTAGGAAAATGGCTTACATATAGTATGCAGTATATGTATTTATTATGATAAATACTAAAGAATTATAAAATATTAAACATAAAGAAATCTTAATATGAAAAAAATTCCAGGAAAATTGTGAAGCATTTGTCATGGGAAGTCAATATATTAAGTCTTCAGTGTTACAAAGATAGATGAGTTCTGAATTTATGTGTGTTTCAGTTATTTTTTATGTCAGTACACTATAAATGTAACAAGTATGTTTAATTATTTTACACTATAATATGTAAAATAAAATTTCATCTTTGGGCATAAAAAGAATCTACCTGCTAAAACATAATTTTCTCTCAGTATAAATTGATGTTATGAAAATATGTTCATTTTTAAAGCAAAAATTATGCTTTCAAATTACTCTTAAAAAGGTAGTCTTAGAGTAGTAGTTCTACATACTTAAAAAAAAATAAAGACAAACAAAGAATACAATATTCCCAGAGTTGACTGGAAATGTTGACTGGATTTTGCAAAGGTTGTTATGCAAGCCTGGAGTAACTGGAAGGCAATAAAAGTGTGACAAAAAAAATCATGGTTGGATTCCAAGATAAGCTATTTGCAGTGTTTTCTGTTGCCTCCTGGTGCAGATCTACAAAGCTCAGTCAACTGAGTTAGAAAGATGCAAAGGTATTCTATGATGTGCCATCATTTATAGTTTGTAATAGAAACCAACATGTTGTTTAAATAATAGATTTTAAACAACCTCTGATTATTATATTTGGGAGTATTATTTATACCCATCAATTACTTTACATTTATTCTTATGGTTTAAGATGTATCCCTAAGCATTTTAATGAAATACCACAGTAAAAAATTACCTTGAATTGGTGTCACTTTTAAGAAAATTACCATTTTATTATTCCACGTGTTTGTTTTTTTTAATTTGAAAAAGTATTGTGACAAGTTTGCTCACATTATGTGTAACATATTAGTACTCTAAGGCATAAAACTGGTCTAAACAACTTAGTTTAAATGTTCTTTCATAAATATTTGCTGATATAAAAAATAGTCACTATAATGAGGCTTACAGAAATGGAAGAAGATTTAGCTAGTGCATGATTTTTAAGACATTCTCCCATATTCTGCTGCTTAACCAATCCCAGAAGGAAATCAAAACATCTATTTTAAAAGTAATAAAAGCACATGACTCAATTTTAAAATGGACAAATAACCTGAACGGAAATTTCTTCAAAGACTATATGCAAAAAGCCAAGAAATATGGGGAAAGGTACTGATCATCATTAATCATGAGGGAAGCGCAAATCAAAACCAGAATGAAATACCACCTCACATCCATCAGGATGGCTACCACTAAAAGCAAACCAAACAGCAAATAACAAGCATTGGTGAAGATTTAGAGAAACCGGAATCCTTGTGCACTGTTGGCCCTAATGTAAAATGGTGTTACTGCTATGGAAAACAGCAGAGAGGTTCCTCAGAAAATAAAATTACCATATGATGCAGCAATTCAACTTCTGGGTATATACTCAAAAGAACTGAAAACAGGATCTTGAAGAGATATTTGTACAACCATGTTCAAATATCATGTAGCACTATTCACAGTAACCAGGATATAGAAACAAACTAAATGACCATTCGTGGATGAATGGATAAACAACTGTGGTACATACATCCAATGAAAAGGAAGGAAAGGAAGCTTTCAGCTTTAAAAGGAAGGAAAATCCTATCACATGCTACAATATCAACGATTTTATGCTATGTTAAATAAACCCACACTAATGAACAAATACTGTATGAGTGTACTTATGAGGTATCTAGAGTAGTTAAATTCATAGAAATAGAAACCATAATAGTAGTTGCCAGTGGCTTGTGGGGAAAAGGAAATGGGGAGTTGTTTATTAGATAGAGTACTTCAGTTTTATAAGATGAAAAATTCTGTAGACTGTGTGCTCAACAATGTGAACATACTTACCACTACTGAAATATATACTTAGAAATGGTTGGCATGGTAAACTGTGTGTGGTTTTTGTTTTAACCACAATTAAAAAAAAAAAATTAAGCAATAGTTAGAACAATTTATATTTTAAAAGTTTGCTTAGAAAGAGCCACTAGAAAGTAATGTCATTTTAATACATTTTGTTCTCATTGTTTCAGATGAGAAGCCAATCATAAAATATATCAATGTACAACTATACCTACTGAGTTGATTTTTTGCTTTCAAGATTTTCTCTTTTTCTTTGGCTTCTATGGGGTCACTTCTTTATCTATTTAGCTTAGTGGTTAGTCACTATTTAACTGTTTTCTTCAAACTCCATGAGTCAATAAATCAGTTCAGTTCAGTTCAGTTGCTCAGTCGTATCTGACTCTTTGCGACCCCATGAATCGTAGCACACCAGGCCTCCCTGTCCATCATCAACTCCCGGAGTTCACTCAGACTCACGTCCATCGAGTCAGTGATGCCATTCAGCCATCTCATCTTCTGTCGTCCCCTTCTCCTCTTGCCCCCAATCCCTCCCAGCATCAGAGTCTTTTCCAATGAGTCAACTCTTCACATGAGGTGGCCAAAGTACTGGAGTTTCAGCTTTAGCATCATTCCTTCCAAAGAAATCCCAGGGCTGATCTCCTCCAGAATGGACTCGTTGGATCTCCTTGCAGTCCAAGGGACTCTCAAGAGTCTTCTCCAACACCACAGTTCAAAAGCATCAATTCTTCGATGCTCAGCCTTCTTCACAGTCCAACTCTCACATCTATACATGACCACAGGAAAAACCATAGCCTTGACTAGACAAACCTTTGTTGGCAAAGTAATATCTCTGCTTTTGAATATGCTATCTAGGTTGGACATAACTTTCCTTCCAAGGAGTAAGCATCTTTTAATTTCATGGCTGCAGTCACCATCTGTAGTGATTTTGGAGCCCTGAAAAATAAAGTCTGACACTGTTTCCACTGTTTCCCCATCTATTTCCCATGAAGTGATGGGACCGGATGCCATGATCTTCGTTTTCTGAATGTTGAACTTTAAGCCAACTTTTTCACTCTCCACTTTCACTTTCATCAGGAGGCTTTTTAGTTCCTCTTCACTTTCTGCCATAAGGGTGGTGTCATCTGCCTATCTGAGGTTATTGATATTTCTCCCGGCAGTCTGTGTGGAAAGAAGAGCACTTAGCACACTTAGTGTGCTTAGTCACTCAGTCATGTCCAATTCTCTGGGACCTCATGGACTGTAGCCCCCCAGACTCTTCTGTCCATGGGGTTCTCCAGGCAAGAATGCTGGAATGGGTTGTCATTTCCTGCTCTAGGGGATCTTCCCAACCCAGGGATCTAATCTATGTCTCTTGCATCTTCTGCATTGGCAGATAGATTCTTTACCACTAACACCACTTGAGAAAAGTACACTCAGAGTTATTATTATTATTTTACTGATTTGCCCTGGCTTTTATTTTACACCGGATCCTTTTTTTATATCCTGTGTACATGTTCTCACAGTCACAGTTGGTTGAAATATGTATTTAGCATAGGCCCTCAGTGTTCAGTGCACACGCACACAGCCTCAACTAAGTAATTCATATGCCGCTACTACCAGTGTAACCCTGACTAGTAAAACCATTTATCTATCTGACTCACACAATGTGAGGTCATTTCCATCAGCAATACCACTGCATGTGAGCTTGATGCAATTTCTCCAAATCTTATTTACAGCTACTTTGTAAAGGTATACAATTAGAAATTTTGTTTGAGTATTTTTGTGTTAGTTACTCAGTTGTGCCCACCTCTTTGTGAGTCCATGGACTTCAGCTTGCCAGGCTCCCCTGTCCATGGAATTCTCCAGGCAAGAATACTGGAGTGGGTTGCCATTACCTTCTCCAGGGGATCTTCACAACCCAGGGATTGAACTTGGACCTCCTCTTTACTATCTGAGCCACCAGGGAAGCCCCCTTTTTTTGTAGGATCAATATGGTAGGTAAATTATCTTCAATATAAAACAATAACTTGACAAATAACTTAGTCTGTATATGGTAATCCCCAAAGTTTTTTTTTAATTTTCAGAGAAGAAACACATTATGGATAGCAAATGCAAGTCAATTCCCATAATTAGCTTTCTGATTTCTCAGCAGTGGCCACAAGACTGGAAAAAGGTTACTTTTAATTCCAATCTCAAAGAAAGGCAATGCCAAAGAATGTTCAACCTACCACACAATTGCTCTCATCTCACAGGCTAGCAAAGTAATGCTTAAAACTCTCAAAGTGAGATTTCAACAGTACACGAATGAAGAACTTTCAGATGTTCAAGATGGATTTAGAAAAGGCAAAGGAATCAGAGATCAAATTGCCAACATCCATTGGATTACAGAAAAAGCAAGAGAATTCCAGAAAAACATCAACTTCTGCTTCATTGACTACACTAAAGCTTTTGACTGTGTGGATCACAAAAAACCATGCAAAATTCTGAAAGAGATGGGAATATGAGACCATCTTACCAGCCTCCTGAGAAATCTGTATGCAGGTCAAGAGGCAACAGTTAGAACTGGACATGGAACAATGGATTGGCTCCAAATTGGGAAAGGAGTACATCAAGGCTGTATATTGTCACTCTGCTTATTTAACTTACATGCACAGTACATCATGTGAAATGCCAGGCTGGATGAAGCACAAGCTGGAATCAAGACTGCCAGGAAAACTATCAGTAACTTCAGATACACAGATGGCACCACCCTTATAGCAGAAAGTGAAGAGGAACTAAAGAGCCTTTTGATAAAAGTGAAAGAAGAGAGTTAAAAAGCTGGTTTAAAATTCAAAATTCAGAAAATGAAGATCATGGCATTTGGTCCCATCACTTCATGACAAGTAGACGGGGAAACAATGGAAACAGTGACAGACTTTATTTTCTTGGGCTTCAACATCACTATTGCCAGTGACTGTAAGCATGAAATTGAAAGGCACTTGCTCTTTGGAAGAAAAGCTATGACCAAGCTAGACAGCATATTAAAATGCAGAGACATCACTTTGCCGACAAAGGTCCATCTAGTCAAAGCTATGATTTTTCCAGTAGTCATGTATGGATGTGAGAATTGGACTATAAAGAAAGCTGAACACCAAAGAATTGATGCTTCTGAGCTGTGGTGTTGGAGAAGACTCTTAAGAGTCCCTTGGACTGAAAGGAGATCAGACCAGTCAATCCTAATGAAAATCAGTCCTGAATATTCACTGGGAGGATTGATGCTGAAACTCAAATACTTTGGCCACTTGATGTGAAGAACTGACTCTTTAGAAAAGACCCTGATGCTGGGAAAGATTGAAGGAAGGAAGAGAAGGGGAAAACAGAGGATGAGATGGTTAGATGGCATCACCGACTTGATGGACATGAGTTTGAGCAGGCTCTGGGAGTTGGTGATGGACAGGGAAGCCTGGTGTGCTGAAGTACATGGTGTCACAAAGAGTTGCACAGGACTGACTGACTAAACTGAACTGGCTGACTGATAAGTCGAATCAAGAAAAAATATATACATATTTTAACAGTATGGTTTTCCTCATGCATAAATTATAAAAATTAATAGTCACAGTATAAAATATGGGAAGTGAATTTGCTCATTCATGTCCAACTCTTTGCGACCCCATGGACTGTAGCCTACCAGGTTCCTCTATCCATGGGATTTTCCAGGCAAGAGTGCTGGAGTGGATTGCCATTTCCTTCTCGAGGAGATCTTCCCGATCCAGGGATTGAACATGGGTCTCCCGCATTGTAGGCAGATGCTTTACCGACTGAGCCACTAGGGAAGTCCATAACATATGGGAAGAGTATATTATTCTTAATGCAATTCTTTATAAAGTCTTATCCCTGGGTATATTCTGAATAATCTGCGAGGGAGGCACCATGTGTTGAGAGAACAGTGTCCTCTACTATCAATATGTTCCTCTTAATTATATGCATGTGTGGATTTTCTATTGATCTTCCTCAATATGGATGAGTTCAATTGACATCGCTGAATTTTCAGTGTCTTGGTAACATTTATCTTAAAAAATGCAGGAAGTGGATGGAAACTGGGAAAAGACAGAAAAATAGTAGAACTCTTGAGGTGGAAGAATTGGTGCTTTTAAATTGAACTTATAGATTGATCCAACAGAGATCCAACAACTCATTCTCATAGTGTTCAAAAATTTATTATAAATTAAAATCTATAGGATTGCTGTGAAAAATAATTCCTTATTGGTGTCAAATCTGTAAATGAAATGTTTCCGACCACAAATATTTTTTTCTATCTCAGAATTAGAGATATCATTGAATTTTAATGGAAATCAACCACTGTAAGATACATTAATTGTTCACCAAGAATAATTTTTGTGCAATTACTATGTCACAAATAGTAACATGTTCTGGAGATAGGGCATGATTAGGAAATGCACAGTAGCTGCCCCCTTAGAGCTCTGCATTCTTCAGGGATAAAGATATTAAACAAATTAGACCAACAATATTACACTAAAGGAGCAGCTGCTGTGCACAACAGGAACACCTAAACTTATCTAGATGTAATCTAGAAAAGCTCTTTCATAATATTCAAAATTTCTTCATAATAGTTTAATTAAAACAAAAAGCATGATAAGCATTTATCTACGTAAGTGGAGATGTAGTAGAAAGGGAAAAGAAAACGTGCAAAGGCATGAAAGCAAGGGAAGTTTGGTTTATCGATACTGTGCAGAAAAAGAAATTCATCATGGCTAAGCAGGGGTGTGAAGTAGAAAATATTAAGTAAAGGAGGCCGATAAAATGTCATGAGGCAGGACATGAGATCTCACCTAACCTTCATTAAGGTTTTAAAATACACCCTAGTTTAGAAACACCATATGAGCTACAAAATGGAGAGAAAGGGGTTACAATTGTAAAGGTACAAGAAAGGGAAATGTAATTGCTTAGGTGAGGGGTTCTGATGCCTAATTAATGATGAGAATAGTGAGGACTGTGTGGGATCAGAATTGTGGGTTGTAGGTGGAATGATGAGACCATGATTGACGGAATGTAGGAAGGGGATGCAGAGAGTAAAAGAAGGGTTTGCATGTTTGGGCCCTTGAGCCAATAATGGTGATAGAGCACTGGAGAGAAACAGCCTGATATAGTCAGCTTAGAACATGACAATTTTGTGGTAACTGAGCCACATATCAAGTCAATGTGTCTTGCGGACAGATCCAGAGTGCATAACAAAGACACTAATCCTATGAAGTCATTACAAATGGAGGAAAGTATTAGCTGATGGTGGGGGTGGCCAGAAATGCCTTTGGCAGAAGAGGGGGAACTCTTTCAGTACACAGTTCAGGACTGACCAGGGCTGCCCCACAGCCGAGGTAAAATTACACAATTGTCCTACTAGCTAGTTTATAGTTTGAAAGTTGCAAAGTTTTACCATCTTTATATGACTCCTCACCCTGCCACTCAGTCAATTCCTTGGTTGAGCAGTTCTATGACTATATCTGTGTAAAAGCATTTATCTCACGTGAAGTTAGATACTATAATCTGCTCCTTCTCTTTGGGGTATAAGTCTAGAGCACAGAGAATGCTTAATGAACTTAGGTTCTTGAAGTCTCAGTTCTCTGACTTCAGTGCCAGATTATCAGATCTGCAGCCATGAAATTAAAAGATGCTTACTCCTTGGAAGGAAAGTTATGACCAACCTAGATAGCTTATTGAAAATCAGAGACGTTACTTTGCCAACAAAGGTCCGTCTAGTCAAGGTTATGGTTTTGCCAGTGGTCATGTATGGATGTGAGAGTTGGACTGTGAAGAAAGCTGAGCACCAAAGAATTGATGCTTTTGAACTGTGGAGTTGGAGAAGACTCTTGAGAGTCCCTTGGACTGCAAGGAGATCCAACCAGTCTATTCTGAAGGAGATCAGCCCTGGGATTTCTTTGGAAGGAATGATGCTAAAGCTGAAACTCCAGTACTTTGGCCACCTCATGCGAAGAGTTGACTCATTGGAAAAGACTCTGATGCTGGGAGGGATTGGGGGCACGAGGAAAAGGGGATGACAGAGGATGAGATGCCTGGATGGCATCACCGACTCGATGGATGTGAGTTTAAGTGAACTCCCAGAGTTGGTGATGGACAGGGAGGCCTGGCATGCTGCGATTCATGGGGTCCCAGAGTTGGACAAGACTGAGCAACTGAACTGAACTGAAGTATATCATATTATATGATTTGTAAGTCCTTCCTAGTTCTACTTATATAGCTTTCCAGCAAAATTTTATAACCTGGTTATCATAACTAGAGGATATTTTCTTAAAAGTTTTAAAGTTCACTTAAAAATAATTCCCAACATTGATTCACTATTTTTTAAATTACATTCTAACATTGATTTGGTCTCTTATTATAATAATATTCAAAGTCACATTTTTAATGGTATAATTTTCTTTACCTTTGAACAGTTTATATATTATTTATATATATTTATACATATATATTTTACAATTCATTTATAATGATCTAACCAGTAAAATACATTATTTATGCAGCATGAGTCATATAATTGCTTCATGATTCATCTTATTTAAAACATATTTAATCTTTTTATATCATTTAAGATATGAATTATCTTTAATATATAGACCTGTGTCTTGGGCAAATTCATGCAGCTAAAATTCTATGATTTTTAAGAGTACAATGAATGGCTTGTGTTTAACCTATCTAAAATTCAGTGATGTAGTATATTCTGAATTACACATTTTCCATTATTGAATTATTTTGTAATGTGTTTGTAAAATGATCATGACTTTAATTGGTGCTTTAGGAACACATATTTTGAAATCTCTTTCTAAATTATTTTTATATTTTATTATATATTCTATTTTCTATTATATTATCTTGGGGCTTTTTTGAGTTCTGAAAATAATTTTGATAATATAATATATTTTGGGATTGTGTGTTTCAAACAATATTTCCTGTGATATACTTGCACATCATTCAGTAGCCATTTGCATCTTATTCTAAGAAGGTGGCCAATGGACACATAAAAAGATGCTCAATATCACTAATCATTAGAGAAATGTAAATTAAAACCACAGTGAGATATCACCTCACAACTGTCAGAATGACTATCATCAGAAAGAAAACAAATAACAAATGTTGGAAAGCATGTGGAGTAAGGGAATCCTAGTACAGTATTAGTGGGAATGTAAATTGGTGCAGTAGGTATGGAAAATAGTATGGAGGTTACTAAAAAACTAAAAATAGAACTACTATATGATCCAGCAATTTCACTCCTGGATATATACCCAAAGAAAATGTAAATGGCAATTTAAAAAGATATATGCACTCCAATATTCATAGGAGCATTATTTATAATAACCAGGCTATGGAAGCACCTAAGTGTACATGAACAGATGAATGATGGAAGGAGTAGTAGTACACACACACACACACACACACACACACACACACACAGAGTGGACTATTACTCAGCCATGAAAAGAAACACAAACAATGGACTCTTACTCAGGCACAAATTAATGAAATTCTGCCAACAACATAGATGGCAGTATTTGCAACAACGTAGATAGACCTAAATGCTATTATGCTTAGTGAAATAAGTTAGATCAAGAAAAAATAATACTGTATGTTATCACATGTGTGGAATCTAAAATATAAAACAAAATGAATGAGTATAACAAAATAGAAACAGACTGACAGGTATAGGGAACAGACTAGTAGTTGCAAGTGGGGAGAAGCATGCAGGGAGAGGCAGGATAGAGGTAGGGCATCAATAGATACAAACTATTATGTATAAAATAGAAAAACAAGGACATATTGTACAGTACAGCAATTATAGCTGTTACAGTTTTCATTCCAATCCCAAAGAAAGGCAATGCCAAAGAATCTTCAAACTACTGCACAACTGCACTCATCTCACATGCTAGCAAAGTAATGCTCAAAATTCTCCAGCCAGGCTTCAACAGTACATGAACTGTGAATTTTCAGGTGTTCAGATGGATTTAGAAAATGCAGAGGAATCAGAGATCAAATTGCCAACATCCATTGTATCATAGAAAAAGCAAGAGTTCCAGAAAAGCATTTGCTTCTGCTTAATTGACTATACCAAAGCTATGACTGTGTGAATCACAACAAACTGTGGAAATTTTTTAAAGAGATGTGAATACCAGACCACCTGACCTACCAACTGAGAGATCTGTATGCAGGTCAAGAAGCAACAGTTAGAACTGGACATGGAACAACAGGCTGGCTCCAAATCGGGAAAGGGGTAAGTCAAAGCTCTATAGTGTCACCCTGTTTATTTAACTTATATGCAAAGTACATAATGGGAAATGTTGGGTGGGATGAAGCACAAGGAGGAATCAAGATTGCCAGGAGAAATATCAATAACCTCAGATATGCAGATGACACCAAACTTATGGTGGAAAGCAAAGAGGAACTAAAGAGACTTTTGATGAAAGAGAGAAGAGAGTGAAAAGATGGCATAAAACTCAACATTGAGAAAACTAAGATCATGGCATCCGGTCCCATCACTTGATGGCAAATAGATGGGGAAACAAAGGAAAGAGTGAGAGACTTTATTTTGGGGGACTCCAAAATCACTGCAGATGGTGACTACAGCCACAAAATTAAAAGATACTTGCTCCTTGGAAGAAAAGCTATGACCAACCTAGACTGCATATATTAAAAAGCAGAGACATTACTTTGCCAACAAAAGTCCGTTTAGTCAAAGCTATGGTTTTCCAGTAGTCATGCATGGATGTGAGAGTTGGATTATAAAGAAAGCTGAGCACTGAAGAATTGACGCTTTTGAACTGTGGTTTTGGAGAAGACTCTTGAGTGTCTCTTGGGCTGAAAGGAGATCCAACCAGTCCATCCTAAAGGAAATCAGTCCTGAATATTCATTGAAAGGACTAATGCTGAAGCTGAAACTCCAATACTTTGGCCACCTGATGCGAAGAACTGACTCATTTGAAATGACCGTGATGCTTGGAAAGACTGAAAGCGGGAGGAGAAGGGGACAACAGAGGATGAAATGGTTGGATAGCATCACTGACTCGATGGACATGAGTTTGAGTAAGCTCCAGGAGTTGGTGATAGACGGGGAAGCTTGGTGTGCTGCAGTCCATGGTGTTGAAAGAGTCAGACATGACTGAGTGACTTAACTGATAATAACTTTTAATGGAGTATAATCTATAAAAATACTGAATCACAGTCTTAATGAATACAGGATTGATGGCTAATATCAATGTGTGTGTGTGCGTGTGTGTGTCTGAAACTGGCCTTTTTACTCATTTTCACTTTCTTCACCCAACAGGTCTAATGTTAGCTCAATAATAAAGAGGTAATTACAGGAAGGAGCCCAGTGAAAAAAACAGCCTCAAGGTTATATATCCTCTTAGAGATAAAGAACTACCTTTTTGTTGGTAAACTTGGAAAAGAGTATATTGTATAACACAGGAAAGATAGCCATTATTTTGTAGTGACTTTAAATGGAGTATAACCTATAAAAATATTGCATCTCTAGGTTGAACATCTATAGTTAATATAATGGTGTGAATCAACAATGAGTGAGTGAGCGAGTGAAGTCACTCAGTCGTATCCGACTCTTTGCAACCCCGTGAACTGTAGCCTACCAGGCTCCTCCATCCATGGGATTTTCCAGGCAAGAATACTGGTGGGTTGCCATTTCCTTCTTTAGGAGATCTTCCTGACCCAGGGATTGAACCCAGGTCTCCCGCATTGTAGGCAGATGCTTTACTGTCTGAGCCACCAGGGAAGTCCGTGAATCAACAATAATGTGATAAAATAGTGCAAAAAATGGAAAAAAAAAAAAAGCCAAATTATATATATTTTATTGGTCATTTTTTTAAACATTTAGTGAAAAGAGCTTTCACCAAAACTTTATATTCAATATTACAAATTATGTGTTATAATATATTTTACAAAGAATTCAATAATTCTGTTATCTCAGAAAAATACAGGTCATAGTTTTTTTAAATATCCAACTAGGCTACATTTTTTGTTGTTGCTTCTTTGTTTTTAGTACAAATAAATAAAATTTTATATATAACCATTTTCTGACCTGATGTAAAAAGCTAACAATTAATTTTATAATTTATTATATTTTTGTGAATTATAACTCATTATTAATAAAAAACTAAGTTTTTTCTTTGTGATGTGTATCTCCTTTCTCCATGAATTTAAAAATTCTACAATGATATCTATCAAGTTAAAACAATATAATAAAGATACTCAAATATTAAAATACTCAGTTAAGTTAAAATATATAGTATGATATAGATTGGAAATGTTATTTCTTTGTTTAACCTTAATTTATAATGGCTTAAGTCAAACTGGTTTATGTAGCAGCCTACTTTAGGAGTATCAAACTGAGATTGTTGACTTTTAATCAATATCAAATCCTTTGAATTAATGTATTTCTAGTTTTTCTTTTCCTCTCAACACTCAAAATTCATTCTTCATCATAATCTAATAAATACTTTTGCATGCTATACATTTAAATTACCAGTTAATAATCTGAAATTTTTCAATCAGTTATCATCCAGTATATACTCAATATTGTCAATTAATTGATACACCCTGATATTTGGGAAAATTAAATGTTCATTAAAAATAAGAGCTAATATTCACAGATTTCTTGCAACGTGCCTGGATGCTATATAAATCCTCAGGACACACCTACGATAGACAGACAGGTAGATAGATATTTCTTCATTTTACAAATGAGGAACCTAAATTATAACTAGACTATTAATAAAGGTTACCCTCTGATCCACTGTTTGCTAAATGTTTTTTTTTTTTTAAACTTTACAATATTGTATTAGTTTTGCCAAACATCAAAATGAATCCACCACAGATATACCCGTGTTCCCCATCCTGAACCCTCCTCCCTCCTCCCTCCCCATACCCTCCCTCTAGGTCGTCCCAGAGCACCAGCCCCAAGCATCCAGTATCGTGCATCGAACCTGGACTGGCGACTCATTTCATACATGATATTGTACATGTTTCAATGCCATTCTCCCAAATCTCCCCACCCTCTTCCTCTCCCACAGAGTCCATAAAACTGATCTATACATCAGTGTCTCTTTTGCTGTCTCATACACAGGGTTATTGTTACCATCTTATTGAAGCCTAAAAAACTTCATTCTCTAAAAGGTTAACACTTTATTGAATACTGCAAACTCACAATGCAAATTATAAGTTTTCTACCTAAAAGTCTTTGTATTCTGAGAAGTGATAACTAAACTCTTGAAATATGGAATTTTCTAGATAGGCAATCACTTTGATGAATTGTAGGAAGAGATACAAATATAGATTAACAGTTTATCCACATTTAAGGATAGGTTCCATTCGGACTCTGCACTTTGAATAAAAATAGATGTTCATAATTGGATCGTCAGAGATTTTAAACCAAGGTAATGAACTGTCTGACAAAATTAGTTCTATATTGCACCATGAAAAATATACCTCCCAAACACCCAGGAAGGGTAGGATGAATTTAAAGTTCTCAGGCTCCTCAGGAGTGTGGTACTTGAATGTGTTAGCCAGGGGAGAGCTGGATCCCAGCTTCATGTCTTCAGCTTACAAATTGCCCCCATTATCCTTGGTCTTTTATTATTCCTGGAGAGACCTCATGCACGTAAGTGGTTACATCCCAGCTGTTACTTTAGGCTCCATTCAAACAACCTCTCTATGGAGCCTCCCCTTGGCCATTCTTTGGGCTCAGAAGCATGTACACTTCAGTGTGTTCTGCCCTAAGGAGGGCAGACTCAAAGGAACGGCTTATTCAGTAACTGAGAACAAGGTCTGGGCATTTAGACATGGTCTTCTAAGGTCCTGGATACCTAGAATATGGCCCAGAAGGGGAATCTCTCAGTTTTGGTTCATCATGATTCATCAGCTCTAAAGACCCCTCCCAGGGCATGTCCTCTGGTATAAAAATGATACTGTTTATACTGCATACTAGATGTGATGAAACCCTATTCTATTACCACATTTGCTGATATTGTCCATGAATCCTAACATAGATAAGTGAGTAGACATATGGATCATCATCATCTTTCTAACAACCAATTCTCCCCATGAACATCAATTCATGTATTTCAGAGAACTTGCTATCCTCTATTTTAACCATCAGTATATAGTGGGGGCCGCTCTTTTTCTCATACATCTAAGGATGTACTAGCTTCCCTGGTGGCTCAGCAGGTAAAGAATCCACCTACAAGGCAGGAGACCTTGGTTCCATCCCTTGGTTGGGAAGATCCCCTGGAGAAAAAAGGCTACCCACTCTGGTATTCTGGCCTGATGGCAAATACATAATTTATTCTGACATAGGGATAGGTGAGTATTATGAAAGGAGACTATGTCTCTCTGGATTAGAGAAACTTCAAGGTATGAGATAGGAGAGAGCTAACTGGAAAGCGATTATTTTCAACCATCAGGACCAAAATCTAAGAAAATGACGCCAATATGCAGAACAAAGCACGGAAGGGAGATAGTAAGCTCCAAACAATGTCCCTGATTCTCTTAGGATACGCCAAGACTCACAAGGCACCTTTCTTCTAGGCTTAGGGACCTTATCAGACAATGGGTTGTTCAAGACCCTAAATGAGAACTGTAGAAACAGCCATAAGCTTATTAAAGAAAATCTCCACTTTGTTTTACTGGAGAATATCAGTTATTTTGCACGAGTTTGAGAGCAGCTTGCTTCTCAATACTGTGACAGATTTTCAATCTGTAACCTTGAGTGCAGAGGATCCCTGTGAGTTCTAGAGGCCATATGGTGCTTCTCTGCAGTCATATGGAAGCCCAGCTGGGCCACCTAAAGATTTATGATCAATTACCTATGCTCAAAGGCCACAAACCCATTGAACAATGGCTCTTTCTGAGCTGCTATGTCAGGAAAACAACCGGCTATTGTAGAGTCCCTTTGTCAACAGGAGAAGTTATTAACTTAAATTACACGAGTTTATACTTCAAATGGGCTTTTTAGTTGATTATAAAATATTAAGTGCCTTGAAAGAAGTTTTAGTCTTCAAATAATAAACATATCCACAGACACAAACATACACACAGAACACATACTCACACCCACATACGTCAGCACTATCAAACTTTCTGGTATAGCTTATGTAAACACTGCCATAGGACATATGTAATAAAACGAACACTTTTTTTCCTTGTTTCCTCCTATACTTTCATGATTATTTTATTCTAAGTTGGGCCAACCTGGGAAATATTTTATGAATTGAAATCCCATGTTTAAGTCTAGCTATCATCTTATTGTCTATTATCCTCTATAATTTAATGGCAAACAGCTCTGGGGAAAATATTGTGTTTTCTTTAGGTTCTCCTTAAAGATTACTCAGTTTATTGGTAATATTTTTGCATGTTTACCATGCCCACTGGCACATGCACATGTTTATTTCCACATTGTTCCAGGAGGAATTTGAGAAAGAATCTCTATAAAGTACTTTTACTAGTTTGAATAAAAGTTTTATTTATTAGTACTTTTCATTTCCCGTATTCTGAAATTTAGTATTCTGAAGAGAGTTGTCCCTTTATATAAGAAGAATGAAAAATAGTTACTTCTAACTCTGTTGCTTAGAAGGGATGAGTGGAGAATGGTGGAAACACATAAAGTGAGACTTGGGCAGAATTAGAAATAGCGCCATTAATTTTCTAATCTAAAATTCGGGATGAAAATCTAGGACTAAAAATTACTTTATCTTTTATGTTTCATCAGATGTCACATTATTTACCTCCAACAGCTTTGTATATTAGAAAAAACTCTTTACTATAAATTATATTAAACTATCTCATATTTTTACATTATTAATTTATGACATATTTAAGTTTATTGACATACTAATACACTGAATAAATCTCAGCTGATGGTTTTATATTGCAAATACAGCTTTCCTTGCTTTGTGTTTATAATGCATCTCCACAAGGGTCCTTAATTATGATTAATTCTGAGAGCTAGCTGAACTATAACATGGACAGTATTTTTTCTGACAAAATTGTAAGCAATTAATACTTGTTTATACCCTGCCATTTCAACAAAAGAATCAGACTCATGACTCAATATCACTACAGAGAAAATGACAATCTATTCTAGAAGTAATTTAGAAGTCTATTTTTCCCAAAACAAGAATTAACAAACTTTGAGTTTGAAATTTTCTTTTTTAAAATCAGTGTAAGTTTTTTGGTGATACACTGCCAGTGAACATATCTTGAGCTTTTAAGTTACATATGTCTTTTTTTTTAGGATATTGTTAATTTCCAAGAAAGAAATCATTCAAATACAAGCAAATTCAATACAACAGTAGTTGTTTGTTTTCTGTAAGTGTCAAAAAGCATGAGAACTTTTTAAATTGTTTTTTAAAATTAAAAAATAATTTGCACAGATATTAAATGTTAATACTAATGTTAGTATGTTATCAAGTTTATAAAAGTATCAAAAATATCAATGATGTTTTTCTATTAGGTAGTTACTTAGTGTTATTAATGAGCTATTCAATGTCTTTTACATTTACGTAATGAAAACATGCTTCTAAAAATTTACATTGGGTGGAATCCGACTCAAATTTTTTAAAAATGTGGCACACAATTCCAGAGATTTCTCCATTGCACTATGATTTATTTGTTCTCTTATTTTTGTGGATTGCTATATTGGGGGAGGTTGTTAATCAGGAAGAAAAGCAAGTATGTAAACAGGTGATTTCTAGAAAATTACCGATACAACTATTAATCTGGAAGGGCATGTATGACCTTTTTCAAATCCCTGAGCTTCTCTAAATGCATCTGTTATTATCCAAAGAACTTCTTGGTTTTAGAAAGTCTGTACTACATGAAATCATAATGGCAGAATTTTTCACACAAAAAGCAGTCAGCGGGACAAAACAGATTTAGCGAGTAAATAATAAAGTTGTTCTCTAGACAAAAGTTATCCTCATACACTTATATGTAGACAATAATATCAAATCCAAGTAAGAATTAGGAATGTTGATTAAGGTATGTAAAATATACTGAAATCAATTATTATTTGTGTCTTTAATTAGAAAATATAATTTGTGTTTGCTTTAAGATTTTCAAAGTACTATTTTAGGTATGCCTATAAGCTTTACCTTAAAAAATGCTTTAGTGTTTATATTTCAATTGCTATTTATTCCTTGACCTTTATTGTCATTGCTAAATCAATGAAACAGTAAAATAATTCAGACTTTGTGACACAGCAGTGTAATAAAAATAATGCCTAAAATTATAATGATTGAGGATGTGCATTTTTAAAACTCCAAAACATAATTAGGGAAGATGAAAATGATAACCAAAGTTTCCATCTATTTGCACTCCTTCAGTAAAATCGGAATAATGAGATCCCTGTAGTCATTAAAAAATATGAGACGTGATTTAATTGTTTCGGGGGCTCCCAACCTGATGCTTATCCTAGAACTACAGCTCAGACAAAGCATATTTATCATGGACCATAACAAGTGAACCTATAAAATCTATAGAGTAAAATGATATAAATCACCAGGCAGTAAATAGTCACTGGACCTCTGGACTTTAAGAAGTCCCACTTCTTCAATTAAACAATATGAACTCTCTAAGAATGGTAGAAGGACAACTTTAATGATCTAGAATAGAGACGACAAACTGGTGGGTTAAGACACTAAGTATTCACTGGACTTACAGGGTTTAGAAAATTCTCATTTCTTTAATGAAGCAAAGGAATTCTGTATATGGTTGAAATATATACAAAGATGATCTATCAGAGACATTGCACACTAGAGGCCTGAGGGATTTAGCTTAAAAATGTGTTCCATTTGCACTGAATTGAGTAGGTAGGCAGTCTTGATTCCAATTTGAATTTCATTGGCAACATTTAAAAATTCCGAGTTTTCCTATAAAAATCCATTTCTAATTTATGTTAAAATTGAAAAAATCTGGTCACTGGTACCTTATTAACACAGGGTGATGTTCCATTAAGTCTGTAGTGCAGCTGCATCTTAGCCAGGATGGATACGTACTTTTATCATACCCTTTACCTCTCCTTCTTTGAGTCATGAAGGTCAAATTTCACATGCAACTATCTGTAGACCCTCCTTGCTTATCCACTGATTCAGTTTATTCCCTATTCTGTTTCTCTGCCCTATATTCAAGGCAATTATCACTACTGAAAAATCTTCTTTGCTTACTTGCTAATGACTGGTCAAATTTTTATAGAACTGAAGTGTTGACTCCCTAATACCTTAGCATGTTTCCCAGGAGCTAGAATAAAACCTGGGTATGCAAGGCTGCTTCAACATTCAAAGATTAATCAATGTAATCCACTATAATTTTTAAAAATCATACAATCAGAGAAAGATATCATTAAAAAAATCCAAGGTCCACTGATAAAAGTTCTCAGTAAACTAGAAATATCATCAGAATTTGATAAAGAGAATCTTAAAGGAAACAAAAAACTTATAGCTAACATCTTATTTGATGAGGAAGGACTAAACATTTTGTTTTGAAGATTGGGAAAAGGGCAAGAATGTTTGCTCTCATACTGCTATTCAATGTAATATGGCAAAGTAAACAATTAAAGGGCAGAAAAATTTGGAAAGGAGAAAAGTAAAGTTGTCTGTTTCTGAAGATGAAATGATAGTCTACATAGAAAATCTCAAGGAACTTACAACCACCACAACAAAAATACATGTAGAACAAATAAATTAGTCCAGCAAGATAGCAGGATGCAGAATCAGAAAAATCAATTGTGTCTATATAAAAATAGCAAATACGTGATAACTAAAATTAAAAGCACAATGTCATTTACAGTTGCTCCAAGTAAAATGGAACACAGGTAAAAATAGAACAGGAGTATGGTTTGTGTGTTTAAAATTACTAAATGATCATGAAAGAGGTTTTAAAATGCCCAATGAAATTGAAAGACACATGTTTATGTAAAGGAAAACTCAAAGATTCAAATCTCCTTGCACTGCAATACAGGATTAACACAATTCCTATTTAAAATAAACAAACAAACAAATAGGAATGTTTCTTGTAGACACAAACAAGCTTGTTCCAAAATTTATACAGTAAGTCATAGGCCCCAGTACTTTTAAAACAATCATGAAAAAGAATAAGGAGGGAGAAATTATTCTTCCCAATATTGAATCTTACTATACAGCTACAGACATCAATGATACTGGTGCAGTAACAGACACACATATCAATCAAACAGAACAGAGAACTCTAAATCTGACCACATTAATATCCCTAAATGACTTCTGACAAAGGTGCAAAGTAATTCAATGGAGGAAAGATAACCTTTTCAACAAATGATTCTAGAGCTATGGAAAATCTACTGGCTAAAAAAACCATATGTTTCACACTTTATCATACAAAATTACTTTAAAAAGCTAACAGATAATATAAAAAAAATTAGAAGGAAAGCTTAAATCTAAGAGAATCTATTTATAAACTATCTAACACAGAAATTGTATCTGGATATAAAAATAACTCTCCAAACTCAAAAGAATCCAGATTCATAATGGATAAAAAATATGAGCAGATTTTACAATCTCATACTCCTAGAAAAGAACCCAAAATGCAGTACTTGGATGCAATCTCAAAAATGACAGAATGATCTGTGTTAGTTTCCAAGGTAAATCATTCAATATCACAGTAAACCAAGTCTATGCCAGACCAGTAACACTGAAGAAGCTGAAGTTGAACGGTTCTGTGAAGGCCTACAGGATCTTGTAGAACTAACACCAAAAAAAAAAAAAATAATAAATAAAAGGAAAAGTCCTTTTCATTATAGGGGACTGGAATGCAAAAGTAGGAAGTTAAGAGATACTTGGAGTAACAGGCAAATTTGGCCTTGGAGTACAGAATGAAGCAGGGCAAAGGCTAATAGAGTTTTCCCAAGAGAACACACTAGTCATAGAAAACACCGTCTCCCAACAACACCAGAGAAGACTCTACACATGGACATCACCAGATGGTCAATACTGAAATCAGGTTGATTATATTCTTTGCAGCCAAAGATGCTCTATATAGTCAGCAAAAATAAGACCAGGAGCTGACTGTAGCTCAGCTCAGATCATGAATTCCTTATTGCCAAATTCAGACTTAAATTGAAGAAAGTGGGGAAAACCACTAGACCATTCAGGTATAACCTAAATCAAATCCCTTATGATTATACAGTAGAAATGACAAATATATTCAAGGGATTAGGTCTGATAGAGTGCCTGAAGAACTATGGATGGAGGTTCATGACATTCTACAGGAGACAGGGATCAAGACCATCCCCAAGAAAAAGAGATTCAAAACAGCAAAATGTCTGTCTGAGGAGGCCTTACAAATAGCTGTGAAAAGAAGAGAAGCAAAAAGCAAACGAGAAAAGGAAAGGTATACCCATTTGAGTGCAGAGTTCCAAAGAATAGCAAGGAGAGATAAGAAAGTCTTCCTCAGAGATAAATGCAAAGAAACAGGAAAATAACAGAAAGGAAAAGACCAGAGATCTCTTCAAGCAAATCAGAGATACCAAGTGAACATTTCATGCAAAGATGGGCTCGATAAAGGACAGAAATGGTATGGACCTAACAGAAGCAGAAGATATTAAGAAGAGGTGGCAAGACTACACAGAAGAACTATACAAGAAAGATCTTCATGACCCAGATATTTACAATGATGTGATCACTCACCTAGAGCCAGACATCCTGGAATGGGAAGTCAAGTGGGCCTTAGGAAGCATCACTATGAACAAAGCTAGTGGAGGTGATGGAATTCCAGTTGAGCTATTTCAAATCCTGAAAGATGATGCTGTGAAAGTGCTACACTAAATAGGACATAAAATTTGGAAAACTCAGGAGTGGCCACAGGACTGGAAAAGGTCAGTTTTCATTCCAATCCCAAAGAAAGGCAATGCCAAAGAATGCTCAAACTACCGCACAATTGCACTCATCTCACATGCTAGTAAAGTCATGCTCAAAATTCTCCAAGCCAGGCTTCAGCAACACATGAACTGTGAACTTCAGTTGTTCAAGCAGATTTTAGGAAAGGCAGAGGAACCAGAGATCAAATTGCCAACATCTACTGGATCATAGAAAAACCAAGAGAGTTCCAGAAAAACATCTATTTCTGCTTTATTGACTATGCCAAAGGCTTTGACAGTGTGGATAACAAAAAAATGTGGAAAATTCTGAAAGAGATGGGCATACCAGACCACCTGACTTGCCTCTTGAGAAACCTGTATGCAGGTCAGGAAGCAACAGTTCAAAATGGACATGGAACAACAGACTGGTTCCAAATAGGACAAGGAGTACTTCAAGGCTGGATATTGTCATCCTGCTTATTTAACTTATATGCACAGTACATCATGAGAAATGCTGGGCTGGAGGAAGCACAAGCTGGAATCAAGATTGCTGGGAGAAATATCAATGACCTCAGATATACAGATGACACCACCCTTATGGTAGAAAGTGAAGAGGAACTAAAAAGCCTTTTGATGAAGGTGAAGGTGGAGAGTGAAAAAGGTGGCTTAAAGCTCATCATTTAGAAAACTAAGATCATGGCATCCGGTCCCATCACTTCATGGCAAATAGATGGGGAAACTGTGGAAACAGTGGCTGACTTTATTTTTCTGGGCTCCAAAATCACTGCAGATGGTGATTGCAGCCATGAAATTAAAAGACACTTACTCCTTGGAAGGAAAGTTATGACCAACCTAGACAGCATATTAAGAGCAGAGACATTACTTTGCCAACAAAGGTCCGTCTAGTCAAGGCTATCGTTTTTCCAGTGGTCACGTATGGATGTGAGAGTTGGACTATAAAGAAAACTGAGCACCGAAGAATTGATGCTTTTCAACTTTGGTGCTGGAGAAGACTCTTTAGAGTCCATTGGACTTCAAGGAGATCCAACCAGTCCATCCTAAAGGAAATCAATCCTGGGTGTTTATTGGAAGGACTGATGTTGAAACTGAAAGTCCAGTATTTTGGCCACCTGATTGAAAGAGCTGACTCATTTGAAAAGACCCTGATGTTGGGAAAGATTGAAGGCAGGAGGAGAAGGTGACGACAGAGGATAAGATGGTTGGATGGCATCACCAACTCAATGGACATGAGTTTGGGTGAACTCTGAGAGTTTGTGATGGACGGGGAGGCCTGACACGCTGTGGTTCAGGGGTCGCAAAGAGTCAGACACGACTGAGCAACTGAACTGACTGATTCCTAGAAACTCTTTTACTGTGTTCCTGTGAACAGAATCCAATTATCTGAAAAGTCCTGTATATAATAACCCCCACCCTGAGTATTCTCTTCACCTTCTTTCTTACTCAAAGCAGGCTGATGAACATGACCCCACTGTTCAGAGATTAGGATGTGCAAAGTCACAACTGTCTCAAGTGTGTATGTGTGTGTGTTCAGAGTGGGTTGTTTTTACCAAACTCCACTCCCAGGAACCTTGAGATTGAGCATATATTGTCCAGGCTCCTCAGAGCCACTTGCATATAATTTTCTGTGGGTCTCAAGGCCCTCAACTCTCTGGAATTACAGGTCACTTCCTTTACATTGATTGAAGAGTTTAGCACCTGAATTCACCCTCTCTTTTTACATAATTTATTATTTCAGTACCAACACATCAGATCCTTTCAGTAGCCTACTCTTCTGTTACCTTGACTTTTTATCCTGTACGCCATCTCAGCTACTCATTTCTGTGATGATATATGAAAAACCTATTATTTCTAATGACATTATCTCTATTTAAATGCCACTTTCTGGAACACAGCCATATGTCTGTTGAATATTCTCTCTCTAATATCCCAATTCCAATAAATATTCAAATGTAATGGGACCTATAATTTATTAAACATTTTCATTCTCTTCCAAATTGAATCCATTCTTTTTTTACTTACCCTTTAGAAACTTACTTACTTAACCTTCCCTGCATCTGACTGTGACCCTGGTGTGCTAGGCCCACCCCCTCCCATCTCATTTATGGTGGTGTCTGGCTGAGAGCTTCGATATTTACCCCACATAGTCCATAAACATTTTCAAGCACGTGACGGCCTTCAAATCCCTTAATGCTAGCACTTATCCCCATGCCCTTGGTAACATCATGTCCATAAATATGGGTCTGATTTTATCTTCTCTGCCCCTTGATCTCTGCCTCTCACCACAGATGACACACCTCATTTTTTTTTATAACCCCTGTCTTTGTGTTTCATAGTTATTTGCTCAATTATGTAGTCTAGCTGCACCTATGAAAACATAACCTACATAAAAGGCGGGTATATATATATTTTTTGCTCTTCCCCTCTCTGCTATACAAAACACAATCTAGAATACTTCCTGGCATATTAATATTAATAACAAATATTGATATATTTTACTGAATCAGTTACTGAATAAAATATCAATATTGTAAAACAGATTTTACCTATGTATATAACATACCATTTTTTACTTTTAATATATTGATTTGGATGAAGAATATATATAATTATAAGGTATATAATTAGAATAAGTACCTATTAAATACCTCCATTTTAAATATTAAATACTTAATACAGTATTTGAAATACATTTAATATTTACACATTTAAATAAAATACTTAAATATTTACATTTAGTATTTAAATATATACTTAATAGAGTATTTAATAAATATTAAATACTGGTGTTACTAAACCAGTACTTTTCTCTATTCAATTATTTTGTCTCCCCTCCTTGGTAACAATTAAGTCAAATCAGTCCTTGCTATTTCCATAATGTTAAAAAGTCATTTCATCTAAAAAAGTATTATTTGATTTTTAAATTATATAGAATTATATTATATGTGTAGTCTTCAAGAACTAGCTTTTTTTCATTCTCATGTATATTTTAATTTAAATGTTGCATATAGTCCTCATTTGTTTTCAATACATGAATATCATGCTTTCAGTTCAGTTCATTTCAGTCACTCAGTCGTGTCCGACTCTTTGCGACCCCATGAATTGCAGCACGCTAGGCCTCCCTGTCCATCACCAACTCCCAGAGTTCACTCAAACTCATGTCCATTGAGTCGGTGATGCCATCCAGCCATCCCATCCTCTGTCATCCCCTTCTTCTCCTGCCCCCAATCCCTCCCAGCATCAGGGTCTTTTCCAATGTGTCAACTCTTAGCATGAAGTGGCCACATTATTGGAGTTTCAGCTTCAGCATCATGCTTTACTTAGCCTATTTAAAGTAGACTATTGTTTCATGTATTTGCAATTTTTGGAACTGTGCAGAGTACTGCAAAGAAATTTCTTATAAATATTTCCTGGTACACATTTCTATGATTTACTCTGGAGTAAACAGAATCAACTGTATTTTCATTTCTCTAGGGAATCAATGGGGAACATATTAAAATAACGCATTTAAAATAACTTCAAATATAAAATGCTTAAGAATAATCAGATTTTGAAAAAAAAATCTCCATTTAAAACTATAAAATGAGAGAAAATAAAGACTTAACTATATAGAAGATATATTCATCTATTAACCCAATGCTATTAAAATAGTCCCTTTAAATTTATTAAAAGATGCACTACAATATCAAATATGTTGAACTTTTTAACTCAAAAATATAATAGAAGTATTACTTATATTTTTAGAATATTGTCCAAATACACATCACACTTATTTTTAGCATTACATAGAATATTAAAAGACTGATGTTATGGTAAGCATTAATGACTCTGAAATCCTAGAAAGGATATTCTATTTTAAAAGAAATTTTCAAAAAAGAAAAAAAATAAAAGAAATTTTCAGGTAGCTGTGATACATGCCAAATTTTAAGAAGAAAGAATCTATCTCTGTACTAATTTTTTAAGGTTTGTTTAAGACTTTAAATTCTTAGTTCAATAATTGAATTCTCAGTAGAATATAGTCATTGAAATCCAATCAATACTGCATTTTTGACTTATGCACTTATCAGAACACATCAAATTCTTCTCTTTCTTAATATCCTTCAAAAATATTCAGCACTTAAGATTAGAGAGGTAAATGAATATTTTACCCACAAATTTTACAACAAAAGTGATAATTATCTGTTAAAAGGTGTTGAAAAATGAAATAATGTTCAATATCTCATAAGTAGCAATAATTTCATGTATTTTGTGAAAGCTATAGAAATGTGAGATGTGTTTGATTTCTGATGTTATACAAACTGAAAAGTGTCTGTTGGTATTGGCAAAGCACAATAAAGTGCCATTTATTTGACTATTTTGTTCTAAAGTCACCATTACTAACTTAAAGAAAAAAAACAACAACATAAAACCTAGTTAATGCACCTAATACTGTACCACAGGGTATATTTTCCACCAAGCCATCTGGAAAGCAGCTAACGCCTTGAAACATGAGAATTGATAGCCCTTTTATTTTTATCACTGCCTGTGTAGATCTTTAAAGCACTTTATAACTTCTAAATCAGACATACCAATATTCACATCAGAATACAAAATGGTAACAATGACCAAAGCTCAAGAGCCTAATAGTTAACAAAATTTTCATTACATATTGCATACTGTCTTATGCTGTAATTTATGTCAAGAGTAAAACAAAACATAAATTGAATTCTAATTCAGCACATCTCCCTTTAGTATCCTCTATCCATATACAGATGCACACATACGTATATGTAACATTATGTATATCATGGAGCAAATGATTACTTAAGAAAAGTCAAGCTGATTGCATAATAGTTCTTAAAAGAATATCATATGTAGCAATGTTTATTCATGAAGTAGAATTCAAAGATAATTAACATGTGTAAAAACTAAATGAACACTGATATTTTAGGAATCAGTGAACTAAAATGGACGTGAATGGGTGAATTTAATTCAGATGGCCATTATGTCTACTCCTGTGGGAAAGAATCCCTAAAGAATTGAGTAGCCCTCACAGTCAACAGGGCTTCCCTTGTGGCTCAGCTGGTAAAGAATCCGCCTGAAATGTGGGAAACCTGGGTTCAGTCCCTGGGTTGGGAAGATCGCCTGGAGAAGGGAAAGGCTACCGGCTCCAGTATTCTGGCCTGGAGAATTCCACAGACTGTTTAGTATATGGGGTCACAAAGAGGTGGACACAACTGAGCGACTTACACTTTCATTGTCACAGCAAAAGAGTCCAAAATGCAGTGCTTGTGTGCATACTAAGTCCCTCCAGTCATGACTGACTCTGTGACACCATGGACGATAGCCCTCCAGGCTCCTCTTTCCATGGGAGTCTCCAGACCAGCACACCAGAGCAGGTTACCATGCCCTTTTCTAGGCTGAAATGCAGCACTTGGGTGAAATCTCAAAGACAACAGAATGATCTTGGTTCATTTCAAAGGGAAACATTCCAACATCACAGTAATCCAAGCCCATACCCCCAGCCACTAATGCTGAAGAAGCTGAAGGCAAACAGTTATGTGAAGATCTACAAGAAATTTTAGAACGCACACACACACACACACACACACACACACAAAGATGCCCTTTTCATCATAGGGGACTGGAATGCAAAAGTAGGAAGTCAAGAGATACCTGAAGTAACAGGCAAGTTTGGCCATGGAGTACAAAATAAAGCAGGGCAAAAGCTAATAGACTGTTGCCAATAGAATGCATTGGTCATAGCAAACACCCTCTTTCAACAACACAAGAGACAAATCTACACATGGACATTACCAGATGGTCAATACCAAAAGCAGATTGATTATATTCTTTGCAGCCAAAGATGGAGAAGTTATGTACTATCAGCAAAAACAAGATGGGGAGCTGACTATGGCTCAGACCATGAGCTCCTTATTGCCAAATTCAGACTTAAATTGAAGAAAGTAGGGAAAACCACTAGGCCATTCAGGTGTGACCTACATCAAATCCCTTATGATTATACAGTAGAAATGACAAACAGATTCAAGGGATTAGATCTAATACAGAGTGCCTGAAGAACTATGGATGGAGGTCTGTAACATTGTATAGGAGATGGTAACCAAATCATCCCCAAAATAGAAATTTAACAAGGCAAAACGTTTGCCTGAGGAGGCCTTACAAATATCTGAGGAGGGAAGAGAAGCAAAAAACAAAGGAGAAAGGGAAAAATATACCTAACTGAATGTAGAGTTCCAAAGAATAGCAAGGAGAGATAAGAAAGCCTTCTTAAGTGAGCAAAGCAAAGACAAAGGAAAATAGAATGGGAAAGACTAAAGATATCCTCAAGAAAATTAGAGATACCAAAGGCACATTTCATGCAAAGATGGGTGCAATAAAGGACAGAACTAGTAACGACTTGATGGAAGCAGAAGAGATTAAGAAGAGACAGCAGGAATACACGGAAGAACTGTACCAAAACAGTCTTAATGACCCACAAAACCACTATGGTGGTCACTCACCTAGAGCCAGACATCCTGGAGTGTGAAGTCAAACAGGCCTTTGGAAGCATTACTATGAACAAAAATAGTGGAAGTAATGGAATTCCAGCTGAGCTGTTTCAAATCCTAAAACATGATGCTGTGAAAGTACTGCTTCCAATATGCCAGCAAATTTGGAAAACTCAGCAGAGGCACCAGGACTGGACAGATAAGTTTCATTCTAATCCCAAAGAAGGGAAATGCCAAAAATGTTCAAACTACAGTACAGTTGTGCTCATTTCCCATGCTAGCCAGGGAATGCTCAAAATCTTTCAGGGTTCACTTAAGCATTATGTGAACTGAGAAATTCCAGATGTACAAGCTAGACTTAGAAAAGGCAGAGGAACCAGAGATCAAATTGCCAACATCCTCTGGATCATCAAAAAGTGAGAGAGCTCTAGAAAAACATCTACTTCTGCTTTATTGACTATGCCAAAGCCTTTGACTGTGTGGATCACAACAAACTGTGGAAAATTCTAAAGAGATGGGAATACCAGACCACCTTACCTGCCTCCTGAGAAATCTGTATGCAGGTTAAGAAGCAACAGTTAGAACTGGACATGGAACAACAGACTGGTTCCAAATCGGGAAAGGAGGACATCAAGGCTGTATATTGTCACCCTGCTTATTTAACTTATATGCAGAGTACATCATGAGAAATGCTGGGCTGGAAGAAGCACAAGCTGGAATCAAGATTGCTGGGAGAAATATCAATAACCTCAGATATACAGATGACAACAAACTTATGTCAGAAAGCAAAGAAGAAATAAAGAGCCTCTTGATATAAATGAAAGAGGAGAGTGGAAAAAGTTGGCTTAAAACTCAACATTCAGAAAACGAAGATCATGGCATCTGGTCCCATCACTTCATGGCAAATAGATGGGGAAACAGTGGAAACAGTGACAGACTTTATTTTTTTGGCCTCCAAAATATCTGCAGATGGTGTCTTGCAGCCATGAAATTCAAAGACACTTGCTCCTTGGAAGGAAAGTTATGACTAACCTAGATAGCATATTAAAAGCAGAGACATTACTTGGCTGGTACAGGTCCATCTAGTCAAAGCTATGGTTTTTCCAGTGGTCATGAATGGATGTGAGAATTGGACTATAAAGAAAACTGAGTGCCAAAGAATTGACGCTTTTGAACTGTGGTATTGGAGAAGACTTTGAGAGTCCCTTGAACTGCAAAGAGCTCCACCCAGTCCATCCTAAAGGAAATCAGTTCTGAATATTCATTGAAAGGACTGATGTTGAAATTGAAACTCCAATACTTTGGCCACCTGATGCAAAGAACTGACTCATTTGAAAAGACCCTGATGCTTGGAAAGATTGAAGGCAGGAGGAGAAGGGGACAAGAGAGGATGAGATGGCTTGATGGCATCATCAACTCAATGGACATGAATTTGAGTAAGGTCCAGGAGCTGGTGATGGACAGGGGAGCCTTGCGTGCTGCAGTCCATGGGGTCACAAAGAGTCGGACACGACTGAGCAACTGAACTGAACTGAAGCTCTGCTTCATTGACTATGCTGAAGCCTCTGACTGTGTGGATCACAATAAACTGTGGAAAATTCTTAAAAGTTTTGAGAATACCAGACCATCTTACCTGCCTCCTGAGAAACCTGTATGCAGGTCAAGAAGCAACAGCTAGAACCAGAGATGGAACAATGGACTGGTTCAAAATTGGGAAAGGAACATGTCAAGGTTGTATATTGTCAGCCTGCTTATTTAATTTCTATGCTGAGTACATCATGCAAAATGCTGGGCTAGATGAATCTCAAGCTGGAATCAAGATTGATGAAGTTGAAAGAGGAGAGTGAAAAAGCTGGCTTGAAACTCGGCATTCAAAAAACTAAGTTCATGGCATCCACTGGCATCACCACATGGCAAATAGATGGGGAAAAAATGGAAACCGTGACAGACTTTATTTTCTTGGTCTCTGAAATCACTGTGGATGGTGACTGCAGCCATGAAAGTAAAAGACATATGCTCCTTGAAGGAAAAGCTCTAACAAACCTAGACAGCATATTAAAAAGGTGAGACATCACCTTTCTGACAAAGGTCCATCTAGTTAAAAGTACATTATTTCCAGTAGTCATGTATGGATGTGAGAGTTGGACCATAAAGAAGGCTGACTGCCAAAGAACTGATGATTTCAAACTATGGTGCTGGAGGAGACTACTGAATGAGTCCCTTGGAGAGCAAATGGATCAAACTAGTCAATCCAAAGAAAATCAACACGAAATATTCATTGAAAGGACTGAAGCTGAAGCTCCAAATACTCTGGCCACATGATATGAGGAGCAAACTCATTGGAAAAGACCCTGATGCTGGGAAAGATTGCAGGCAGGAGGAGATGGGGGTGAAAAAGTTGAGATGGTTGGATGGCATCATTGACTCAATGGACATAAGTTTGAGCAAATTCCAGAGATGGTGAAGGACAGGGAAGCCTGGCATGCTGCAGGCCATGGGGTCACAAAGAGTTGGACACAACTTAGCAACTGATAAACAACAAATACATTTATAACCTAAGGTTAAAATAATAGAATTTAAATATATCTTATATGTCATCTTACAAATATGATGCACCTTTACAAAGCACACATTTTCTCTGCAGTATTCATTGCAACATATTGCTTTGCATCACAAGGAGAAATAAACCAAAAACAGTACTTGAACCTGAGTACCTCCCTAGAGAATTATTAGCACACAATATTTAGGAAAGTAAATTTTAAATTTTGCAACTCCTACACACACACACACACACACACATACACACAATATAGAGAAAAGTATATCATGGAGTACTAACAGAATTCAGAAATAGTACTTTAGTATTATAATAAATAGTATTATGCTAGGAGTTAGAAATGTTCCTCTCCTAAGTGTTCTTAAATAAGCAAACATCATTCAAAATGAAAATAGTCATGATGAAAACAGAATCCAGCCATATTAATATGTTTTAAAATAGAATCTGTTTATTTTCGTCCTGGATTTGGAATGTCCCAATATGAAGACAGACAGAGGGATAGAGAGCCTGAAAAGTCTGTAGAACCCTAGGGGGCCAGAGCCAGAGAGAAGAGGCTGATCAGTCGTGGATGAGGACTCAATCCCTTTTTATATGGGACACAGAAGTGCAAGAACACTGCCAAGATGACTGACCCCAAAGGTCCTGTCTAATGGTTATGCCTGTTTATATAATATGGACTATTAATGTCTTTACCTTTGATCATTCAAAAATAGCAATTTTACTTTTGGAGGGTCTGTAGAGGATAGATAGTTACAGTGGATTTGCAGAAGAATAACATTAGCTGGAGGGACGGAATCTGCTGTCTCATTAATGCCAATCTTCATATGATGCATGAACTGTCTTCATAAAATCAAACTGCAGAATTCTTTTTCTCACATATTTTATGAGAAATATTTTAAAGTTTTAATGTCAAAATCAAAGTGGACATATTTCCAACAGACATAGGTTTCACTAAACTTTAAAATAAAACATAGAAAATTAAATGTTTTTTTTTTTTTTTATTTTTAAACTTTACATAATTGTATTAGTTTTGCCAAATATCAAAATGAATCTGCCACAGATATACATGTGTTCCCCATCCTGAACCCTCCTCCCTCCTCCCTCCCCATACCATCCCTCTGGGTCGTCCCAGTGCACTAGCCCCAAGCATCCAGTATCGTGCGTCGAACCTGGACTGGCAACTCATTTCTTACATGATATTTTACATGTTTCAATGCCATTCTCCCAAATCTTCCCACCCTCTCCCTCTCCCACAGAATCCAAAAGACTGTTCTATACATCAGTGTCTCTTTTGCTGTCTCGTACACCGGGTTATTGTTACCATCTTTCTAAATTCCATATATATGCGTTAGTATACTGTATTGATGTTTTTCCTTCTGGCTTACTTCACTCTGTATAATAGGCTCCAGTTTCATCCACCTCATTAGAACTGATTCAAATGTATTCTTTTTAATGGCTGAGTAATACTCCATTGTGTATATGTACCACAGCTTTCTTATCCATTCATCTGCTGATGGACATCTAGGTTGCTTCCATGTCCTGGCTATTATAAACAGTGCTGCGATGAACATTGGGGTACACGTGTCTCTTTCCCTTAGCAGGTGGTAGCAAGTTTTATTTCCAGAGATCTCCATATAGTATTGGGTTGACCAAAAAGTTTGTTCAGGTTTTTCGGTAAGATATTGCAGAAAAAGCCTAAGGAACATTTTGGCCAACCCAATATAGGCTTGAATCTCTATTACATTAGGGCTACTTTGGTAAAAATATTTCCTAAGTCATAGGTGTTAAGGAAAAGCAACTGGATCTGAATTAGCTTTTTGAGGCCACACAGCACTTACTGGATATGAGGTCTTGGCCATAGATCAATAGTTCCTTGCTTCACTTTCCCTATTCTGAGACAGAAATAATTAATATGTAACTAGAAAAATGCATGTAAATGGGGAATACATAATAGGCTTTCAAACAAAGGCTTGCCTTCATTACTATTACTATTAACAGTATTACTATTACTACCACTATTACTAATATTACTAATTCTGCCACCAGAAGTACTACTTCTTTCATTGGGTACCTACCTACCTGAATAATTCCAAGGATACTGGCTTTAACACTATGTACAAGAAGATCTGCGTTGTTAGATGGATCAAATAATTTATCATATTTTCCTTACTGTTATTAAATAAAAATTTGCCTCCCAATAATTTTTATCTACTTATTTTTTTCTCTTTATGGAAACGACTTCTCCTTAGAGTAACCCTTATTCTGATATCTGAGATAAATGTCATAGCTCAAGTGTGTTCAGTTTTCTCGAATACTTCTCATAAGTGGTTTCTATTATTACTGTCCTGCTGCTGCTGCTGCTAAGTCACTTCAGTCGTGTCCGACTCTGTGCGACCCCAGAGACGGCAGCCCACCAGGCTCCCCCATCCCTGGGATATGGTTTGGCTCCTCAGTGTCCTTTGTAAATATTGCGCTCTGAATTGTATAAAGTGTTACTCATGCAGCCAGAACAACACAGTAAATATGAAACTCTTTTACATGTTAACAGTTTCCCAATTAACTTTATTGAATTGTTAAAAGTTAATTTATTAACTTTATTTAGAATTATGATGTCATGTTTCCATTAAACTCACTGGTATTCTGATGACTTCCCCTTCCTGGCTCCTTTCATGAAATTAATCTTTATGCTTTCACCTCAATTATTTTTTTTTGAAAAGTGAGCATTCCTCTTTGTCTCTACAATATTTTAAATTATCTGTTTGTTTGACTTATGGGAAGTGAAGTCTTTATTCACATGGAAAATCACATTCATCTTGATGTCTTCCATGTTTATTGAATAAACATATAAGCAAAATACTAGACTGAGAATTATAATTTTAAGTCCAATATCTGGTGTTGCATTTTTAAATACATATGCTTGGTAGTAAAATATTCAGTCATAAAACTCTTCCCAAAATTTATTTCAAATGATGAACCAAGAAATAAAAAGCATCTCAACTTACTTCTATAACATGTATTCAATAGGTAGAAATAATGAGCATTTTGTTCTTTTTAATGTGAAACAAAAATCATTTTAAAGAATCATATAGATAATGCTTCATTGCAATAAGCACTAGTACAAATAATACTAAGTGAGTGAAGTCGCTCAGTTGTGTCCGACTCTTTGCAACCATAGCCTACCACGCTCCTCCATCCATGGGATTTTCCAGGCAAAAGTACTGGAGTGGATTGCCATTTCCTTCTTCAGAGGACCTTCCCGACCCAGGGATCGAACCTGTGTCTTCTGCATTGTAGGCAAACGGTTTACCATCTGAGCCACAAGGGAAGTCCTACAAATAATACTACACATATTCAAAAACACAGATCTCAATATTCCTAAATAGTGCTACATTTTTTAAAAAGTAAGATTTTTTTCGAGGAAAATTTTTCTTTAGCTCAATTTGTTAAAGAAATTTCCTTAACAAATTAGCTTTCTTGAAAACCAAATATAGTTGTCTTAATTTAATGATCAAAATTAAAAGTTACTGATACAGAGAATTTTCTCTGTAAATGTATGTAAAGAAATAATGATTTTATTAATAACCTAGAAATATGAGGTTCTTTAAAACTGCATATCAATTACAGATGGAAAAATATTATATTTTCAAGAGCCATCTGTTGAAATCTTTAACTTGCTATTTGTTGACACTTGTTTCAATATAAAGCACTTAAATTTTGTGTCTATGTTTATCACAGTAATTTTGTAAAATTAATCCCATTAAAGATGCTGCTAGCAAGTGCTAATGGAAAAATTGAGATCAGTAATCTTAGAGCTGGAAAATACTCTAATGACAGAGTTCCACTTTAATTTTTTTTAGTTGTAGTAAGAAATTATTTGTTATTTATGCTGAGGCTGTGAGTATATAATGATAAACAACAATCTAATAAAATTAATTTAATTAACTCAGAAATGTGACTTTTTAAAAATCAGTGTTTAATTTTTCTTAAAACAAACAACACCATAAAACAAAACAAAACACTAAGCTTCCTTAAAACAAAGTTTGAAATTTCTTATACTCACCTTCTAGTCTACCAGATACTTGGGTTTTATTTTATAACATTGTAGATCTTTAATGACCTTAAGAACATTAACTCAAAACTAAACAATTTACTTTATACATTTATTTTCTTTAATATTTATGTTTACCTTCATTTTTATCCTCCTAGGTGTGTTGTCTTTTCTTATAAAAGTCAAATTAAACCGACACTTAAAAAACTCATGGACATGTCCAAATACTTCTAAGTGCTTTGGTTTGCTGGACTTTTGAAATGTCTACTTTGATCTACATAAAAGTAATGTTGTTTAGAAATACTTTTTAGGATATACTCCTAGTCTTTTTCCCAATTTATTTTCAATTACAATGTAAAGAAAATGAACATGTAGAGAGCATTAGGATTTATACCTTTTTAAAAAATTTTATTTTATTTTTAACTTTACAATATTGTATTGGTTTTGCCATATATCAACATGAATCCGCCACAGGTATACATGTGTTCCCCATCCTGAACCCTCTTCCCTCCTCCCTCCCCGTACCATCCCTCTGAGTCATCCCAGTGCACCAGCCCCAAGCATCCAGTATCGTGCATCGAACCTGGACTGGCGACTCATTTCATATATGATATACCTTTTGAACCTTGAGATGTTTAGCACTCTAGGTGAAATCTACATAAGCTTTTTAAGATGTGATTTTAAATATTAATCATGTAAACACCAGCTTAGTGTAAAAACTGGTATTCTGTATTGAGGCAGCTCCTTATTCATCTTTTCTGTTCAAATAAATACTTTTCTTGTAAAATATTACTTGCTAAAAATTTAAAAATTCATGATTCAAGAAATTATAAGAAATAAAATACTCCTATCACTAGCATATAGCTTATATCTTCATACCAGTGGATTATGTTCTAATTAAAAATTTTATACCATTTTATGAGGATGGGGTTCCATTGCACTTTCAAAGTTTCTACTCATTTGTACCTACTTCATGAAGCCTTTGATGATACATATCTTCTTCCCCTTCTCAATTTATTTTACAGTTATAATCTGCCTATCTTTTGCATCATAGTCCCTGATCTGATTCTGTAGCTATTGTGCAAACATTTTCTTTGCTTTGCCATCTCCTTTCCCTTCCACTAGGAAACTAGAAGCTTCACAAGACCATAGGCCATGTAGTAGATTTCTTCATATACGATTTCTTCAGTATGATTACTGAACAAGGTACAGAACAAGTGATTAAAATATACTTTATGTTTTATGTAATTATCCCATTCCTATAACAAACTTCATTTGGTTATAACATTAAAAAATACCTTCTGAATTAACTTAGGGTTTTGATGAGTGTTTATTACAACTCATTTTATGTCAGAAAAACAAGCGTGTGGGGCAAACAGCATTTAGGCTCTAATAGGGATTGGCATAAGTAATTGTGACTCTGGCAAACATCATGCTGCCAGTCTCAGAGAAAACAGCTGGCAGAGAACCAACAAATAGAAATTCTCAGTAATTTTTCCAAGGGTAAACCTAGGGTGAATTAAAGCTCTGAAGTCTACTAAAACAGGAATAACTAAAACATGTAAATTATATATATATTTTTCTTCCTGTCAACTAAATAGGCATGGTTTTAAAGCATGATTTAATCCAAAAAGCAGATACTTTTCCCCAACAATACTAAATGGAACCAACTGGCTCGCCTAGTACTTTTTCCCCTCTGTGGTTATTGGAAGTGACAGGTTGAAAGAAGTAAGAATTATAATTTCAGGATATGGCAGTAGATGCAGAGAACTGAGTTCTAATCTGTTAGTGGAAATAGGAAAAAAAAATGGAGAAAGAGAAAAAAGGACTTATAAGGGGAGAATACTGGCATTGAAAGCAATGATGTCAACCAGAAATTACATTATGCAGTGATAATACTAAAAAGAAAGTATTATAAGTTCCTAATAGCCCTTCCACATGTACCTAAAGGACTCTTATGTACTAAATCAATTACTAATCAATACATTTGTTAGATGTTTGCTATCACTTAACTACCTTCCTATAAAAATATAAATCCCTTCCTCAAAGAATGCAAGATGTGTCACATATTTCTCATATGGTGGCCTGAGAAGCTATACTTGTTGAATTTGTAGACCTTTCTGGATAGGCCTACAGATTTTAGCTCTCAGATAGCTTCTTATTTGTGTCTGTATTTGTACCATGTAGCTTAGTGCCAACTACTCCACAACTACCTTCTGGCATTTTTTTTTAATTTTATTTTTTAAACTTTACATAATTGTATTAGTTTTGCCAAATATCAAAATGAATCTGCCACAGGTATACATGTGTTCCCCATCCTGAACCCTCCTCCCTCCTCCCTCCCCATACCATCCCTCTGGGTCGTCTCAGTGCACTAGCCCCAAGCATCCAGTATCGTGCATCGAACCTGGACTGACAACTCGTTTCATACATGATATTTTATATGTTTCAATGTCATTCTCCCAAATCTCCCCACCCTCTCCCTCTCCCACAGAGTCCATAAGACTGTTCTATACATCAGTGTCTCCTTTGCTGTCTCGTACACCGGGTTATTGTTACCATCTTTCTAAATTCCATATATATTCGTTAGTATACTGTATTGGTGTTTTTCCTTCTGGCTTACTTCACTCTGTATAATAGGCTCCAGTTTCATCCACCTCATTAGAACTGATTCAAATGTATTCTTTTTAATGGCTGAGTAATACTCCATTGTGTATATGTACCACAGCTTTTTTAGCCATTCATCTGCTGATGGACATCTAGGTTGCTTCCATGTCCTGGCTATTATAAACAGTGCTGCGATGAACATTGGGGTACACGTGTCTCTTTCCCTTCTGGTTTCCTCAGTGTGTATGCCCAGCAGTGGGATTGCTGGATCATAAGGCAGTTCTGTATTTTTATATACAGATGTGAAATAGTCAAACAGGTCAAGAATATAATTTTGTATTTGGAAAAATCCATCACTCTGACCCAACACTGATTTGTATTACCTAGTATGATAAAATAAAAGTATAAAGTTTAAGCTTTCTGGTTTTTGAGTTTCTAAAAGATTTAAATTAAATCTATGTAAAGCACTTCACTCTATTCCTAGCATATATTAGACATTCAATAAACAGAATTGATTGTTATTAGCAACTAACTGAAGGGCATTACAGTATTTGGTCTTACAGTGAAAAAGACACTTGAAATTCTAGCTCAGTTCAGTTCAGTTGCTCAGTCATGTCTGACTGTCTGCGACCTCGTGGAGAGCAGCATGCCAGGCTTCCCTGTCCATCACCAATTCCTGGAGCCTACTCAAACTCATGTCCATCACGTCGGTGATGCCATCAGGGATTCTCAAGAATCTTCTCCAACACCACAGTTCAAAAACATCAATTTTTCAGTGCTCAGTTTTCTTAATAGTCCAATTCTCACATCCATACATGACTACTGAAAATTCTAGTTCTGAGTCAAAAAGAGGGTTTTATAGTCCAGGTATATCGCGCCTTCAGGTTTGCTTTGCTTCCCAAATCCAAAGTCCCTAACTAGAATCGCACTGTGACAAGCAAGCTGAGTCCTTAATAGGAGTTGTCGACACTGATTGGTAAAGGAGCATATTGCTGATCCTTTTCATGGGGCCAATTGTCTTGCTCTTCAAAATGTCTGCACTGTTTGTTGAACCCAGGGTAGGCAAGGCTCACGCTGAGCGGCTGGAGGAAGACTCAAGGAGCTGTAGGAACTGCAGACACGTTTATTCTCTCCTGGCTGACAAAGTGGCCATAAATACAGCCTCTCTCCTGGCTCACATAGCAACCATAGCAGCAGCCACAACATAGCATAAAGTAGCCATAATATAACCTCACATAACATAATCATGATGTTGCCCCAGTGTAGACGTGATGCAGTAGTAGCCAGGGCTTTCACAGTAAAGTTCTTACAAGCATACTGCACAAAGTAGCGGATGACAATCGAGTACCTCGTGATGCGCATGTGCGGTACTATAAGTGATCTCAGCTGTTACATAACCATGCAGGGTCATTGTTTACAAAACATGGGGTGAGAGGGCCTGACCACACCATCTTGGCTAATTTGCCTTTTCCCTACAAGGAGCTAAACTCTTCCTTACAAAGTTCAAATTATCAGTAAGTGTCTTACACACTTTGAGTTCACACAACTAGCTTTCATCCAGAATGAGGCACTTATATTAAGATATTCAGGATACCAGTAAGGAAAATTACAATTTGAGCATATATTCAAGGCCTTGTGACTGGTGGCAATAGACTGGAAAATAAGCCAAAATGTTTTAGAACTACATCTATCCTATTATTGTATTATATATCAGGAACATAATAGTGTTTAATAAGAAACATAGGGTGTTTTGGGGTGTAATTTGGATTTCATTATGTAGCTAAATCTAGTGCGGAATGTATAATTGCATTTATGTTTGGGTGCCAGGAATCCCATGTTGTTTTGTGCTGCATAAGCCAAATACTGGAGTTCTATGTATGTACTTGTTGTTGCTCTGTTGTGTCTGACTATTTGTGATCCCATGGATGGTAGCGTGTCAGGCTTTCCTGTCCTTCACTATCTGCAGTAATTTGCACAACTCATGTCCTTTGAGTCAGTGATGCCATCCAACCATCTCATGCTCTGTCATCCCCTTCTCCTCCTACCCTCAATCTTTCCCAGCATCAGGGTCTTTTCCTGTAGTACTGTAGGCAGGAGGAGGGGGTGACAAGGATGAGATGGTTGGATGGCATCACTGACTCAAAGGACATGAGTTTGAACAAACCACAGGAGATAGGGAAAGACAAGGGAGCCTGGTGTGATACAGTCAGTGGGGTAGCAGAGAGTTGTTGATGACTGAGCGACTGAATAACAACAACAAAAGGCTTTCAAAAGGCTCAACAACAAAAACAACAACAATGTTGAGTGTTTGCCATAGATATGCTAAGCACTCTTCTGTGTGCTTTATCTGTGTTAACTCATCTACCATCACTGGAACTGTGAATTAAGTCTTGTTGTTATCTGTACAAGTCAGTGTTCTCCAAAGAAATATAATATATGTATGTATGTATGTATGAGCAAGAGGTCCCACAGTCTGCCTTCTGCAAATTGGAGAACCAGGAAAGCACACAGTTCAAAGGCATGAGAAGGGGTTGGGGAAGAGGGGTAGATGTTGTGAGTTCTTGTCTGAGTCAGAAACTCCAAGAAACAGGAGTGCCGAAGTTCAAGGACAGGAGAAAATGGAAGTTTCAGCTCAAGCGGAAATTAGCCCTTCTTCACCTTTTGTTCTATTCAGGAGGCTGGATGATATCCACTTGCCTTGGTGAGGGAGCTGTTTATTCGGCCTGCTACTTCAAATGCTAATCTCTCTGAAGACACATTTAGAAACCAGGTCTTCCAGTTATCTGGCGTCCCTTCGCCCAGTCATGTTGACATATGAAATTAGCCATCACATAATCTGAATCTTACATATGAGTAAACTGGAGAATAGAGAAGTTAAATAATTTCTCCAAGGTTTACCCTTAGTTAAATAAACATATTTTAAAAGATTTTCTAAAATTTGATGTATTTTGAGAGATAGGAGAAATTTTAGAAGAAAAGTTCTGTTTCTGATGGAATGCACTGCATATTTATCTACACTTATTTCAAAGTTCGTGGGCTCCCCTTCTGGTAAAGAATCCACCTGCAAAGCAGGAGACATGGGTATGGGTACAATCCCTGGGTCGGGAAGATCCCCTGGAGAAGGAAATGCCAACCCACTCCAGTATTCTTGCCTGGAGAATTCCAGGGACAGAGGAGGCTGGCAGGCTATAGTCCATGGAATCAAAAGAGCTGTACACAGCTTAGCAACTAAACCACCACCACCACCACCATCATCATCTATAGATTATTTTCTTACTATTAGATTTTTAATTAAATTTGAATTGCAAATTATATCATAACAACTACTAATTTTCTCAGACCTTATCTAACTTTAAGAGAGAGAAGGAATGGTATCTTCTGGTAACCTCCAAGTCATTCAGAAAATATAGATTACTGAAGAGAAAAACAATAGTGTGTCATTTATGGAGACTGACAGACAGGAGCCCCCCAAGAAGCTGCTAAGTGAGGTGTGATGTAAGATTCCTGAAGCAGCTGCCTGCCCAGGTCCACTGCCTGTCTCCACAGGAAGGGGTCAGATGACATCTCTTTACCCGGAGGTGTCTCTTTCTGTTATACACGTTTCTCAGAATTAGACCTAGTTATTCACAGAACTCAGTGAGAGAAAAATGCTATCCTATCTTTAAAATGCATGTTTTATTTTCCATGATCAATTTCTTCCCATAATGACTGACACTGAAAAAGTCAACTTTCTGTTGAGGAAAGTCCAAATTCTACCCATAGGTATAGGGTTTGCCCCACATCTCAAACAAAGAATCACACAGTTATCACACATGGACCTCTGCTCACAATAGTGCTCTTATAAGGAAAAACAATTATGTTGAAATAAATAGGCCTTTAAATTAAGCTTTAAATAAGCAGATTATACTCTGGGTGTAATTAAAATCGTAATTCCAAAGGAGTTACAGGGTAAACAGTATTTCAGAATTTTTGCAGAAATTGTAATTGAACAAATTTGTATCAAAGAAATTGCTTTTGGTAACAAACTCACAGTTACTGCTAATAGTTCAGAAGTTAGTGAGAACAGGGAATAACATTTTACTCATAATTGTTCAACTTGCCCTTAGCATTTCATTTTCAAACTCTTTCATGTTTTGAGGCTTTCTTTCTAGGTTATTAACTCTGGTGTAGAGACAAATAAGAAGATTTAAGAGCAGTCATAAAGGGGACCTTATGATAACTGTTGATATTGAGACAAAAAGTTAAGAATAGCAAAGTGTGTTTTAAATCCAAAACTCCAAGGAAGCCTACTATTCACACAAAAGCGAATTGTAGGAGAAATAGGAATCAAACAGAAATGAGATTTGGTTAATTTTGGAGTGGAGAGGAGAGGTTTGGGACATTACATGCACTTGAAACTCCACTGGAGGAAAAACTCAGATCCACATGGAAATTTAGGGAAAAAATTTGGAAAATGAAAAACTGTTTGAAGGAAACCAATTATATTAAAATATATGGGCTCGCAAAAAGAGGCCAATTGAGTTAATCTTTTTTGATCCTCAAAATACAGAGTGATTTTAACTAACATCTGGGTAAAATAAACAATGTGGTGATGAACATCTTTGTATAAAACCCGTGTACATCTGTGTATGATTTCTTGGGATATATTTCTAAAAGCAGAATTTCTAGTTCAAAGAATATAAAATAGAGAGGAGTGAATAGCATCATGATCATAAATCCCCCAGTTGAAGAAACAAAGACACCTGTCAGACACCTGCCTTCAGGTTCTTCTCTCCATTATACCTTCCAGTGTTTGCCACTGGACCAGCTTTGCTGGTTTCTTCCCTAAAGCAGCCATGTCTATTAAGATGGCCCCTCCAACTTCTGCTGCTGCTGCTGCTGTTATGCCGCTTCAGTCGTGTCAAACTCTGTGCGACCCCATAGATGGCAGCCCATCAGGCTTCCCCGTCCCTGGGATTCTCCAGGCAAGAACACTGGAGTGGGTTGCCATTTCCTTCTCCAATGCATGAAAGTGAAAAGTGAAAGTGAAGTCGCTCAGTCATGTCCGACTCTAGCGACCCCATGGACTGCAGACCACCAGGCTCCTCCGTCCATGGTTTTCCAGGCAAGAGTACTACAGTGGGGTGCCATCGCCTTCTCTGCCAACTTCTGCAGGAGAGTTAAAATTTAGCTGGGACTGAGCACCTGAAAAGTAGCTGACACTGAAAACAAAACAAGTAACCTCACTGTTAACACTGTGAGAAAGAATGCTTAACAAGGCTAGCTGCAAAGTTAATAGGAAACATTGTTTCTCCCCGGGTCATGCAGGAGCTATAAAAGGACAGAACAACCGCTTCTATGTAGCTCCAGCGTTCTTAACAATGATGTTCATAGACCCACTTTGCTATACTCATATAACACCCGGGATACCCAAATGCTAAACCATTCTCGCCTCGTGGCAGCAACCAATATCTACTTAATGTTCCATTTTCTAATCTTACCACAGAGTTTCCCAGTGGTAAAGAATTCACCAGCCAATTCAAGAGATGTAGGTTCAATCCCTGGGTTGGGGAGATTCCCCTGGAGGAGGAAATGGCAACTGACTCCAGTATTCTTGCCTGGAAAATCCCATGGACAGAGGAGTCTTGTGGACTACAGTCCATGGAGTTGCAAACAGTCAGACACAATTAAGTGACTGAGCACACACAGTCTGACCACAGAAACACAACTAATTTAAGCTGCCCTTAGTCTCCGCCTCAGAATCCCTCAGAAGGATCCCAAACCTTTCAAAAGATGCTTCCCTCCTTCCTCTTGTCCACTGGCATTCCATGGTTCATCTGGGTTGCCCTCTTCATTGTATATGGGAGCTTCCCTGGTGGCTCAGACGGTAAAGCGTCTGCCTGCAATGTGGGAGACCTGGGTTCGATTCCTGGGTTGGGAAGATCCCCTAGAAAAGGAAATGGCAATCCACTGCAGCACTCTTGCCTGGAAAATCGCATGGATGGAGGAGCCTGATAGGCTACAGTCCATGCGGTTGCAAAGAGTTGGACACGACTGAGCAACTTCACTCACTCACTTCATTGTGTAAGGTCAATAAGTATGATTCTGTCATATTTAGTGCTTAGTGGGTCTTCGGTATTAGCAGTTCACTCAAATTATAATTTGTCATCAGGCACATCCGTGCTTCCCACTAACTCAGACAACCACTGCTCAACTATGGAATTTCCTCTCACAGTAGACTCCTGTCCTACACTGTCTCATCTACTGATCACTCTCAAATACTGACCCCCCTGCTTCCCCTTATCTCTGACTTCCATGACTATGTTAGATTATTGAGGGGCTGTTTGTCAAAGCCATTGCCTCTACTCTCTGATATCATGAGGTTTTTTGGTCTTTTCTGCTATAAACTACTCTGAAATGCCTACTGACATCTAATCTTAACTATCTCACAAGCACAGAAAATTCAACATGTCAAAACATTAAGTCTTTGACTTCCCACCTAAAACCTAATTTTTTTTTTTAGTCTTTTTCTTTTTAGTCCACTCTATACAAATAGTTTAACTAAATACTTGATGTTTTCCCTCTTTTCACTGGTTTCAATCCATCAACAAGTTCTGCCAACTCTAGCTCAGCAAGGTAGATTTTGAAACATCCTTTGCCCCCATCTTCATAGCTACCAACTTTGTCCAAACCATTATTATATATTACTTGCTTTTCCTTGTTAAGTACTTAATTGTGCTTTCAATTTATTTTGGTTATTTCATGTACAGATTTTTAATTAAAATATATTTATATAATTATTTTTAATTACAGGAACTATAAAGCTTTTTTCCTTTATGTTTAATTAGCATCTCTTTGCTAGGTACTTTGATAGGAACTGAAATATGTGATGAAGCTCTCTATTTTCCCTGCCCAGAGGACAGTGGAGAAACAGACAAGGAAATCTAGGCTTAAAATATGAGCAATATGAGAAGACAGGGGTAACAGGAAAGTGTGGGGATGTATGTGAATATATAATAACGATATGCATAAGGATCCTTGCCATGAAACTAATGAAGCTCAAGCTGAAGGACCTTTTGCCTACAAGAGCCCATTTCAAAACCCCAAGAGAGGATTCTAGAAATCTGTTTTCATGGTCATATGTTTTTGTGAAATGTGCAAGAGTAAGATACTTTAACCACAATTGTAAAGAGTACTGTCTTTTTCCACTCAGACCTCCCTCAGACACAATCTTTCATCTAAGGTAGCATTGCAGTGGCCACAGTCATTTTGAGGGATCTGGTAAAAGGAAGTTGAGTTGGAAGTATATTTAGTTTTGGCTTAGTGGGATATATTTTTGTGGTTCACAGTATTTCAGTGTATACTTATATTCCTGCAAGCTATCGTCCAGCACTAATGACTGCAAAGAATGTATTTCCCCTTCAATATGCCACTCCACCCATCTTTCAGATATAAAAGGACTATTGGTTGTATCACATATGTCAGGAAACTTAGCAACTTTAAAAGAAACTTGATAAAAGCTTTACCATATTTGGTAAGGATCATAAAAACTTTCTGGACATTATGAATAACAAATTGTGAAAAACAGAATTTTTCAAACATCTGATGATAATAATTTTAAAGAAGTTCTTAATTATTTTCTATTCTTGCTACTGAAATTTGTATCACAAGATTACTGTCATATGAAGAAGCAAAGAGGCTGATACTTGATTTTTTAAAAATTATCATAGACTCCTGACAGCTAATACAATTATTATTATTTGCATGAATATTGTGATATTTATAGTCGGTGATGACTTTTTTTATTTTTATTTTTTTAATTCCAGGTGACTGTGATTACATCTAAAAAAAGTAAGTAATGGAGGAGAGGGCAAGAGACCCAAATGTCATTATTTATTTATTTGTTAGTATGAAAAACTTAAATAGAATGTACTATTGTTCTAAGGAATAACAATTTGAATTTATTCTTTTGCTTCTTTTAGGTCTGCCCTTTTAATTATTGAAATTAACATTATTTAAGTTTGTATTATATTCACCAGTGATAGCTGAAATTTATCAGAATTGCCTATCACCTGCATAAAAGAGGCACTTTTAAAAGCAGCCTCCCCAAATCCAGATGGGAGAGTCCATCCCTAAACTATGTGCAATAATTACAACCAAATTTGAATGAACAAGACCACCAAAGAAACACCACAGATGATGTTACAAGAACTGAAAATTCAAAATGATTGCTTTATGTTTGTTATAATAATTTCCACTAATATTTATCTTATATTTGAATCTTATTTCAAAATCATAGTTTCCTATAAACTTAAACTATTTCAATAATAATGAAAACAATTTTTCCTACAAAACTTCTTCCCAATTTTAAACTCATATTATAAAAAGTTAATATATCTTACAACTTCCAGATTCTGATCAAGCAGGGGAGAATGTTCTAATGCTGAAAGAATTCAGGGCTGAATGGGTTGGCTGAATGCAAATTAAGAGAAAAAACAGTATATTCAACGCCTTCAGTTTTAGTTTGAAAGTAATGGAAATGACAAACACAAATCTCTGTGGATTTTCCTGTTACATTTTCTGTCAGTTGTCTTAATAAGAGCCTCTCCCATGATGCTAATGTTGCCTTTAAAGAAGTGTTAGATATTATTTAATTTCCAATACATCGCTATGGTAAAGAAGATTTTGCTGTCTGCTCTTTGAAGATAGTTAAGCTGAAAGGGTTGTGCAACCTTTTGATTATTCTTGATTTTATTTTAAAGTCGGCAGCTGGGAAGAAAATCTTCCTAAAGGAAGTATGATATACGACTTGGTCAGGAATCAAAACACTTTGAAGTGGCTCCTGAGCCAGTGAAAGAAACCATCTGCCTGTGAAATATCTGTGAATGAAGTCTGACAGTAAATATCAGAGAAGTGAGCGTTCCATGGCAACAGACTGCCACACACAGTTACAATACATACTGAAATTCCCTTCTATACGCACATTCATATGGACATCTAATTTTACCGATGAATAGCAATGATTGCTTGGCAGATCTAACCCATCATCAAATGCTTTTTGGCATCTGGGTTGGGATGTCTGTTATTTAACCCCTTTAGAATGATTTAATGGGACTGGACTAGAGGGAATGTGGAGAAATTGAGCCTGCTAGACCAGATTATTGAAGGAATTGTCCAGGTCAAATGCATCTCAAGGGGTCCGCTCCTTTTGATCAGTATGTTCCTTTATCTAAATCAACCCCTACATCTGATGACAATCAGGAGTACTTCTTCATTTTGGTTTCTTTAATTAGATTAGGATTCCTTAGCACTATATTTGGGGAAAAACATCACATGCCATTTCCAGAGATAAACCCTTTTAATATTTGTAAAATGTCTTATAATTTTTATCTATGTAAATAAACATACAACATAATATGATACAATGTAAATTTATACAATATGCTTTTCTGTAGCTATATTATATTTTAGTTAAGCAAAAAAGCAAAAGAAATGTGTGGAACAAATATTGATAACTTTCATATAGATGACAATATTATATATATTTTGCTATTTTTACTATTATTATAAACATGTTTAAAAATATGATTTTAGTGCCTGCAAATAATATATGCAATATTTTATTTAATTATTTCCTTCTTTTAAAGTTATTCAATATTACAAATCATATTTTATCAGACTACTGGATAATACTCATAATTTCAAAGACAATTTGACCACTTATTCATTTATTTCTTTAGGTTACTAAAAGTGTAATTATGAATAAATCAGCACTGTTTTTTGTTTGTTCTTTCTGATTTTCATTTCTCTGCCTTCACCTTGGTATTTGAACATTTTTTTTGGAAACTTATTCTGATTTATTTGTAGTGTTTTTGAGTGTATCTCTTTGTATAACTTTCATGGTTGCTCTTGGAATCAGTTTGCAATATATACGTAACACCATCAGTATTATTAGTTCCAATGAAGTGTAGAAATCTAATATTCCTTTATGTTCTTTTATTTTTCTCATAACAATTTTCTTTTAAAAACTAGTTTCTCTAAAAAAAATCAGAATCACTAAAACATTGCTATATTTTATGAATAAAAAATCCAATCATGAAATATAATTTTGAAGCCTCAAGGAGAGAAATAAACAGTATTTTATTTACTCCCCATTTTTGCTTACTATGTTTTCTGATATTCCTACATTGCTTCTTTTTTACTCTCTGTTTAGAAAACTTCCTTTATTCATCTTTTCAGTGTAGTTCTGTGAGTGGCAATTTCTCAAGTATCATTATGTTTAAATTACGATCTACCACTAACTACCAAGACAAAAATGAGCAAAGCTGTCCATGAAGTTTATAAAATGAAGTCTAAGATTTTATTCAACTGGAGTCGTTAAAAAAGAACATACTGATTATTTTGTATGACTCCTCCTTATTATACGAATATTCTGTGGGATATTATTACTTTAATACAGATAAGAAAGTCTCTTGCCTATTTTATGTCTAGAAGTAAGCCAGGCAGTAAACTAACAGTGATTAACTTTAGGCTACACCTGGAACCACATTTTTCTAAACATTTTAACTGCATTCAAATCCTTGTGACAACAAATGAGAGCGATCTTTTATTATTCCCACTGGTGGTACCAAGTTCGCATACTTGCCAAACTGAGAGACTTGTGTAAAGTCCATGCAATCTGACCCCAGAACCAATGCTGCTGTCTACTCTACCGCACTGTCTTTTTACACCCAGGAAAGATATCAAATAACAATAACCATGTCATTCTATTTTCGTTTTCATTGATAATAAAATTAAGAATTAAGTGATTTATTTAAGCTAACTTGATAGCAATAAGCTAAAGAGTCTCCTTTCTAGGTGAAGTGTGAAAATTTCAATCTGGCTCTGTGTGTGTGCACGTACACATGCGTGTACACACACACACACATTTGCATATGTGTGACTGCTTCAGATAAACCAAAGATAAGATAGACCAAAGTTGTACAATGAAATAAAACATGGTGAAGAACAGGAAAAAGAAAATAAAGATTTAATCTAATATTACAAAGGTCTTCAGAGATTTTTCAAGATATGTTATTACACATCTTGGAAAATTATAAGATTTCTATGTGTAGTCTTCAAATCCTGTTATATCTTGTCATCAAATGTCAAACATTTTATCATATAATTAAAGAATTTTGCCTCTATGATAAAAGCAAGTACTCAGTATCTTCATAGAATGAACTGGATTTTATTATGATAAACCATATCTTTCTTGTATACCAATATCATGTGTCTATCAACCTGTGCTGACACAAAGAGGTTCTTGAGGCTTCTAATACAATCAGCTAGTTCTAACAAAATACATTGCTTATAATTTTCACAGTGGTTATCTCTTCGTAATTCCACAGGAAAATCTAGTCATGGAACTGTATCTTCTATCTCTATGGACATTGTTCATATCCTATCAAGTCAAATCAAAATATTTTTCACAATTGATCACACATAACACTATGCATTTTTTAAAAATTCCAGTTTTGAAAGCTCCAATGTCAGTTATTCAATTGGCCAAATATCCTACCAACCTGATTTTCTCCACTTAAAAGAAAATTATTCTACCAAAAATTGACAAAGAAAGTTATTCACTCCTGATATATTCCCATATCATGTAATTTAGTAATCCCATGTGATCCCATATCTTTAACCTAGTCTTCTATATTTTCAAAGAAGCATGATTTTCAATATTTCTATGTCACATTTCTTTACTGTTGAGACAGATAGTCAAATAAAGTGTGACATGAATATAATGAAATTTTATGGAAGAAACAAAATATAATCCCTATTCATTATATCAACCAATTTTCACTGAATTGTTATAAACTGAATAAATTATTAACCAGTTGTATAATCTTAATTTCCAAATACTGCTAACAATATTTTTATCCTAGTTTCCAAAATTGTTGTGGAATGCTTCCATATTAGATAAAACCTATGCCACTAAGGATTTGATGCATGCTGCATATATCATATATTCTATCTCAGCACTTTGCTATTTCTATTTTTTTATACAGAAGAATTAAGGTAGCTTATAGGATATACATACATAAAATGATGGCACACTAGAAAGCAACAAGAATTTCAGCCCGAAACCAACATATTGTCCCTGAAATAAGATTCACTTCAAAAAGTCTAGATGAAGGGCTTCATATAATTGCTGTAGTTCAAATTGACAGTAAATCCTGAGTTTTTTGACAACCTATACGAAACATACCTTTTACTGTACAGGGTTCTCACAGGAGAGCACTGACTAATAAAAGCAACTGGGAGAATGAATAGAATATCACTATGTTTTATGTTTATGTAGTGTCATAAAAACATAATTTATGACATATATTGTCACATTCAATGACAATATAAAACACAGTGACAACACAGCAAGCTGCAAAAATTATTCAGGACATTATCCTGAGAGAAAAATATCTCTACAATAGTTATTCTCCTTGGAGCATTTTTAAATTTGTGGAGGTAAGCGAGGCATTATTGGTGTTTTGTATAAACAGAAAGAGGCTACAGATAGCAAGCATGCTGCAATGTATATAATAGTCTTGCACAACAAAGAATTACCCAGAAATCTAACTGAGTTACAAATGTCTTACTAGACATTTTGGCTTAGATAGTAAAGAATCTGCCTGCAGTGTGTGAGACCCGGGTTCAATCCCTGGGTTGGAAAGATTCCCTGGAGAAGAAAATGGCAACCCACTCTAGTATTCTTGTCTGAAGAATTCCACGGACAGAGGTATAGTCCATGGGGTCGCAAAGAGTTGGACACAACTGAGCAACTAACACTTACTTTCACTAGACTTTCGCCTGGGTGGGACATGTATTTACAAGTATTCAAGCTTAGAAACTAACATCATTTTAAATAAAAAATACAGAGCATTCTTTTGTGGTTTATTATGCATAGAAGGTAACTGCTGATAAATAAATTTAAAATTTTATTTGGTTTGGAAGTACATCAAGAATTCCTTTCCATTCTGGGGAAATAGCATCACTATGTCAAAAGTACTTGAATTGCTAACCTCAAATGCACATCAGACTGTTTCTGTACATGCAGATTTTCCCTGGTTCCTAGTTCAGTGAGTACATATGTGTGTGTTTTCTTCATTATACTTTCTAGTGTGGTCATGCCAACACATTTTTACCTTAAAATATATTTATTATGAATGACTTTCTTATTTATATTTCATATTACCATTAGGACTTTATATATGGCATGCTTTGCTTTCTTTTTGAAGTTGTATTATGAGAATAAAATTATGGTATTTACTAATTTCTTTTCAGTAAAGTGTATATTGGGGCTTCCCAGTAGTAAAGAACCCGGCTGCCAATGCAGGAGACACAGGTTCGACCCCTGGTGGGGAAGAACCCCTGGAGGGGGTCATGGAAACCCACTCCAGGATTCTTGTCTGGAGAATCCCAGGGACAGAGGAGCCTGACAGGTTACAGTCCATAGGGTTGCAAAGGCTAGGACATGATTGGAGCAATTTAGCACACATGCATGCAAAGTGTCTATGGTATAAAACCTGAAAACCTGAAAGAGTCTTTATTCTGGTGAGCTTGACAATCACTAACTTAAGCTAGTGAGCAAGTGAGTGAAAGCTACCTCAGGCATATTATTTATTTTTATGATGCTTAGCTGAATATAAGTGCAAATACAAAATAAGTAGTGATGTAGAAAGTGTTCATCTTTAAAATGATTTCCCCAAAGTATGTTTTAGTTTTTAATAAAACTTAGAAAAAATGAATAATTCAAACAAATATTTTCTAATAAGTCTAGAAAGTTTTAATGTTTTTTTTTTTCAATATTGAGGAATGATATATCTGATGCAATAACATTGGATTCAGTTATATGAGGGAAAACAATCAAAACCACTGGAAAATGACAAATTTTAATATATGAAAATATGGTTAACAGAACTGAAATGTACAGCTTAATTGAGATATTGACTACTGAAAAGACTGAATAAAAGAAGTTATATAATTTGATATAAATTGTTGTTTTCTACTCCAAAATTTCCTTTACCCAGACCAGTGTTTTCTTTATAAGATTATGTGTACACCAGAAATAAAATGATAAACAAAGAATCACAGATAACTGTTAACTTAGGAGAGGCAAGTTTAATTTCTGAAATTTTCATCTTTTTTTATCCAGAAAAAAAATGTAAATCTTAAGAATTTATTTTAGGGTTTCCTAGGATATGATGCTATGCAACATCTCATCTATAAGAAAACCATTTAAAATTAGATTATAAGAACTGTCACAAATGCAAAACTCTATCTTCAATGTTCACTCATAACCACAACTGTCATATGTTTCATTGATCCTGAAAATAAATGTGTCATGTTTTCTTTTCTCAATTTTTTTTTCTCAACAGTGGACAAACATGGAGTTTCCCATATCCAATTTTAAAATTAGAATGTTTGGTTAGAAAGTGAAAAGAAATTATAAATTTTTACATGGGCATGCACAGATGTTTTCAGTAAGTGTTTAAACATAATAAAGACAATGAAACCTTCTTTGGAAGAAAGGTTTCCTGTGCTGCTATTGTTACTGTTACTTTATTGTGGTTATGTTTAAATCCTAAGGTAAAAGCAGGTACCCAATAGGGATTGCCAGCAATTGACCCTTGGAAAAATAACTGAGTTTACTCAATTTAATTTATATTTTGCTTTCATATGTAAAGGCAGATACATATAGTATTCAATCATGTATCAAATGCATTTTATCTTTTAAGCAATAAATGATTTCATTTTTGGATCAACAAGTCAACTGACACTTTCTAATGTAAAAGTTTATATAAACTCTATAACCTAAAGTTGGAAACCCCATTTAACCTCCTTTCCCTTAACTTCTATTCCTCTTTTCCAGAAAAAGAAAACAAACTCACTTTTCACTTTTATATCTTCCTGGCTTATTCTCTCCACATAAAGACACACACACTTCACATATGTGCACACTTGCATTAGCACATTTATATGCAAGGGGACAGTACTTTATGCATTACTGTGAACATTTTGTAATTTAAATTTAAAATTATACTCTGAAAATTCTCATATATCTCCATAATATGTATTGATTACATCTAATTAGCAGTAAAAGTATTTAATAATGAACAAAAATAACATGGCTCAGGGCTTCTAAAGACAACATCATTTGTTTTTAAAAAAATGATGACTTCAGGGCTTCAAATTTCCACCTCAAGTGCCACATAAATGATCTGATAGCTTCTGTATGTGTTCTGAAGGAGATGTTTATCTCCTATAGTCATAGGTCTGAGCCTGCTAGAAATGAAATTCAGAACCTCATCCTGTGATTGGCTGCATTATAACCAAGTTGACCTCCCAACCTCATAGCTAGTCTACTGTTAATGTTAGGACACTGACTGGGAAAAATGTGAGATCCTTCAAGTTGGAATAAGGACATGTGGGAAGACCCTGATAAATCTAGGGACACTGAGCTCTTAAATTCTGACATTTCAAACAGTGAAAGTGGCCTCTCTAGCCCAGTGGGATTGGCCTCAGCACCCCCCATCTGAGAAGATTAACTAGGTATTGCATGAGGAAGCTGTAATGGTCTCTCATGAGGTAGTTGCTGAGCAAGACAATGTTGAGTCTGCACAGGAAACACCCCCACAACCCCATGAGACTTATGATTAACCCAAGTCCTAGTAGGCCCCAAAGATGAAGTTAAAAGTGTGACTCATCATAGATGTACTATACTCCAAAAGACGTACTTGAGTTTTCTAATTGATACAGACAGAAATCTGGGGAACATGTGTGAGAATGGATACTAAGCATGGGATAATGGTGGAAAAAAAAAATTGAATAAGGTTGTATATACTGATAGGGCTCAATAAGCAGACATTCTGCATTTAATGTTGCAGCTTGAGGAGGTAGAAAGGATTCTGGTTGGTTGGTTAGTTGGCTAGAATATGATGAAAAAGGGGCCCACCAAAGTGAGCAAGTTGGAAATACCTGATCTGCCTTGAAAAGGAGTACGTCAAGGCTGTATATTGTCACCTTGCTTATTTAACTTATATGCAGAGTACATCATGAGAAACACTGGGCTGGAGGAAGCACAAGCTGGAATCAAGATTGCCAGGAGAAATATCAATAACCTCAGATATGCAGATGACACCATCTTATGGCAGAAAGTGAAGAAGAACGAAAGAGCCTCTTGATGAAAGTGAAAGAGGAGAGTGAAAAAGTTGGCTTAAAGCACAACATTCAGAAAACTAAGACCATGACATCCAGTCTAGTCACTTCATGGCAAATAGATGGGGAAACAGTGGCTGACTTTATTTTTTGGGCTCCAAAATCACTGCAAACGGTGACTTGCAGCCATAAAATTAAAAGACATTTACTCCTTGGAAGGAAAGTTATGACCAACCTAGACAGCATATTAAAAAGCAGAGACATTACTTTGCCAACAAAGGTCCATCTTGTCAAGGCTATGGTTTTTCCAGTAGTCATGTATGTATGTGAGAGTTGGACTATAAAGAAATCTGAGCGCCAAAGAATTGATGCTTTTGAACTGTAGTGTTGGAGAAGACTCTTGAGAGTCCCTTGGACTGCAAGGAGATCCAAGCAGTCCATTCTAAAGCAGATCAGTTCTGGGTGTTCATTGGAAGGACTGATGTTGAAGCTGAAACTCCAATACTTTGGCCACATGATGTGAAGAACTGCCTCATTTGGAAAGACCCTGATGCTGGGAAAGACTGAGGGCCGGAAGAGAAGGGGATGACAGAGGATGAGATGGTTGGATGGCATCACTGACTCAATGGACATGAGTATGGGTAGACTCCAGGAGTTGGTGATACATAGGGAGGCCTGGCGTGCTGCAGTCCATGTGGTCATAAAGAGTCAGACACTACTGAGCGACGAAACTGAACTGAACCTTGATTTAATATAAAGCAAAGAATTAAATGGCTCAGGTATATGTAAATATTATAGTGGGTTTGTCACATAAGACCTATATACCCACATTGGGATAGTATAGAAGATTTGCTTCTCACCAATACTGTGAAAAAAAATTTGTGAGAAGACTTCCAGAGTCCTTAAAGTGCTGTTTGAGCACTCTTCTCTGTAGGCAAGAACTTACAATGTGAACTACAGTCAGGGAATTGAGAAATCTAAGTGCAATGGAAGTGACTGGATCTAGGGATCCAAGAGGGACCAAGTGGCAACATTCAGTCACTAAAGACAAGGTGGGAATGGTTTCTATAACAACAGTGTTAAAGCATAAATGAGAATAGTCTGAAGGGCTTAATTTCCAAAATATATAAACAAGGAATACAACTCAATGATAAAAACAATCAAAACAAAAAATGGGCAGAAGACCTAAAGAGAAATTTCTCCAAAGACGACATACAGATGGCCAACAGGCACATGAAAAGATGGTCAACATCCTAATTATTCTCTGTGCACTCAGTCATGTCTGACTCTCTGTGACGCCATGGACTGTAGCCTGCCAGGGTCCTCTGTCCATGGGATTCTCCATCCATGAATACTGGAATGGGTTGCCATTGCCTACTCCAGGGATCAAACTCACATTTCTTATGTCTCCTACATTGGCAGGCAGGTTCTTTACCACTAGCATCACCTGGGAAGCCCCACTACTTATTAGAGAAATGCAAATCAAAACTATAATGAGGTACTACTACCTCACACCAGTCAGAATGGCCATCATTAAAAAATCTACACATAACAAATGCTGGAGATGGTGTGGAGAAAAGGAAACCCTCCTAGACTGTTGGTGGGAATATAAGTTAGCATAGACACTATGGAAAACAGTATCAAGCTTCCTCAGAAAACTAGAGTTGCTATATGATCCAGCTATCCTACTCCTGGGCATATATCCAGACAAAACCATGGTTCAGAAAGATACATGCACCCCTATATTGTGCAGCATTCTGCACAATAGCCAAGACACGGAGACAACCTAAATGTCCATCAACAGATGAATGGCCCTGCCACAGGGCTCAGTGGTAAAGAATCTGCCTCCCAAGCAGAAGATGCAGGTTCAGTCTCTGGGTCCACTGGGTCAAGAAGATCACCTGGAGAAGGAAATGGCAAAAAATCCCATAGACAGAGAAGCCTAGCAGGCTACAGTCCATGGGGTTGCAAAGAGTCAGACATGACTTAGCAATTAAACAACAGCAAAATACATACATACCACACACACACAGGAATACTACTCAGCCATAAAAAAGAATAAACCAATGTCATTTGAGGCAACACGGATGAACCCAGGGATTATCATACTAAACTAAGTAAATCAGAGGAAGACAAATGCCATATTATTTCACTTATATGTAGAATCTAAGACATGATACAAATGAATTTATCTATGAAATAGACTCATAGACATAGAGAACAGACTTATGGTTGCCAAGGGGCAGGGGCAGATGCGAGAGGGTTGAATTGAGAGTTTGAGATTAACAGATGAAGATTATTATACATAGCGTGGATAAACAACTAGGTCTTACTATATAGCAGAGAGAACTATACTCAGTATCCTGTGATAAATCACAGGATTCCATCAGTGGAATGGAATTGAAAAGAATGTGTGTGTGTGTGTGTGTGTGTGTGTGTGTGTGTACACATGTGTATATGTATATATAATTGAATCACTTCGCTGTACAGCAGAAATTAGTAAAACATTGTAAATCAACTATACTTGAATTAAATAAAGTAAAACAGACAAACAAAAACAGAACAGTCTGACTCATACAGACCAATGGCATTGACTGTTTAATCACAGTAGTCCTAAAAGTGAAACATGTAAGAAGGCTTACTAAATTCTTACTTGATCTATATAAGCAAGAAGGTTTGAGGTCAAGTGAATAAAAAGATAACCTGAATCATAACAGCAATGAGCCATGGTCTTTTTATTAATTCCCTGATTAGAGCCAGTTGACTAACCCAGAATCTCTGTAATGAAGAAAAGGTTGGGTCCCTTTGAGAAAGGATCCTTTTACACTGATAAAAATTTGTATGGCTAACCATTTTTTTTTAATTTAATTTTATTTTTAAACTTTACATAATTGTATTAGTTTTGCCAAATATCAAAATGAATCCGCCACAGGTATACATGTGTTCCCCATCCTGAACCCTCCTCCCTCCCCATACCATCCCTCTGGGTCATCCCAGTGCACTAGCCCCAAGCATCCAGTATCGTGCATTGAACCTGGACTGGCATCTCGTTTCATACATGATATTTTACATGTTTCAATGCCATTCTCCCAAATCTTCCCACCCTCTCCCTCTCCCACAGAGTCCATAAGACTGTTCCATACATCAGCGTCACTTTTGCTGTCTCATACGCAGGGTTATTGTTATCATCTTTCTAAATTCCATATATATGCGTTAGTATACTGTATTGGTGTTTTTCCTTCTGGCTTACTTCACTCTGTATAATAGGCTCCAGTTTCATCCACCTCATTAGAACTGATTCAAATGTATTCTTTTTAATGGCTGAGTAATACTCCATTGTGTATATGTACCACTGCTTTCTTAGCCATTCATCTGCTGATGGACATCTAGGTTGCTTCCATGTCCTGGCTATTATAAACAGTGCTGCGATGAACATTGGGGTACACGCGTCTCTTTCCCTTCTGGTTTCCTCAGTGTGTATGCCCAGCAGTGGGATTGCTGGATCATAAGGCAGTTCTATTTCCAGTTTTGTAAGGAATCTCCACACTGTTCTCCATAGTGGCTGTACTAGTTTGCATTCCCACCAACAGTGTAAGAGGGTTCCCTTTCTCCAAGTCTTCACTAAAGGAATCCACACTCTTTTACCAGGGTAACTAGACATTAAGAAAAAGGAAGGACTCTGGGGGGGACTACTTGACAGTATTTCTGAACTGACACTAATTCTAGGAGACCCAAAATGTCACTGTGGTCCACCAGAGTAGAGACTTATTAACTCCAGGTGATGAATGACATTTTAGCTCAGGTCCACTTCACAATGGGCCCAACTGGTTCTTAAACCCACTGTGTGGTTATTTCTCCACTTGTAGAATGCGTAACTGAAACACATACATTCAGCTGGCAGAATCCCTACACGGATTCCCTGGCCTGTGAGATAAGAGCTAAAATGTTGGGAAAGGCCAAATAGAAGCCAGTAGAACTATCAATCTAGGGAAATAGTAAACCAAAAAACCTACCTCATTAGAGGACAGATTGATGACACTATCTAGGACTTGAAAGATACCGGGGTGATGAGTTGCACCACATCTTCATTCAATTCACTAATCTGGGCTTGTGCAGAAGAGAGACAGATCTTGGAGAATAACCACAGATTATCATAAGTTGAACCAGTTGGTGACTTCAATTGTAGCTGCCGTACCAGATGCAAATTATTGCTTGAAAACTTAACACATGCTCTGGTCCATGGAATATGGTTATTAATCCAGTCAGCAATATTCTTTGACTCCTCTAAATTAGGACTATATCAACTCTCCATCACATTATAATTCAGTCTGCAGAGATCTTGACTGCCTTTAAGTTCCCCAGGATATCACACTGGTGCATTACAATGATGGCACTATGCTAATTGGACCTAGAGAACAAGTAGTAACAACTACTCTAGAACTGGTGAGACATTTGTGTGTCAGAGAATGGGATATAATGTGACAAAAGTTCAGGGGCCTTCTACCACAGTGAAATGTCTAGGGATCCAAGATGTCTAGTGTGGACCCGTTGAGATATACCTTATAAAGTGAAAGTATTAATCAGTCATGTCTGGCTCTTTGGGACCCTGTGAATTGTAACCCACCAGGCTCCTCTGTCCATGGAATTCTCCAGGTAAGAATACTGCAGTGGGTTGCCCTTTCCTTCTACACAGGATCTTCCTGACCCGGGGATTAATCCTGGGTCTCTTGCATTGCAGGCAGATTCTTTAAAGTGTGAGCCATTAGGGAAGCTCATACATTCTAAGACAAAGGATAAGTTTTTGCATTTGGTCTCCCTACAAAAGTGAACAAACAAAAAGCACAACACCTACCAGGGTTTCTTTGGATTTCTAAGGTGACATATTCCTCTTTGGGTGTGTAACTCTGGCCCATTTACTGAGTGAACTTAAAAGCTGCTAGTTTTGAGTGGGACCCAGAACTAAAGAAGGCTCTGCACCAGGTCCAGGCTGCAGGGCAAGACACTCTGCCTCCTCATGCCACATAATCCAGTGGATTCAAAAGTGCTTGAAGTGGCAGATAGGACTGCTGCCTGAAGCATTTGTCAGGCCCCAATAGGTTAATCATAACTCAAACCCTTAGGATTTGGAGCAAAAATCTGTCATCCTCTTCTGAAAACTGTTCTCCTCTTGAGAAACAGTTTTTGGCCTGTTACTGGGCCTTTACAGAGACTGAAAAGTTAACTGTACTATATCAGTAGAGTTTGGTTTTACTTCTATGGAAAACTCTACCTAGTACACATATGTCCACAATACGATTTATATTTAAATATTCAAGGCAACAACATTTAAAGTAGCCAAAAACAGGAAATAATCAACCAGTGAATTAATAAACACAGTGATATATCAATATAGTAAGATACTGCTGCTACTGCTGCTAAGTCGCTTCAGTTGTGTCCGACTCTTAGTGACCCCAAAGACTGCAGCCCACCAGGCTCCTCTGTCCATGGGACTCTCCAGGCAAGGGTACTGGAGTGGGGTGCCATTGCCTTCTCCATAAAAGAAATGAATACATGCAATAATCTTAGTGAATTTCAGTTGTCAGTCAGTTCAGTTGTTCAGTCATGTCTTTTTGACTCTTTGCGACCCCATAGACTGCAGTACACCAGGCTTCCCTGTCCATCACCAAACCCAGAGCCTATGCAAACTCATAAACATCAAGTCGGTGATGCCATCCAACCATCTCATCCTCTGCTGTCCCCTTCTCCTCCTGCTTTGAAACTTTCCCAGCATCAGGGTATTTTCCAGTGAGTCAGTTCTTTGCATCAGGTGGCCAAAGTACTGAAGTTTCAGCTTCAGCATCAGTCCTTCCAATGAATATTCAGGACTGATTTCCTTTAGCATTGACTGGTTTGATCTCCTTTCAGTCCAAGGGAAACTCAACAGTTATCTCCAACACCACAGTTCAAAAGCATCAATTCCTTGGCACTCAGCTTTCCTGACAGTCCAGCTCACATCCATACATGACTACTGGAATAAGCATAGCTTGGACTAGATGGACCTTTGTTGGCAAAGTAATGTCTCTGCTTTTTAATATGCTATTATAACTTTTCTTCCGAGGAATAAGTATCTTTTAATTTCATGGCTGCAGACATCATCTGCAGTGATTTTGGAGGCCAAAAAAATAGGCTTTCATTGTTTCCCCATCTATTTGCCATGAAGTGATGGGACCAGATGACATGATCTTAATTCTCTGAATATTGAGCTTTAAGCCAGCTTTTTCACTCTCCTCTTTCACTTTCATCAAGCTCTTTAGTTCTTCTTCGCTTTCTGCCAAAAAGGTGGTATCGTCTGTGTACCTGAGGTTATTGATATTTCTCCCAAAAATCATGATTCCAGCTTATGCTTCATCCAGGCCAGCATTTCTCATGATGTACTCTGCATATAAGTTAAATAGTCAGGGTGACAATATACAGCCTTGATGTACTCCTTTCCTGATTTGGAACCAGCCTGCTGTTCCATGTCAGGTTCTAACTGTTGCTTCTTGACCTGTATTCAGATTTCTCAGAAAGCAAGTAAGATGGCCTGTTACTCCCATCTCTTTATGAATTTTCCACAGTTTGTTGTGATCCACACAGTCAAATGCTTTGGTGTAGACAATAAGGCAGAAGTAGATGTTTTTCTGGAACTCTCTTGTTTTTTCAATGATCCAACAGATGTTGGCAATTTGGTCTCTGGTTCCTCTGCCTTTTCTAAATCCAGATTGAATATCTGGAAGTTCAAAGTTCAAGTATTGTTGAAGCCTAGCTTGAAGAATTTTCAGCATTACTTTGCTAGCCTGTGAGATTAGTGCAATTGTGTTGTAGTTTGAACATTTCTTTGGCATTGCCTTTCTTTGGGATTGGAAAGAAAACTAACATTTTCCAGTCCTGTGGCCACTGCTGCATTTTCCAAATTTGCTGGCATGTTGAGTACAGCACTTTAACAGCATCATCTTTTAGGATTTGCAAAATTCAATTAGAATTCCATCACCTCCACTAGCTTTGTTTGTAGTGATGCTTCCTAAGGCCCATTTGACTTCACATTCCAGGATGTCTGCCTCTAGATGAGTGATCATACCATTGTGGTTATCTGGGTCATGAAGATCTTTTTTGTATAGTTCTTCTGTGTATTCTTGCCACCTCTTCTTAATATCTTCTGGTTCTGTTAGGTCCATAGCATTTTTGTCCTTTATTGTGCCCAACTTTGCATGAAATGTTCCCTAGGTATCTCTGATTTTTTTGAAGAGATCTCTAGTCTTTATGATTCTCTTGTTATCCTCATTCTTTGCACTGATCACTGAGGAAGGCTTTCTTATCTCTCCTTGCTCTTCTTTGGAACTCTGCATTCCAATGCGTGTATCTTTCCTCTTCTCCTTTGCCTTTAACTTCTCTTCTTTTCTCAGGTATTTGTAAGGCCTCCTCAGACAATCATTTTGCATTTTTGTATTTCTTTTCTTGGGCATGGTCTTGACCACTGTTTCCCGTACAATGTCACGAACCTCTGTCCATGGTTCTTCAGGCACTCTCTCTTCAGATCAGATTGATTATATTATTTTCAGCCAAAGATGGAAAAGCTCTATACAGTCACCAAAAAAAAAAAAAAAAAGACCAGGAACTGACTGTGGCTCAGATCATGAACTCCTTATTGCAAAATTCAGACTTAAATTGAAGAAAGTAAGGAAAACCATTAGACCATCCAGGTATGAAATAAATCAAATCCCTTACAGTTATACAGTGGAAGTAACACATAGATTCAAGGGATTAGATCTGATGTGATAGTGAATCTCAAAAGCATTTTATTCAGAGAAAGAAGACAGACATAAAAGGTGACATACTATTTGACTCCATCTATTTGACATTCTGAAAAATGCAAGACTATAGAAAGAAATCAGCCCTGAATATTCTTTGGAGGACTAATGTTGAAGCTGAGGCTCCAATACTTTGGCCACCTGTTGCAAAGAGCTAACTCACTGGAGAAGACCCTGATGCTGGGAAAGATTGAGAGCAGTAGGAGGAGGCGGTGACAGAGGATGGGATGGCTGGATGGCATCACTGACTCAATGCACATGAGTTTGAGCAAATTCTGAGAAATAGTTATGGTCGGAAGCCTTACATGTTGCAGTCCATGGGGTCACAAGAGTCCGACATGACTGCAACACTGAACAACAGCAACACAAATAGGAAGAAATCAGGTCAGTGGTTGTCATGGGCTGTGATTAGGGGGTATTATAGAACTTTTTAAAATGATGTGAATGTTCTATATTTTGTCTGTGGGGTGGTTACACAACTGTTGGAGAAGGAAATGGCAACCCACTTCAGTATTCTTGCCTGGAGAATCCCATGGACACTGGAGCCTGATGCGCTACATTCCTTGGGGTCGCAAAGAGTTGGACATGACTGAGTGACTAATGCTTACTTAACTGTATAAATTTGTCAAATTGAATCATGCGCTTTAATTTTTATTTCAAATTATTTAAAATTGCATGATTTAATTTTTATTTCATACAAATTTTACCTCAATAAAGATGAGCTTGAAAACAAAAAGAAATTGAACTTTAAATAATGTCCAAATTTCACACAGAAAAGAACAAAAAAGACTGCAGTGTTAGTTAGCCCATTAAAGATATTTTAAATAAAAGCATTAGGAATTTTTAACAATACAATCTATACATTTTGGTAATATTAACTCACCAAAAATATTTTCTGTTTATCTGTAGCTGATTTTCATCATTTATAAGGATATTTTTAAAAAGTGAAAACTGATCTCTTTTTGAGAAAATTTCCAAAGATGACTATAAAAGTCTAAGTAAGAGATGTTCATTGTATGAAGTGACAATGATTCAGTCTGGGCTCATGCCGAACAGGTAATGACAAATCTTATGAACTCTAGCTTCCTAACAAAAACCAAAATTTGCAATGTGGGTGGATTCAGTCTACAGAGTGGGGGGGGGGGGGGAATATTGTTTGGCATGTATTTTGGCAAGATGTATGTAACATTCTAGAATAACACAACCTATAAAACTAGTTGGCAGTATTTATAAGAAAAAAGTCTGCCACTTAAAATTATGTTATACATTTCTTTTAAAAATGCCTATAACAGATTGTAATACAGCTCGCCTTTCAGAAATTGCCCAGCAGATGCTTTGTGTTTACATTTTGTTCAAAGACAATATTTCATTCATTCTTGATTAAATGTTTATATGACTCAAATTTAGGTTAACTTAAAATTATGTGTTTTATTTGAATTCTGAGAGCAGGAAATGCCCTGCCCCACCATGGCATAATGTAAAAGGCAAATTATTTCAAAATATTTCCTGGTGAAATAAACCTTTGTGTTTTGCACAAAGCATTTTATTAGCACTCATTAATACTATGCTCAGCAATTAAATTCTATATTGTGGTGGGCATTATAAAAGCTATAATGATTATTTTAAACCTGTCTTCAACAGAAGGTTATTTTTATATGTAATTTTAGAAACATAAACAATGCAAGTTGTAGAACATTATAAAAAGTTTCCATACAATGAGGCAGACTCATTCAGAAGTTTCAAAACTTTTAACTCAGAGGGAATAATCTGGGAAAATTCATGAAAACTATTTTTTTAAAGTTTAATGGCAGTGTAATTATATGGAGTTCTTATAAATAGCTTTTCTTCAAAATTTTAGATGAGTTTGAAGATAGAGGGAAATAAAAATAGTAGAAGTAGTTATGAGAGTCTCCATAGTAAATTAGGTTAGGAAATTTGGTTTTCTAAGTGTACTCTCAGAGTTTGTCCAGATACACATACTGCACTTTCATTCTAGTAACTTTTCATGGAAAGTATTTTTGTAGACTCTGATGAAATACCAATATATGCTATGGTGTTTCAAGGGATGAGAGTAAGGAAATACATGGCAAATATTTTAACAATTTTCCTATCAGAACTGGAAATGGATTTTCTTTGCTGAGATAAGAATAAGCAAAACATGGAGAAATATAATACAAGAATGGCAAAGATCAGTGCCATACAGGACATGATTGTGTGTGCATGCTCAATCCCACAGCTCAGAAAAGCAATGGGTTTAACATATATCACGCTATGAGGAAAAAATAAATTTTTTCATTAACATTCACTGACATTGTTACCTATTTACTTTGATATGATAAGATCACATTCTTCACTGAATACTGCTATGATTATCTGAAACAAATAATATTTAGAAAATATATATTAATATGTTATGCTATGCTAAGTCACTTCAGTCATGTTCGACTCTGTGCGACCCCATATATGGCAGCCCACCAGGCTCCCCCGTCCCTGGGATTCTCCAGGCAAGAACACTGGAGTGGGTTGCCATTTCCTTCTCCAATGCAGGCAAGTGAAAAGGGAAAGTGAAGTCCCTCAGTTGTGTCCGACTCTTAGCGACCCCATGGACTGCAGCGTAACAGGCTCCTCCGTCCATGGGATTTTCCAAGCAAGAGTACAGAAATATAGATCAATGGAACAAAATAGAAAGCCCAGAGATAAATCCACGCACATATGGACACCTTATCTTTGACAAAGGAGGCAAGAATATACAATGGATTAAAGACAATCTCTTTAACAAGTGGTGCTAGGAAATCTGGTCAACCACTTGTAAAAGAATGAAACTAGAACACTTTCTAACACCATACACAAAAATAAACTCAAAATGGATTAAAGATCTCAACGTAAGACCAGAAACTATAAAACTCCTAGAGGAGAACATAGGCAAAACACTCTCTGACATACATCACAGCAGGATCCTCTATGACCCACCTCCCAGAATATTGGAAATAAAAGCAAAAATAAACAAATGGGACCTAATTAACCTTAAAAGCTTCTGCACATCAAAGGAAACTATCAGCAAGGTGAAAAGACAGCCTTCAGAATGGGAGAAAATAATAGCAAATGAAGCAACTGACAAACAACTAATCTCAAAAATATACAGGCAAGTCCTACAGCTCAACTCCAGAAAAATAAATGACCCAATCAAAAAATGGGCCAAAGAGCTAAATAGACATTTCTCCGAAGAAGACATACAGATGGCTAACAAACACATGAAAAGATGCTCAACATCACTCATTATCAGAGAAATGCAAATCAAAACCACTATGAGGTACCATTTCACACCAGTCAGAATGGCTGCGATCCAAAAGTCTACAAATAATAAATGTTGGAGAGGGTGTGGAGAAAAGGGAACCCTCTTACACTGTTGGTGGGAATGCAAACTAGTACAGCCACTATGGAGAACAGTGTGGAGATTCCTTACAAAACTGGAAATAGAACTGCCTTATGATCCAGCAATCCCACTGCTGGGCATACACACTGAGGAAACCAGAAGGGAAAGAGACACGTGTACCCCAATGTTCATCGCAGCACTGTTTATAATAGCCAGGACATGGAAGCAACCTAGATGTCCATCAGCAGATGAATGGATAAGAAAGCTGTGGTACATATACATAATGGAGTATTACTCAGCCATTAAAAAGAATACATTTGAATCAGTTCTAATGAGGTGGATGAAACTGGAGCCTATTATACAGAGTGAAGTAAGCCAGAAGGAAAAACATCAATACAGTATACTAACGCATATATATGGAATTTAGAAAGATGGTAACAATAACCCTGTGTACAAGACATCAAAAGAGACACTGATGTATGGAACAGTCTTATGGACTCTGTGGGAGAGGGAGAGGGTGGGAAGATTTGGGAGAATGGCATTGAAACATGTAAAGTATCATGTATGAAACGATTTACCAGTCCAGGTTCGATGCACGATACTGGATGCTTGGGGCTAGTGCACTGGGATGACCCAGAGGGATGATATGGGGAGGGAGGAGGGAGGAGGGTTCAGGATGGGGAACACATGTATACCTGTGGCAGATTCATTTTGATATTTGGCAAAACTAATACAATTATGTAAAGTTTAAAAATAAAATAAAATAAAAAAAAAGAGTACTGGAGTGGGGTGCCATATGTCAATATTTATTTCCTGGTGATTGGACAGACATTCTTATGAAAGATTAGAAACTGGGAAACCAATCTACTCCCTCACATTCTCCCTCTCTCTCTCATTCATGTGTCTATATGTGTGTGTGTGTGTGTGTGTGTGTGTGTGTGTGTGTGCGTGTGTATTCTATAGAAACATACAAGCTAATAAGCTGCATGCAAAGGAAGATTTTTAACAAAAGAAGGAAAGTCCCCACTCCAAAGGTGTTTCTTAAGGACAAAATTCTCAGAGATCTGTGGGGTAAGAGTAAGTTGCATATGCTGCTTAAATGGTGAAACAAAATATCTCATTAGATCAGAAGGACTTTATGCTAAAAGTTAATCTGTGTAATGTTATTATAAATATCATTTTAAGAATTTACAACAAACAAAAACAATGAAAGTAGAATTTATAGAACATATCAAAATGAAATCACATTTGGCAATTAGTCTCATACTGTGAATCTTCATAGTCTTTGTACATAATTTTGAGTCTATTTTTCAAAACAAACTAAGTCAGTAAACAAAATGCTATACTCATAAACAACTAAAAACAAAAACATATAAAATTTACTTCCAAAAAATTCCTTTTTGAATTTATGTTTTGGCTGAAAATTTTCAGAGCAAAAAGGACCAGGTGCTTATGCAATAATGTTTCTACTTCTTATGAGCAAAAAAGAGAGAGAATTTGGGTTGTGGTTTAGAATGAAAGGTTGACAGGAGAGAAACTAGACCTCAAGAAATGTTAAACTTTTGTGTGTAGCTTCAGATACTTTTCCAAATATAATTTAACTATTTTTTTCCTCACAATGATGGCAGGAAAAATATTCCCTGAGTCATTCCTCTTCCTTTGGTAGTATTATGGGAATAGTTTCATAGCTATTAAAAAATACTCCAAAATATTTTTAATTGTTTTTCCCTAAAATATTTTTCCTTTAAAATATGTGATTTATTGTTGCTAATCTTTTCCTCTTCTCTGGGCAAATACAAAAGAAAAACAAAATTAGAATAATCTAGAGATTAGAAGTCTTTCTTCAAGATTGTATGGATTTTCCTTATTGGCTTCTTTCAATGTTGGCATTTTCTGATTTATTTTTTTAATGTGAACTTTCAATCAAAAAAATTGAACTCAACTTTAAAAAACAGATAATATGTAATTTAGAATTATTTTAAATTGTCTACTTAAAATTACTTGGACTTCATGGATTTTATTAGTGAAAGAAAAATAAAACATTTATACCAAAAAACTGCCCAAAAAGCCCCCCTCAGGGCAATACAACAGGTCCTAGGATTACTAGAAGGTAACATTTGAGGAAATAATGGTTTCTAGACAGAAGAGTAGCCTACTACCATTTTGGAAAGAAGTATTTGTAGTATATGGCTGTTTGCATAAAAATGTCAAGAATTCTATCATGTTGGATTTTGTTATAAATTCAACTTTTAGTTATAAATCCACTTTTAGTTATAAAAGTGAAGTCGCTCAGTCGTGTCTGACTCTGTGACCCTGTGGACTCTAGCCCACCAGGCTCCTCCATCCATGGAATTTTCTAGGCAAGAGTACTGGAGTGGGTTTCCATTTCCTTCTCCAGAGGATCTTCCCCATCCAGAGATCGAACCCGGGTCTCCTGCATTGCAAGCAGATGCTTTTACCATCTGAGCCATGAGGGAAGCTAATTAGTTATGGTCCTATGACAAAATTTAGAGACTTAAAACAATGAAAACCATTTTGTTTTTGCTCATGGTTTCTGCAGGAATTTTGTTTTTGCTCATGGTTTCTGCAGGAAGTGCCTGACTAAGCTCTTTAGTTTGGGGTCTCTCACACGGTAGCAGCCCCTACCCCAACTCTGGTAGGGGCCAGAGTTGGGACAGTGAAGGGGAATATGGAGGATCTGGAGCCTGTGCAGGCCCCTTTCTCTTCACGTCTGCTCAGGGCTGCTCCATGCAGTCTCTCAATGGCGGTTGGTTTGGACTTTTTCTACATAGTAGCCTATTTGCCATCAGACTCCTCACATGGCAGCTAAAGGCTCCAGCAAGCATGTCTGCTGAACCAACATGGCACCTGCTTGGCCTTTTATGACCTGCCCTGAAAAGACACCTAGCATCTCTCCCACTGTACTCCAGTGGTGCTAACAGTCACAAAAATCTGCCCAGTTCTAAATGTCACCATCACACTGTAAGAAGAGCAAGTGGGATGGCAGTTAACACTGAAGTTATCTTGGAAAGTACAACTTTATTAAAAATGCGTTTTGTTTTATTAAAACTGATGTCAATTTATAAAATAATTTAGTTGGATGCAAAAGTAATCAAAAAATAAAAACTAATTTAAGTAGAAGAAAAATTATGTCAAAGAACCATAAACACATCATAATAGTCATAAACATCATAAACATTTAAACATGTCATGAACACTTTAAAAGAAAACAATAATAAAAGGAGATTTCTTAGGCAGTACACTAAGTCTGCACACCTTGACTAGGAGCTTCATATTTTCATTTGATGCTATTCCTTCAACAATTATGGTAATTATGGATTGTTGTAGAAACTTTACATTATAGCTACAGGATAACTTTTACACACATCTTTACTCAGCCCTCTTTGCTTCTTTATAAAGTAATGCTGTTTTCAATGTTAAAATAAGAAAAAGGAAGGTCAGACAATTCATTTTTCCTGTTAAGAAACAGAATACCTCAGGATAGAACTTTTGGTAGACAACAATATCTGTATAAATGTTTATATTTCCATTCTTTCCATATGCTTTTGCTGTATTAGTGGGTGATGATATGTATATTAGAATCTCCAGGCTTCAAACAAGTCATTTCAGAGGAAGACAGTAAATATATGATAGCTAATGTGGTAGGCGTGCCTATGAAACATGAAGGTGAAAGTCACCTGACAAGTTCAGGACACTCTGCTGCCTTACACACAGGGTGAGGGGGAAAATAACTACTAGAATAAAGTTAGAGTATTTCCAAACATGCACAATTTTTAGAAAGTAACACTTTATAGTTTTACTTAACCTTCTATTCTAGATGTTGTACACTTATTATTGTTTCCCACTGTCTTCACTCTTTAGCAGTGGCAAATGCAACATCTACCCTGTAGCCAGGAGACAGATGGATGGAATCTTCTTAGACTTCTATAATCACAGTGAAGAGTGGACTTCCAGGAATACAGAAGTCAAGGACCACACTTACACTTCTCTTATCTGGCGAGCTCCCGAAAGTCAGAGACCATCACCAATTTAGTAGTCATGGAATTGGGATAAAAAATGAAATAAAAAAGGAAAGGGGGAAAAAAAAATGTGGATTGTTCCTAGAATGATTCCTATTTTCTAAAACAATATTAGTAGTAATGATACATTTGAAAAATGCAAATAAATAACTCCTATTAATTTCTTGCCAAGGAGGCAGTTGGCTTGGAAAAGAGTTAGCTATGTCTTTGTATAATAATTACATTCCCTTTCAGACAACAATTGCTAATTACAGTAATTTTAGAAATTATCAAGGATTATAATATTACAAAAGTTTGAAATCATATATATATTAGGTATAATTGGCATACACATTAGTTTTCATTACAAAGAGGTTAATTGAAATAATCTCTAAATTCCACAAAAACGAACACCAATTTTAGGTGTTTACAGCCATAAAATTCCCCAAGCTTTCACAATTACTGCAACTATACTGATGATCCCCTTTTCTGAGCCCCTCATATTTACATTATGGAATGACAGAAATTCCCTGATTGAAATTAAAGTCAGATTGAGGTCTTATTGTAATATTTTATCATTTAACAAAGTTAAACACTGGGTCTTAAATTTGGTGAAATTATTCCAATTCCTCTTTTAAAATACAAGAATAATGACATAACACCTAAGTGTTAGAAAGATGTGAATTACCAACTTGTCAGTGTGGCAAAAAATTATTTTAGAGAAATTTATGGATAATTATAAGTAAAAAGCTCTTCACTATTTGAGTTTTCACTGAGCATATTTCTACTCTACCACACCTCTATAAGAGAAAACACATGAGATGTCAAAATATCTAAAGTAAAATAAATTTATATACTCTAAAAACATGCAGGTACAAGATACACTGCACACGTTTAATATGGAGCATTTATAGAGTATTCATTCTCCTATTGTACAACCCAAAATGTTTACAGGTTATCATTCTTTGACAGCATTTAATATATAGTACATAGGTGGTCAATAAATTATTTTCCTAAGCCTTGTGAATTACTTAAAAAAATCCACCATGAAAGACCAGATGGCTCAACAGATTGGCAATTTATGAGCTAACTTTAATCTCTCACTGGACAAAATGACTAAAGGTCATTGTCATCTGCCATCTGCCATGTGAATAATGAAGTGGTGGGCTTAGTCTTGTTACCATAGACAGGTGCCTACCATAGAAAAGATGAGCCTCATTCCAATTGGAAATAATTTATTTACATCTCCAAAGAAAGACCTTTGATAAATGATGAAAGTTGAGTTTCCCAACTAACGCTGAAAAATAGCTCCAGGTTAAATTTAATAGAAAGGGAGAGACTAATAAAAGTGATTTCTAAACTTTCTATCTCAAAGAGTATAATTATTTCCCCACGTTTTTATGACATTGAGTCAATATATCTGCAGAATTAGAAGTTACTCTTTACTCTTCAAACTTTCAACTTTGTAGAACATTTTGCAAAATAATTGTGCATAGATGCTAGATTTATATTTAGAAAACATTAAGCATCAATAATATGTGTAGCATATAATATACTATTTAAAATCTGACATTTTTATTTTTAAATATGCATGTATATAATTTAGATTTTTAACTATATAGGATTAAGAAGAGAGAAGGCAGAATTCATGCTTTAGTCAGAGTGAATAAGTATGAGAAAGAGGGAGAGAGATTTGTAGGAAAAAAAATCTATAAGCATAATCTTGTTACTCAAACTTGAAAACCCCAAATATTTAAATATATTTACTGATACATGAGTTTCTGTGCTATAGTTAAAGAAAATAAGCCTAAATATCAATTATTGGAAAGAATCTGGCTAATGTTTAAAACAAAAATGTTGAGTAGAAAATTTGTGGTTAGGATTTCTTTCTTTGTCTGTTATTCATTTTTCCTTGAACACAGAGTGATTAAAATTTGCATGCATTGAGGCATCTTGGTTCCATTAACATCTTGCCAAAAGTGGGTTCTGGTGATTCTGGAGAAGATCTGAGGGGAGGCAGAGCCGCTGTACTTAAATAACTTGGAACCACAGAGCTTGGAAATAACTCACTTTTAATCTCTCTGATTAAATAATGGGGAAACTCATTAGTATCCCTCTAAGTACATGCTAATCCCCTTAACAGAGCAACAGTAGGGCTCAGATGTTGACAAGCAAATGGATACAGCAAAAATGTCATGATATCATTGCATTTTTATTTTATTTGCATTTATTTCCACAGCTATTTTTACCTCGAACAGATTTTTCACTTGCTGTTATGGTACAATTTTTTTTTAGTTAAAACTATTTAAGTTTTTAAATATACTCAGGTTAAAGTCAAGTGATACTATGACATGAGAAAATCCATAAGGAGCCAAGACAATGTTTTAAAATTATGTAGAGTTTATACTAATTTGTTTCATTACATACTTAGGAAATATATTTATATTATTGACTATTTTATGTTTCAATGTGCAATCACAGATTTTAAAAAATATATTTTAATTACTTCAGCCTTTGCCGATTTTCAACATGGATTTCCTTTTGTCCCCTTTAACTCTCATTTTTTAGGTCAATAGAATCTATTTTAACCTCATGCACGTGGTCTGTTAGGTGTTTTAGACTGATTTTGAGATCTCTGTAACTAGTGCCTTGCTACTTTTGTACTATTAATCTGTTAATCTAATCTGTTAAATTAAAATTCAACTTGTACCTGAAAGCTTAATTCCTAACTTTTGCCTTAGGTATGGTAACGGTTTCCTTATTTAATCTATCGTAATTGAGTTAATGTCTAGATTCTCTCATGATTATCATGGTGCTAAGTAACGGGTAGCCCTATCTGACAGTTCCTCTGCATGCTAAATTGCTTTAGTCCTGTCCAATTCTTTGCCACCCTATGGGCTGCAGTCCTCCAGCCTCCTCTGTCCATGGAATTTTCCAGACAAGAATACTGGAGTGGGTAGCCATTCCCTTTTTCAGGGTATGATCCTGACCCAGGAATCGAACCCACATCTCCTGCATTGCGGGCGGATTGATTCTTTACCGTCTGAGTCACCAGGAAAGTCTGACAGTTCCTGTCTGCTGACAAACTTCTCTTATACTCATCAGCTCCGTGTCTGTAGACTTTGAAATATAACATTTTTATGCTATTTTTCCCCTGGTGTTGGAAAATTATTAATATTATTGGTTAGACTCCTAATAGCAGTTGTTTTCTTCAGATTACAGCCCTTCTGATATCATATTCTTCCTTCAGGATATACCAACTGTGTTTTCCCTCTTTCCTTTATCAGAAGAACCACCTTATATATTTTTTCTTCATTTGACTAAGCTTCTTGGTATCCTAGTCATGAAACAGGCAATAAATATTATGCTTAAAAGTACAAAGTATTTTATTTTTTACCTTATTCACATACATTCACACTATATTAACTTTTAAAATGTATATATTAATAGTTACAGTTACCTGCTTTGATGAATACAAACTAGGGTAATGTGATAAAAAGGAAGGGGGAAGAGAGGAAGGAACTGATTTAACTAGGATGGTCACATGAAAATGATTTAGACAATACTTTTTCAGGCAATGAAGTACTTCATGGAAAACAGGTTTCATATATATTCAGATGAGTGCAACCAAAATTTTATGGAAGGCAAGTAAAGTTACTTGGCCTTTTACCAGATAAACAGAAAACAAAACAAGGTTTCTGCACACCAAATATTACAATCTAATATCAAGATACATAAGTAGAAAAAGATCAGTACATTAAGACAATGTCCAAGAAATTATTTATATACATATACACTTACTTTGACAAATGTACTATTTGAGGTTAAAAAAATAGGTTAAAATAAAGTGCAAAAGGCTAAGGCAGTACAGTAGAAGCTACATCCTATTAGAGAAAATAAGAAGCTATTCACTTCACTGGAAGTACTGATGCTGAAGCTGAAGCTCCAATACTTTGGCCACCTGATGCTAAGAGCTGACTCTTCAGAAAAGACCCTGATGCTGGGAAAGATTGAGGGCAGGAGGAGAAGGGGATGACAGAGGATGAGATGGTTGGATGGCATCACTGACTCAATGGACATGAGTTTGAGCAAGCTCCAGGAGATGGTGAAGGAAAGGAAACCTAGTGTGCTGCAGTACACGGGGTCACAAAGAGTTGGACATGGCCAAGGGACGGAACAACAACAACAGGTACAGATTAGTTCTAAGTAGCAGAGACACAGAAAAAAGACAAGGCAAGGATAAAGAGAATACATATGAGGTAATTATTAGAGGTGGGCTTCTCAGGTGGTACAGTGGTAAAGAATCTGCCTACCGATGCAGGAGACACAAGAGATGGGGGTTTGATCCCTGGGTTGGGAAGATCCCCTGGAGTAGTAAATGGCAACCTGCTCCAATTTTCATGCCTGAAAAATTCCATGGATAGAGGAGCCTGGTGGGCTATAGTCTGTGGGGTCGCAAAGAGTTGGACATTACTGAGCTCACACACAATTCCTAGAGGTAAAGAAAAATAAAAGCATAAATTCCGTCCAGAAAGTTTTATGTAATCCATTTGGAAAGAAAAAGATCAAATGGTAGAATATGTGAATTAAAAGCACAGTAAAGTAGGTTTCATCATGCTACTGCTTTGAATAGATGTTGCATGTATATATTATATACACATTGATTTTAGATTTATATAAAATGCACATACATTGAGATGATCAGATGATTTAAATTATTTAGAAATTATTCCTCAAAGTCTATAAAACATATATATATATATAAAATAAAAAATATGACATATATAAAATAAAATATATATAATATATATGTTTTTTATTTTATATATAAAAACACATATATAAAATAAAAGTTAATACTTCCCATTGTATAAACTCATTAAAAGAAAAAAAGTGAAAGAAATCTTGCTCAACAAATCAATGTGCAATTGCAGTTCCAGAGAGTAAAAGACTCTGAGTCGGTAGTGATGTATAAAAGACTATTTTGTACCATTCAATTGTAAAAAAAAAAAAAAAGAAAAGAAAGAAAGAAAAAAAAAAAAGAAAAACAAACAGCAACAGTGTTTAAAAAATAATCACATAGCAAAGTACGAAAACGGCATGCAATTAAAAATGCATTGCTTCTTGCCCAAACCTCAAAATATGGCAATGGCAGATCATAACTAGCACTGGTTCCAAGAGTATGTGAAGGACTACTGGAAAGAAAGACAAGCAATACGTTTAGGATTGTTAAGGGATATATCCAGGCAATATATCCAGGCAAGAATATATCTCCTTGACATTAGGAGTTTCTATGAGAAATAAATTCTATTTTTAATAATAATAAGACATAATTACTTAAATCATTAAGAATCTCTATCTGTGAGCTATATTTACCTATTGTAAGTAACAGGATAAAACTAAACTTATATTTGAAATATTACAATTTAATATGGAAGAAAATAGGACATTTTAATTCTCTGTGGTTTATCTACATGGGGATATTAACTCTGAGGTTCATATACTGTTAGAAAAAATAAGTAGGAAATTAGGATCATTGCAAGTTCCCAGGGTGATATAGCCTACTTTTCTCAAAGAAAGTAAATTATAGTAGTTTTTATTCCTTAAAAACTATTCTATATTATTTTTGAGTCATTTTAATAAATATTAGGGTTGCCCTAGTTAAAAAATAATCTGATAAGGAAAGGCTTTTTGGGGGAGAACTACCATCACCATGAAAAGCTTTATAAAATCATTCGGATACAACCACCTACATTTGCAGCTGCTTGCATTTGAAAAAAAGTATTAATATATTCATACATTAATTCAATAACTATCAAGTACCTACTACATGTCTGGCACAGTTGTAGGGATTGAAGATTCAACGGTGAAGAAATGAGACAGCATCCTCTGCAGTTACAGTACTATTGTGGGGAAACATAATAAATAAGCAAACAATTTCCGACAGTGGCATATCGTGTCTGTTAACAGTCGGTTATATTAAAGAGTGATGATAGCAATGGGGAGAGAGTCACTTCCTGACTTAGAATAATTGCAGAAAGCATTATTGAGGATGCTTTGGATACAGGTATCAATTAGAAGATTTGAGGAAAGTACTAGGTTGGAAGAAGCACAAGTGCCAAAGTGAGAGTAAGAAATGAGCCTGGAAAGTTCCAAAAACAAAGAGTAGTTGTATACGGCTGAAATGCATTGATAAGGGGAAGAATCTCATGAGGCTGACAAGGCAGGCAGGTACCAGGTAATCTACTATGCTGTAAGCCTCATTAGGGAATTAGATTTCATTGTAACTCCTATTGGAAGCTGGGAAGAGATCCATAATTATCACCTATCCATGCACTATACACTTCCATAGTGATTGAATACATAACCACACAAAGGTGGGCCAAGGAGATACATTTATCAGCCTCCCCCATAGCTAAATACAGCTAGAGAATTTGGAACCAATGGAGCATAAGGTGCATAAACTGGTAACTTAAATAAACTTTCTAAAATTCAAATGCCATGTGCCTCCTCTTGCTTTTTGCCTCAGTGTCTCTTTCTTCCCTGCTGGCTGAAATGTGTAATGACTAGAGCTAGAAAAGGCCATCAACCCACTCCAGTGTTCTTGCTTAGAGAATCCCAGGGACAGAGGAGCCTGGTAGGAGGCCGTCTCTGGGGTCGCACAGAGTCCGACATGACTGAAGCGACTTAGCAGCAGCAGCAGCAGCAGAAAAGGCATCACTTGCCTGTAGTGAGCTTCTTATTGTATCATCTTTATATTAAGATATAATAAACTAGGTTCCTGATAATCTAGTGAGGGCAGAGTCCTGACATCAGCTGGGATCCCCTTACCATTCTACTGCTTTCTGAGATAAAAATAAAACCCTGTCTTATTTAGGTTAGGTATTTTGAGCTTTTCTTACTCACAAGAAAACCTAATGTTAGTTGATTTCTCTTAATGGCATTTTTAAGCAGAGAAGCATATGATTTCTGTGTTTACCAGGATAGTAAAATGTCATACAGTTTGACTCAAGTCTTGAAAGTCAAGAACAGCACATTATGTGCCAAGTATCTCCTCATGACAAAGTTAGGCACTGGTCCACTTATTTGGGAATTGGAAGGATATCATTGAAAACCATTTAATTTCTCATAAGCAAACACTCTTCTAAGGAAAAAAAAATGGATTAATGTTGAAAAGACCAGAAGAGAAAAAGTGTTCCTTGGAGTCTGTGACACTCTGTGAAGAGTCATTTCTCCTTGAACTAAAGTCAAATAAGAGGGGATATAAAAGTACAAGTGAAAAGATTGACTAGGATCCCTTGTTTCTGGGGATAAGGTGACAAAGAAATCTGAAGCTGAAAAATTGTTGTTAACAGTCTGAGGCTTCTAAGTTAACAAACATGGTCCCCTCCTTCTAGAGATGTCACAGCAACATATGTGTGATTATTTTTTAGGACAGTAAACCAGCTTGATGTTGCCTATTAAGCTAGAAGGGTGATAAGACACTAATAGAAAGGTGCAATTCATATGGCCTGAGCCACCTAGATCTTAGTTGCCTAGATCTTAAAGGTTTCTACTCCTAGGTTAACTAATGAAAGGAGAAGTAAGTTATGCAGGTCAGAGGATTTGTAATTAGAATTTCTCAGTGGGGACATTTCTGAATGAAAGTGCTATATGAAAGAGTGTGAGATCTAAGTCCTGCCCTGAGAGCAGTGAGCCCTGACCTCTCCTGCTCATTGCTTCCCTTTCTTTCCTTTTTCCAGATCTGGGAGGATCCCAGGACAGGCTGGGTCGGGATGGGACAGGAGCAGAGAGGAAGCAGAGCCACAGAGATGAGATAGAGAAGATGCCGCGTGTCCTGTGCTGCTTCTTATAGCATGAAGAAAACCCAGGTTGCGACAGAAAAGAGGCCTGAATTTTAAACACTGTTTTGAAATTTTGCTGGCCATTTTAATTATCAAACAATAATTCTTGTGATTAGAAATGACATTATATCTTCTAAATGACCAAAAATGGAACCTGATCTAAAATTGTTTCAAGACACAGCTAAAAGAGTTAGTTAAAAGAAGACTCTAGAGCTAGTTGCCTTGGCATGAGCTCTGTGTATGTATGTGTGTGTTTGAAAAGGAGAAAGAAAACTAAAATAGATAGCCAATGGGAATTTGCTGTATGACATAGGGAACTCAAATCATGTTCTGTAACAAAAACTAGAGTGGTGGGGTGGGGAGGGAGGTGGGATGGAGTTTCAAGACAAAGGGCATATAGATATACTTATGGCTGATTCACGTTGATGTTTGGCAGAAACCAACACAATACTGTAAAGTAATTATCCTTCAATTAAAAAATATTATTTTAAAAAAAAGTAAAAAACACACAAAAACTTGAGTATTCTTTCACTTGTACCTTACTGACTTGAGCATTTTCAGCACATAAGTAACATAATTTTTAAAAGCACTGGTGAAAGAAATCAAAGAGGACACTAATAGATGGAGAAATATACCATGTTCATGGATCAGAAGAATCAATATAGTGAAAATGAGTATACTACCCAAAGTAATCTACAGATTCAATGCAATCCCTATCAAGCTACCAATGGTATTTTTCACAGAGCAAAACAAATAATTTCACAACTTGTGCAGAAATACAAAAAAGCCTCGAATAGCCAAAGCAATCTTGAGAAAGAAGAATGGAACTGAAGGAATCAACCTGCCTGACTTCAGGCTCTACTACAAAGCCACAGTCATCAAGAAAGTATGGTACTGGCACAAAGACAGAAATATAGATCAATGGAACAAAAAGGAAAGCCCAGAGATAAACCCACGCACCTATGGACACCTTTGACAAAGGAGGCAAGAATATACAATAGAGAAAAGACAATCTCTTTAACAAGTGGTGCTGGGAAAACTGGTCAACCACTTGTAAAAGAATGAAACTAGAGCACTTTCTAACACCATACACAAACATAAACTCAAAATGGATTAAAGATCTAAAAATAAGACCAGAAACTATAAAACTCTTAGAGGAGAACATAAGCAAAACACTCTCCAACATAAATCACAGCAGGATCCTCTATGACCCACCTCCCAGAATATTGGAAATAAAAGCAAAAATAAACAAAAGGGATCTAATTAAAATTAAAAGCTTCTGCACAACAAAAGAAACTATAAGCAAGGTGAAAATACAGCCTTCAGAATGGGAGAAAATAATAGCAAATGAAGCAACTGACAAACAACTAATCTCAAAAATATACAAGCCAACTCCTGCAGCTCAATTCCAGAAAAATAAACGACCCAATCAAAAAATGGGCCAAAGAACTAAATAGAAATTTCTCAGAGATGACATACAGATGGCTAACAAACACATGAAAAGATGTCCAACATCACTCATTATCAGAGAAATGCAAATCAAAACCACAATGAGGTACCATTTCACGCCAGTCAGAATGGCTGTGATCCAAAAGTCTACAAGCAATAAATGCTGGAGAAGGTGTGGAGAAAAGGGAACCCTCTTACACTGTTGGTGGGAATGTAAACTAGTACAGCTACTATGGAGAACAGTGTGGAGATTCCTTAAAAAACTGGAAATAGAATGGCCATACAATCCAGCAATCCCACTGCTGGGTATACACACTGAGGAAACCAGAATTGAAAGAGACACGTGTACCCCAGTGTTCATCGCAGCACTGTTTATAACAGCCAGGACATGGAAGCAACCTAGATGTCCATCAGCAGATGAATGGATAAGAAAGCTGTGGTACATATGCACAATGGAGTATTACTCAGCCATTAAAAAGAATCCATTTGAATCAGTTCTAATGAGGTGGATGAAACTGGAGTCTATTATACAGAGTGAAGTAAGCCAGAAAGAAAAACACCAATACAGTATATTAATGCATATATATGGAATTTAGAAAGATGGTAATGATAACCCTGTATGCGAGACAGCAAAAGAGACACAGATGTATAGAACAGTCTTTTGGACTCTGTGGGAGAGGGAGGAGGGGATGATTTGGGGGAATGGCATTGAAACATTTATAATATCATATAAGAAACGAATCGCCAGTCCAGGTTTGATGCAGGATGCTTGGGGCTGGTGTACTGGATGACCCAGAGGGATGGTATGGGGTGGGAGGTGGGAGAGGGGTTCAGGATGGGGAACACATGTACACCCGTGGCAGATTCATGTTGATGTATGGCAAAACCAATACAGTATTGTAAAGTAATTAGCTTCTAATTAAAATAAATAAATTAAAAAAATAATTGTGGGAAATTGAATAAATGAATCTTTGAATAAATAAATAAATATGGAAAATTGAAAAAAAAATAAAAATAAAAGCACCTGTTGGCTGTCAAAACTGAAGGGTTGTCTGAATAAAGGTGTGAGACAATTTTAATAGTTCGTGGAAGTGTTCAGAGTAGCTTGCACTCCAGAGAAGGCAAGTCGATATGAAGGGAAGTGGATAAATCCAGCATATATTTTGGAGGTGGTGCCCCAGAGATTTCTAGGTACAGAATTTACAGCAGTGTGTCTGACCATCTCTGGTACAAACAGCTTCCCTTGAGGGGAGACACTGTTCTCTCTCCTCCATTCACAAATCTTTACAGTTACATTAACCTTGAGAGGAATTACATATTCCCCTTTCTGCTGATTTTACCACCCTCCTTACACCACTCTTCCAAAGAGATTCTTGGATATGAATTTGTTAACCATATATTTAAGTAGCATTAAGTTTTTTTAATTAATTTATTTTTTAATTGAAGGATAATTCCTTTACAGAATTTTGTTTTCTGTCAAACCTCAACATGAATCAGCCATAGGTATACATATATCCCCTCCCTTTTGAACCTCCCCCCATAGGGCTTCCCTAGTGGCTCAGATGGTTAACAGTTTGCCTGTAATTTGGGAGACCTGGGTTCAATCCCAGGGTTGGGAGATCCTCTGGAGAAGAAAATGGCAACCCATGCCAGTGTTCTTGTCTGGAAAAATCCCATGGACAGAGAAGCCTGGCAGGCTATAGTCCATGGGGTTGCAAAGAGTCAGACATGACTGAGCAACTAACAAGTTTTCTTTTAGATGATTTAGAGAAACATCTTCCTAAAACCAGTTCAGAGATACAACATGAACAGTGGAAGAAATGTTATATATCCTATATTCACTACCATATGGAGAAACTTTTAAATGGATAAAATATAAAAACAGACCATTTTGAATTTGCTGTATGACTCAGGGAGCTCAAACTGGTGCTCTGTGACAACCTGGGGGTGGAGATGGGGTGGGAGGAGAGAGGGAGGTTCAAGAGGGAGGGGACATATGTATACCTATGACTGATTCATGTTGATGCATGGCAGAAACCAACACAATATTGTAAAATAATTATTCTTCAATTAAAAAACAACATGCAAAAGCCACAAACAGAGCTTATTCTATGAAAAAGAAACATAATTTTCAGAATTTACTATGGTAAATGTTACATGTTAACTTTCCTCAAAGTTATTTTTGAGGAAAACTGTTGTCCAGAATTCATAAAGCAGTTTTGTTTTCACAATGCTATTCCTAATAACACTATTTGAGTATAACACTATAATTCTAAATCTATTAAAAGAAAAACTCAGCCATCAAAACCAGAAGAGTACACTACAGGAAACCTCCCACCTCTACTTTAAAATAACAAAAAGGCCAAATTATTTTTGCTTAAATAATAGGCAGTATCTTTGAGTAATCTTTTTCATAGAATATGCAAAGCTGTTTAACATTTTACTTTTCATTTCAAAGACATGTGAGCCAACTTTTATGTATGATGTATCTTGTAGGGATTTTGAGCCCAGCATGACTTATGTTCATAATATGTGGATGTTTTGTATTTTTCTTGGACTTATCTACACACTGGTGTCCCTGCCAGGAAGAGAAAGGAAAAAATAGAATTTGATCCTCATTCTCAAATGTTTAAAGCTGTAACTGTTCTTGTTCTTTGCTTTCTTCTTGTAGGACAGAATGTCTAGTATTTTTCTCATTGAGTGAGCCAGCTGTATCTACGACTTTAACAGCCTCGGTGTAATCTGAAGAGCACACACCCAACAGCAGCTCCATGGCACGAAGAACACGCTGCGTTTGACTGACAGTGGCAAGAAGCTAACAAGCCATTCTTTTGTCTAGACACTCTCTTCCTCTCAAACTTCAGAATAAACAAATTCAAGACTTGCAGCTGCATTGGCGTTACATACAGACAAGATGGGTAAACAAAATTTTATTTTCTTCCCATCACAGTAGGCACAGATACTGAAAAACACATTTCCAACACTGCATGTATCCCAATCTCATCTGCCAGAGGGAAGGCCTAAGAACAATGTGCTCATGCTTGTGTGCCTGTGTGGACGACAGCCACCACATATTTCCAGGGTATCCTGTTCTCTCCCACTCATCACAGACACAGCAGCTACAGCCCTTCAGTTTATCCATATTAAATGAACCGTGCTTTATGTTTTTCTGACATCACTCCATTTGGGATGAAAGAATAAGCAAATTGAATTTGGACAGAATCAAATTCCACCTAAGTCTTTGTAGAACATTCAAAAGGAAAAAAAAAAATTGGACATGTGGCAGACAAAATATTTCCTTTTAATTTTTCCATTTCATCGTTAATGTAAAGATCTTTATGTGTACCTTATAGCAGGATTGCCCACAATCTTAGTAAATAAAACTTCTTGGTATGTAGTTATAAAAGCATGCTGTCATTTCACATGAAAAGTGGTTCCCATTTTAAATGGAAATTTTATAAGTACAGAAGCTTTGTTTGACATGCACATGTCTACAGCATTGACTCTATTAGAGAAGACTCTAATATTTTGATTTTTAGCTGTAACTTTAATATTCCAATAAATCCATTTGGTCATTGAGACGGAGGCTTTTTGTGCCTCATATCAGACACTCTCATGGTCACCTCTCACTTTAGCCAAGCTGCAGGTGGGTGATTCTGAACATGCCAGGCCACCTCATCTCTAGTATGCTCTGTAGTTCCCTGCTTCTCTGCCTCAGGGCTTTCTTTGAAGATCAAAGTTCACAATCCTTCCAATGGCTGCAACCCAAAAAGGAGAGTGTGGGAGGTACAGTTAGGACTGTGAGGACAATTTTCAACTTATGAAGAGTGGTGGAAACCAGTAGACAAATGCTCCAGTCTCCATACTTAGGAAGGCTAACACAGAGATAACTGCAATTTCTCAGAAAGTTCCTACAGAGTCAAGTGCTTGTGTGTTGCATACACAGTGATCGTGAAAACACACCATTTATTGGCTTTTCCTTTTTTCCCATCTAACTTCCTTAATTCTCTCACCCACTTTCTCTGATTAATTTTCAAACAGTATACTAGCAACCAAGTCCTTTTTTCAGGCTCTACATTTATGAATCTCAAACTGATAACCCCCAGTGAAATATGCTACACCGAACAAGGTAAATGCCCAGCTCAAAATTATCCTGTGGATTTCATATCAGTAAAATGTAATTCATATCACTAATGCATGTGATAGTATTGTGAGAGTCTTGAATTGCCAGTGAGACTCTAACAGAAGACAGATCTTCCATAGAGAAAAACTGTGAGGAGTCCATCTATCAGGATATCTTAGACACAGGTAGTCTGAATTCCATAAAATTCAGATTGACAAATTCTACACTCAATGATTTTTTTTATAATTTTAAAATAAACATGTGGCAAATTCAGGTAAAGGGTTGATAGCACATTATCCTTAGTGGAAAAGACCACAAAGATAATCTCTCTCTCTCTCTCTTTTTTTTTTTTCCCTATACCAGCACACTGGCCATCTATTGGCAAAGTAAGCACTTTATAACTACATAAAAAACAGATGAATACACCATTTGACAGGATTTCAATGTCTCTATCAATGGGTAGAAAACAAAATTAATGAAAAATGTGCCTCCCTATACATCAAGCTTCCCAGGGGGCTCAGATAGTAAAGAGCCTGCCTGCAATATGGGAGACCCAGGTTCAATCTCTGGGTTGGGAAGATCCCCTGGCGAAGGGCATGGCAACCCACTCCAGTATTCTTCCCTGGAGAATCCGATGGACAGAGGAGGCTGGTGGGCTATAGTCCATAGGGTCACAAAGAACCCGACGTGACTGAGTGACTATACGTCAAAAGCTGAGTCAAAACATTTTTTCCCCCCGTATCCTTGGGAAGGTTGAGAAAAAGAATAGAGTCCTGTATAATAATTCTGAACTGTCATGGTATCATTCTATAAAGAAATTTCATTTCAACTTCATTAAAAATGAACATGTCCTTCAAGACTTCTGATGATAGCTTGTATCCAAGAATCACAAACCCTCACATTACCTTTCTTCTGCTACCATACTGTATTGAGAAGGTCATATTTTTCTAAGAATTTCACTTGGTGCTAGGTTAAAAACAAGCACTACTTTTTCATAGTTAAGATGCAATAATTCTTATTTAGAGTTCCCAGTGCTATATAGTATGTTCTCATTAGTTATCTATTTTATATATATCTATAACGTATATATGTCAATCTTAATCTCCCAATTCCTCCCACCCCTCCATTTTCCCTCTTGGAATCCAAATACTTGTTCTCTCCAACCTGAATGGGAAGGAAGTCCAAAAGGGAGAGAATATATGTATATGTATGGCTGATTCGTTCTGCTATACACTAGAAATGAGCACAACATTGTAAAGTGACCATAAAAATTAATTTATAAAATAAATATAAATTTTTATTTAAAATTATCCAATAATTTAT